>NW_022437020.1:6089438-6286139 GCF_009761245.1 Sapajus apella | reverse complement strand
AGCCTGACCAACATGGTGAAACCCAGTCTTTAAAAAAAAAAAAAAAAGTTTATGAACCTCACCGATTATGAAAGTGCCCCTTTTTTGCAGTTCCCTCAATGGAACCTGTTGGCAAACTTTCAGATTTTTGCCAGTCTGCTAGGTGAGAAATTATATTTCAGGGTAATTTTCATTTATACTTCTCTTTGTGAGCTTGGTATGTTCCACGTGTTTGAGGGTCCCTTGGTTTTCTATTTCTGTGAACTGGCAATTCATATCTCATGCTCATGTTTCAATCAGGATCTTACTGGGTTTTTTGGCATCTATTTTTAACAGGTCTGTGTATACTAGGGGTATAAATTTTTCATCCGTGGTATAAACTGGAAATATTTTCCCAAATTTGACATTTGTCTTTTTACTTTACTTTTTTTTTTTTTAAACTGTGACACATTCTCTTTATTGTAGTCAATTTTATAATTCTTTCCCTCATAACTTAATGATTTTGAGTTATAGTTAGAAAAACATTTCCCTTCTGAGGTTATGGAAGAATTCATCTACTTTTTAAAATCTCTAATCCATTTGGAATGTATTCTGCTGTAAACTGTGAACGAAAGGTCAAATTTTATGTTATTCCATATGGTGATCCATGATCCTAGCATCATTTATTAAAAGCTCTACTTTTATTCCCACTGATTTTTCAGATGTCATTTTTATATATATGCCAAATTTCTGTTTGGAATTGTGGACTCTTTCTGGGTTTTATAATTTGTTTGGTCCACCTGTTCATTTATGCAGGCATCAAAACGTACCATTTTCTTTATAGTTCGTTTATAATATTTTAATATCTGGTGATAAATATTTCTCAGTATTGCTGCAGAATAATATTTTTATCAATTGAGATATATGTACAATAAATCTCATTCATTTAGCTTGTACTATTCAAAGTACTTCAATAAGTATATTCACTGTGAAACCACTGCTACTATCACAATGCCAATAATTTCCAAAACCAGCATACATTTCCTGTTGCCACTTTGAAGTTCATTCTGCTCCTTGTAAATGAGTGATCTGCTCTTTGTCAATGTAGATTAGTTTGCATTTTGCAGACTTTAATGTATATGGAAACATGCTGTATTTACTATTTTAATATCACTTTTTTGACTGCATAATTATTTTCAGATGCATATTATGTCAGTAGTTTATTCTTTTTATGATCAAGTAGAATTTCATATTATATGAGTAAACTGTACTTTATTTATCCATTCACCTGTTCATGGACATTTGGTGAGTCCCACTTGACTCTTAAAAGTGAAACTGCTATAAATATTTCTGTACGATGTTTTGTGAACCTATACTTTCCAACCTTAGGTAAATACTTAGAAGTAGAATGCTGAGTCATGAGTCATGTGGTAGGTGTATGTTAAATGTTTTTAAAAAGGCAAACCGTTTTTTTAAAGTAAATGTGCCATTTTGCTTTCCACCAAAGTTCCAATTGTTGCATCCTTTCATCAATGCCTGGTGTTTGTATCTTCTATATTTTGACTATTATAATGGATATGTACAGTTATCATTTGGTGATTTTAATTTAGATTTACCTCAAGATTAGTGAATTTGAGCGTCTTTTAATAGGATGATTGCTATTTTTCTTTCTTTTAAAGATAGTGTGTTCAAATTTTTGCCTTTTAAAATATGCTTTTTATATTATTGTATTATATGAATTCTTTATGTATTCCGGATATATGTATTACAAAAATGTCTATCGTTCTGTACTTTGCTTTTAATTGTTTAAAATGCAAACTTTTTTTTACGTCATTACAATCATATTTATCATTCTAAGTGGTTTGTGTGTTAAATGCCCAAGCAAAGAAATCTTTGTCTCTCCCAAAACTGCAGAAACTTTTTTTATTTTTTTTAAAGGTTTTACCTTTGACATTATATCTATGCATCATCTCTGGTAAATGCTGTATATCCTGTTATATACAGGTCACTTTGATTTGCATTTGGAAGTCCAGTTGTTTCATCGTGGTATGTTGTAGCTAACTCATTTTTTATTGTCAAGAATCGACTGGCAACGTATGTGTGAGGCTATTTCTAAACTTTAGTTTGTTCTGTTTATCCATATGTTTGTTCTTTCTCCAGTGCCATGTGGTCTTGAAATCAGGTAGTGTAAATTTTCTATCTTGATTCTTTTCTAAATCAGGTAGTGTAAATTTTCTATTTTGATTCTTTACTCTTACAGCTTGCTTGAATTTCCACACAAATTTTAGAACTGTCTTCTCAAAGTTCTAATTTTTTTTTTCTACAAAAAAGCATGGTAACATTTTAATTAGCATGAAGTTGAACATTTAGATTAATTTGGGAAGAAACATTGTTTTTTTTAATTCAGGAAACCAATATTTCTCTGTATATGTTTAGGTCATCTTTCATATCCTGAAACAATATTTTGTAGTTTTCAGTGTAAATGTTTATATCTCTTTTTAATTTTTCTAAGTATTTTGTGTTTTTTTTTCATATTATTGCAAATGGCAATTTTTTGTTTTAGTTTCTAACTGGTGTTAGTGTACAAGAATACATTTGATTTTCCTATATTCACCTTTAAGAGCTTTATAAATTTACTTTGTTAGTTGTTTTGTAGAATTCTTAGGATTTTTATGTAAACAATTTTGTCATCTTCAAATAAAGAGAATTTTATTTCTTCCTTTCCATTCTCTATGCCTTTTGTTTCTTCTTCTTGCCTTTTAATAATAGTTAAAACATGTAGTATAATTCTTTTTAATTTTTAATTTTTATGATAAATAGTAGGTGTAAATGTTTTTGAGATATTTTAATCTGTATTGTACACAATGCCTACAATGTGTAATAATCACATCAAAGTAAATGGGATATCCATCACTCAAGCATTTACTATTTCTGTGTGTAATGATAAATCATTCCAATTATACATTTTTAGGTTATTTTTAAATTTATAATAAATTATTGTTGACTGTAGTCACCCTATTGTGCTATCAAATACTAGATCTTATTCACTCTATCTAATTATATTTTTGTACTCATTAACGATGCCGACACTCTCCCCTCCCACTACCCTTTCCAGCCTCTGGTAACTATTCTACTTAATATCTCCATGAGTTCAATTATTTTAATTTTTAATTCTCACAAATGAGTAAGAAAATGTGAAATTTGTCTTTCTGTGCCTGGCTTATTTCACATAATATAATGTTCTTCAATTCCATCCTTGTTGTGAATAATAGGATTTCATTAGTTTTTTTAAGGCTTAATGGTATAATTTGAAGTCAAGAAATGTGATTCCTTCAGTTTTGTTCATTTTGCTCAGGACAGCTGTGGCTATTCTGGATCTTTTGTGATTCCATATAAATTTTAGAATTGTGTTTTCTATTTCTGTGAAGAACATCATTGGTATTTTTATAGGAATTGCATTGAATTTGTAGATTGCTGAGTAGTATGGCCATTTTAACAACATTGATTCTTCCAATTCATAAACAGGGAATATCTTTCCATTTTTTGTGTCCTCATCAATTTCATGCATCAGTATGTTATAATTTTCACTGTAAAGCTCTTTCACTTCTTTGGTCAAGTTTATTCTTGGATATTTTATTTTATTTGGAGCAATAGTAAATGAGATTACTTTTGTGCTTTCATTTTCAGATTATTTGCTGTGTCAGAAATACTAGTAATTTTTGCATGTTGATTCTGTATGCTGAAATTTTACTCAATTTTTTTTTATCACTTCTAATAGTTTTTTGCTGGAGTCTTTAGTTTTTTCCAAATATAAGATTATATCATCTGCAGATAAGGATAACTTGACTTCTTCCTTTGCAACTTGGATGTTCATTATTTCTTTCTCTGTCTGATTGCTCTGGTTAGGACTTCCAGTACTATGTTGAATAATGGTGGTGAAAGTAGGCATCCTGGTCTTGTTCCAGATCTTACAGAAAAGGCTTTCAGTTTTTCCTCATTCAATATGCCTCTGTCATATATGGCTTTTATTATGTTGAAGTATATTCCTTTTATATCCAGTTTTTTGAGAGGTTTTATCATAAAGGGATGTTGAATTTTATGCAATGCTTTTTCAGTATCAGTTGAAATGATCATACGGTTTTTGTCTTTCATTTTGTTTATATGATGTATCACACTGATTGATCTGCATATGTTGAACCATCCTTGCATCCTCGGGATAAATCCCACATGGTCATGATGAATGATCTTTTTAATGTATCGTTGAATTCAGTTTGCTAGTATTTTGAGAAATTTTGCATCAATGTTCATCAGATATATTGGCCTGTAGTTTTTGTTTGTTTTGTTTTTTAACATGTCTTTTTTTCTAGTTTTGGTATCAGGGTAATGCTGATCTCTTAAAATGAGTTTGGAAGTATTCCCTTCTGCTTTATTTTTCAGAATACTTTGAATGGGATTAGTATTCCTTCTTCTTTAAATGTGGTTTAGAATCCAACTGTGAAGTCATTAGGTCCCATGCTTTTCTTTACCGGAAGCCTTTTTTATCATAGCTCAATCTCATCGCTTATTGCATTATTCACATTTTGGATTTCTTCATGTTTCAATCTTTGCAGGTTATATCTAAAAATTTATCCATTTCTTACATGTTTTCTAATTTATTGGCATATGTGCTCATATTAGCTCCTAATGGTCCTTTGAATTTCTGTGCTACCAGATGTGATGTCTCGTTTTTCATCTATGATTTTATTTGTTTGAATCTTCTCTTTTTATTCTTAATTCAATTGGCCAAAGGTTTGTCAATTTTTTTATCTTTATAAACTTGTCATTTCACTGATCTTTTTACTAATTTTAGTTTATTTCTACTCTGATCATTATTTCTTTTCTTAATTTTTGGTTTGGTTTATTTTGTTTTTTATAGTTCTGTAAGATGCAGTGTTAGTGTCCTTTTTTTTTTTTTTTACTTTTTTGATGTAATCAATGTCACAAATTTTCCTCTTAGCACTGCTTTTGCTGTTCTCATAGGTATTGATACATAGTGTTTCCATTTTCATTTGTTTCAAGAAATTTTTTAATTTCTTTCTTAATTTCTTCGTTGATCCAAATGTCATTTAGAGGCATATTGTTTAATTTTTGTGTGTTTGTATGGCTTCTAAAATTCCTTTTATTATTGATTGCTAGTTTTATTTCATCATAGAGAAGATACTTGATATGATTTCAATATTTTTTGAATTTTTAAATACTTGTTTTGTGACATAACATATGGTCTACCCTTGAGAATGAGCTGTGTGCTGAGGAGAAGGATATGTATTCTGTAGCTTTTGAATGAAATGTTTTATAAATATATAATTCTAAATAAAAATGAAATGTTCTATAAATATATAATTCTAAATAAAAATGTTAAGCTGGAAGTTCTTATCTTATTCTCGCTTATGAAAAGTGTTAAGTGTTTCACCTTTAAGTATATTAGCTATATGCTGTTTGTACATGATTTTTATTAGATCAAGGAATATCCCTTCTAATCAGAATTTGTGTAAGTTTTCATCATTTTCTTTTCAATTTTGTCAAATACTTTTTCCATTGCAGTTGACATATGTGTTTTCTCCTATATTCTGTAAATATAATAAATTATGGCATCAATTACAGACTCCAAGAGTTTATACTAATGGGCCAGCTTTATTACAAAGAATGAAGTAGTGACAGAAGAAGGAAAATATCTGTTGGTAAGGGTCCAGGGATCCCAGGCATAGGCTTTTTGTCCTAACACTGCTGCATCCCAACAGGGTACTTTTAGCGCTGTTCTGGAATCACTACTGGCATGCATGTGAAGGACTTCAGTACCAGAGAGGCCCAGAGTCTGCTCACGGTCACAAAGTTTCCTTTTTTGCTATGTAAACAGCTTTCATCTTTGAGCCCTTATACTCTCCTTCAACCCAGCCAGGCTTCACTGAAACTAGGTGTAATTGATAAACCTAATTTTTATTTTTTATTTTAAGTTCCAGGGTACATGTGCCCTGGAACATGTTTGTTTGTTGCATAGGTAAATGTTTGCTATGGTGGTTTACTGTACCTATCAGCCCGCTACCTCAGTGTTAAGCCTAGCATGCATTATCTATCTTTCATGATGCTCTTCCTCCCTGTGCCCCCTACTGAGAGGCCCCAGTATGTGGTGTTCCCTTCCCTGTGTTCATGGGTTCTCATTGTTCAGCTCCCACCTTGTAAGTGAGAAGTCTTTGGTTTTCTGTTCCTGTGTTAGTTTGCTGAAAATAAAGGCTTCCAGCTCCATCCATGTACCTGCAAAAGACATGACCTCATTCCTTTTATGGTTGCATAGTATTCCATGGTGCAATATACTACATTTTTTTTTAATCCAGTCTCTCATTCATGGACATTTGGCTTAATTTATGTCTTTGCTATTGTGAATAGTGCTGCAATGAACATACACATGCATATATCTTTATAAAAGAATTATTTATATTCCTATGGGTATATACTCAGTAATGGGATTTCTGGGTCAAATGATTTTTCTGTTTCTAGGTCTTTGAGGAATTGCCACACTGTTTTCTCTAATGGCTGAACTAATTTACATTCCCACCAACAATGTATAAACATTCCTACTTCTGCAACCTCTCCAGTATCTGTTGTTTCTTGACTTTCTAATAATTGCCATTCTAACTGGTGTGAGATGGTATCTCATTGTGGTTTTGATTTGTATTTCTCTAACGAACAGTGATGTTGAGCTTCTTTTCATATGTTTATTATCTGAATGAATGTCTTCTTTTGAGAAATGTCTGTTCATTGCCCACTTTTTAATGAGGTTGTTCATTTTTTTTCTTCTAAATTTGTTTATGTTCCTTATAGATTCTGGATATTAGACCTTTGTCAGATGGATAGATTGAACAGTTTTTCTCCCATTGAGTAGGTTGTCTGTTTGCTGTAATGATAGTTACTTTTGCTGTGCAGAAGCTCTTTACTTAGATCCTAACTGTCCATTTTTGCTTTTGTTGCAATTGCTTTTGACATTTTTTTCTTTTCTTTTTTTTTAAATTATACTTTAAGTTCTGTGATACATACAGGTGCATAAAGTGCAGGTTTGTTACATAGGTATACATGTGCCATGGTGGTTTGCTGCACCCATCAACCTGTGATCTACATTAGATATTTCTCCTAATGCTATCCCTCCCCATCCCCTCACCCACTGACAGGCCCCAGTGTGTGATGTTCCCCTCCCTGTGTCCATGTGTTCTCATTGTTCAGCTCCCCCTTATGAGTGAGAATATGTGGTGTTTGGTTTTCTGTTCCTGTGTTAGTTTGCTGAGAATGATGGTTTTCAGCTTCATACATGTCCCTGCAAAGGACACAAACTCATCCTTTTTTATGGCTACATAGTATTCCGTGGTGTGTATGTGCCACATTTTCTTAATCTAGTCTATCATTGATGAGCATTTGGTTTGGTTCCAAGTCTTTGCTATTGTTAACAGTGCTGCAATAAACATATGTGTGCATGTGTCTTTATAATAGAATGATTTCTAATCTTTTGGGTATATACCCAGTAATGAGAGTGCTAGGTCAAATAGTATTTCTGGTTCTAGATCCTTGAGGAATCACCGCACTGTCTTCTACAATGGTTGAACTAATTTACACTCCCACCAACAGTGTAAAAACATTCTTATTTCTCCACATCCTCTCCAGCATCTGTTGCTTCCTGACTTTTTAATGATTGCAGTTCTAACTAGTATAAGATGATGTCGCATTGTGGTTTTGATTTGCATTTCTCCAATGACCAATGATGATGAACTTTTTTTCATATGTTGGTTGGCTGCATAAAAGTCTTCTTGTCTAAAACACCAAAAGCAATGGCAACAAAAGCCAAAATTGACAAATGGGATCTAATTAAACTAAAGAGCTTCTGCACAGCAAAAGAAACTATTATCAGAGTGAACAGGTAATATAGAGAATAGGAGAAAAGTTTTACATTTATCTATCTGACAAAGGGCTAATATCTAGAATCTTCAAGGAATTTAAACAAACTTACAAAAAAAAAATCCACCAAACAACCCCATCAAAAAGTGAGCAAAGGACAAGAACAGACACTTCTCAAAAGAAGGCCTTTGACATTTTCATCATGAAATCTTTGCTCGTACCTATTTCCAGAATGCTTTTATCTAGATTTTCTTCCAGAGTTTTTATAGTTTTGGGTTTTACATCTAAGGCTTTAATCCATCTTGAGTTAATTTTTGTATAAGGTATAAGGCACGGGTCCACTTTTGATTTTCTGCACGTGGCTGGCTGTTCACTCAGCACCAGTTATTAAATAATGAATTGCTTGGCTTTGTCAAGTTTATAGAAGATCAGATGATTGTAGATGCATGAACTTATTTCTGATTTGTCTATTCTGTTCCATTGGTCTATTTGTCTGTTTTTGTACCAGTATCATGCTGTTTTGGTTGCTGCTGCCTTGTATAGTTTGAAGTCAGGTAGGGTGATGCCTCCAGCTTTGTTCTTTTTGCTTAGAATTGCCTTAGCTATTTGGGCTCATTTTGGTTCCATATGGATTTTAAAACAGTTTTTTTTTTCTAATTCTGTGAAGAATGTCAATGGTAGTTTAACAGGAATAGCATTGAATCTATAAATTAATTTGGGCAATACGGCCATTTTGATGATACTGATTTTTCCTATCCATGAGCATGGAATGTTTTTCCAATTTGCTTGTGTCCTCTCTGATTTCCTTGATTAATGGTTTGTAGTTCTTGAAGAGATCCTTTACTTTCCTTGTTAGCTGTATTCTTAGGTATTTTATTCTCTTTGTAGCAATTGTGAATGGGAGTTCATTCATGATTTGGCTGTCTGCTTCTCTGGTGTTGGTGTATAGGAAGGCTTGTGAGTTTTCCACGTTGATTTTATATCCTGAGACTGCTAAAGTTGCTTATCACCTCAAGAAACGTTTTGGCTGAGACGATGGTGTTTTGTAGATACAGGATTATGTCATCTGCAAATAGAGACAATTTGACTTCGTCTCTTTTTCTCTAAATACACTTTATTTCTTTCTCTTGCCTAATTGACCTGGCTAGAACTTCCAATACTCTGTTGAATAGGAGTGGTGAGAGAAGGCATCCTTGTTTTGTGCTGATTTTTCAAGGGGAATGCTTCTAGCTTTTGCCTATTCAGTATAATATTGACTGAATTTTCCATAAATGGATCTTATTATTTTATGGTATGTTCCTTCAATACATAATTTATTGAGAGGAGTTTTTAACATGAAGGGACATTGAATTTTATCAAAGGCCTTTTCTGTGTCTATTGAGATAATCATGTGTTTTTTGGTTTAGTTCTGTTTATGTGATGAATTACATTTATTGATTTGCATATGTTGAACCAGCCTTGCATCCCAGGGTTTAAGCCAACTCGATTGTGGTGGATAAGGTTTTGGATATGCTGCTGGATTTAGCTGCCAGTATTTTATTGAGGATTTTTGCATTGGTGTTCATCAGGGATATTGGGCTGATGTTTTCTTTTCTTTTTCATTCTTTTTCTTTCTTTTTATTGTTGTTGAATCTCTGCCAGGTTTTGGTATCAGGATGATGCTAGCCTCATAGAATGAGTTAGGGAGGCCTTCCTTTTCAATTGTTTGGAATAGTTTCAGAAGAAGTGAGGTTATCAACTTCTCTTTGTACCTCTGGTAGAATTTGGCTGTAAATCCATCTGGTACTGGGCTTTTTTTTTTGGTTGGTGGGCTATTTATTATTTATTACAATTTCAGAACTCATTATTGGTCTATTCAGGGATTCAGCTTCTTCCCGGTTCTGTCTTGGGAGGGCATATGTGTCCCAGAATTTATTCATGTCTTCTAGATTTTCTAGTGTATTTGCATAGAGGTGTTTTTATACCTTTTTGGTTGTTTGTATTTCTGTGGGGTCAGTGCCAATATCCCCTTTATAATTTTTATTTTGTCTATTTTATTCTTCTCACTTTTCTTCTATATTAGTCTAGCTAGTAACCTACCTGTTTTATTACTTTTTTCAAAAAAACCAGCTCCTGGATTCATTGATTTTTTGAAGGATTTTTTGTGACTCTATCTCCTTCAGTTCCACTCTGATGTTGGTTATTTCTTTTCTTCTGCTAACTTTGAGGTTTGTTTGCTCTTGATTCTCTAGTCCTTTTACTTGCGATGTTAGGATGTTGATTTGAGGTCTTTCTAACCTTTTGGTGTGAACATTTAGTGCCACAAATTTTTCTCTTAACTGTTTTGGCTGTGTCCCAGAGATTCTGGTATGTTGTCTCTTTGTTCTCATTGGTTTCAAAAAACTTTTGATTTCTGCCTTAAGTTCATTATTTACCCAGGAGTCATTCAAAAGCAGGTTGTTCAATTTCTAAGTAGCTGTGTAGTTTTGAGTGTGTTTCTTAATCTTGAGTTCTAATTTGATTGCACTGTGATATGAGAGACTGTAATGATTTTAGTTATTTTCATTTGCTGAGGAGTGATTTACTTCCAATTTTGTGATCAGTTTTAGAATAAATGTCCTATGGTGCTGAGATGAATGTATATTCTGTTGTTTGGGGGTGGACAGTTATGGCTGCCCCTTGGTGGAACAGATGTCTTGTGCTGCGGGAAATCCCTCTCATGCAGGCTACCCAGACACTTCAGAGTAAGCAGGCAGGATAAACTAGGTATGCTGGACCCAGAGACCGTGGCCACCCCTTCCCCCAGGAGCTCTGTCCCAGGAAGATTAGAGTTCTGTCTGTAGACCCCTGGCTGGAGTTGCTGAAGTTCCTGCAGGGAGATCCCACCTGCTGAGGACGGATGGATCTGGGTCCCACCTAAATAAACAGTCTTGCCACAATCTGCCACAGCTGCTGTGCTGTACCGTGCCATGGGGAATTCCTCCTCATCCAAATTGCCCAGTCTCCCTGGCACTGGGAGGGGAAAATGGTTCTCAGGGCCACTGTTGATGGTGACCATCCCTCCCTCTGGAAACTCGGTGATCTTAGGCAGTCTCTAGCTTGCTTCTGCTGGCCGCAGCCCCAGACAGTCCCAGGAGTTTGCACAACTCTGTACTTGGGACCCAAGGCCTTAGTGGCATGGGATCAAGAGGGGATCTCCTAACCCATAGGTTGCACAGATCTGTGAAAAAGCATGGTTTCCTGGGTGGGGTAGCACAATCATTCACTGACTCCCTTGGCTGGGGTGGGAGCTCCTCTTGCCCTGTGTGGCTCCTAGGTGGGCTGTTACTCCACCTTGCTTTTCCTTTCTCTCTGTGGATCGTGCCAACCACTTAGTCCTAGTGAGAGAATCTGGATACCTCAGTTGAAGGTGCAGGATTCACTCACCCTTTTTGTTCTTCCTTGTGGGAGCCACTGACAGCAGCTGCTTCTAATTAGCTATCTTGGTCGCTCCCCACATAAATCTAATTATTAATGAGCGATGTTCATAAACTGCTAAATTCTTTGAGGCATCTCATGTACAGGTGTTTACAGAACATCATTGATCTTTAATTAATAGATTGCATAGCATTGACTAAGAATCAGTAGATCTGGAAATGAGCATGGTCATTCCAGACTAAAATTAATGAAAGCTGTGTATTACATCGATTAATTTTTGAATATTAAAACAATCTTGCATGCCTGTATAAAGCCTTTTGGGTCATGGTATAATATCTATTTTATATATCTTTCTTGGTTTGAATTTGCTAATAGTTTGTTCATGAGTGATTTTATTCATTCATTCATTCATTATTTATTTATTTCAATAGCCTTTGGTGTACAATTGCTTTTTGGTTACATGGGTGAATTATATATTAGTGAATTCTGTGATTTTAGTGCACCCATCACCTGAGTAGTATACATTGTACTCAATGTGTAGTTTTTTATTCCTGTCTCCCCACCCAACTTCCCCCTTCTGAGCCTCTAAAGTTTATTATATCACTCTGTATGCCTTTGCATACTAATAGCTTGGCTCACACTTATAAATGAGAACATATGACTTTTGATTTTCCACTCCTGTGTTATTTCACTTAGAATAATGGCCTCTTGCGCCATCCAAGTCACTGCAAAATAGATTATTTCATTCTTTTTAATGGCAGAGTAGTATTCCATGGTGTATATAAATAACATTTTATTTATCTACTCATTAGTCAGTGGGCACATAGGTTTGTTCCACTGTTTGCAACTGTAAATTTTGCTGCTATAAACATGTGTGCAAGTGTCTTTTTCATATAATGACTTATTTTCCCTTGGATACCTACTCGTGTGATTGCTGGATTAAATGGTAGATCTGCTTTCAGCTCTTTAAGGAGTCATCATTCTGTTTCCACGGAGGTTTTCTTTTTAATAATGGCCATTCTTGCAGGAGTAAGGTCATATCTCATTGTAGTTTTAATTTGCATTCCCTGATGTCTAGTGATGTTGAGCATTTTGTAATATGTTTGCTGGCTATTTGCATATCTTCTTTTGAAAAATGTCTATTCATGTACTTTGCTCATATTTTAATGGGATTATTTGCTTTTTTTCTTGGTGATTTTTAAAAAATTGTACTTTAGGTTCTGGGGTATATGTGCAGATCATGGGATTGTTGCATAGGTACATACATGGCAATGTGGTTTGCTGCCTCCATCCCCCCATCACCTGTATCTGGCATTTCTCCCCATGTTATCCCTCCCCAACCTCCCTGACCCCTGCTGTCCATAGATGGCTTCTGTTTTTCTGTTCAGTTATTGCATTGCCTCTGGGTTAAAAGATGTTACACACTAAGGAACATGGTTGTCACTCCAGAGAAATGAAGTTACTTTTGACCAGAAACTTTTGCCACTTGTATTAATTTTTGTTAATGTATTTATCAGATTTTAGTATCAGGATATGCTGACCTTATTAAAAAATTCAAAAAGTGTTTCCTCTTTCCTTTTTTCTGAGAACTTTTATGTAATATTGTTTATATCTTCATTGAATGTTTGATAGAATTCACCACTAAAATCATATGGGCCAGGAGTTTTCTTGGTGGGAAAATTTTTGATAACACATTTTATTTTATAGGTATTTTGCTTTTCAGGTTTTCTGTTTCATCTTTTGTCAGTTTTGTTGTATTTTTTCAAGACATCTGTACAGTTTATGTAAGTTGTCTTATTTGTTGGGATGATGTGATCATTATATTATCATATTACATTTTTAATGTCTGCTGACTCTGTAGTGATAACCTTTTCTCACTCCTGATATTGGTAAATTGCATTCTCTTTTTTCCTTGCTCAGTCTAGATAAAGGTTTATCTTTTTGCTGATCTTTCAAAGCACTAACTATTGCGTCTGTTAATTTATCAGCACTGGTGATTCTTTATGATATAGGCTTTAGGCTTCATATGATGTCTATAAACAGGATAAGATACTACACCAGACAACAGTGTGTGTGTGTGTGTGTGTGTGTGTGTGTGTGTGTGTGTGTGTGTGTGTGTGTGTGTTGTCTGATGTAGTATCTATGTTGTCTGTGTGCGTATTTATTTAAATATTATTTAAATAATTTAAATTATTTAAATAAATACACACGCACACCTACACACACACACACACATTCAGCCATTTATATTCATCCAGATAGTTAACATTTATGCTTCTTTTTATTTATTCCTGAAGATCTAAGTTTTACTCTGATATCATTGACCACCAGCCTAAAAAAATTGTTTATAATTTCTTATAGTGATACCTGTTGCTAACAAGCTATTTTAGTTTTCTTTAATCAAAAACCTTAAAAAATATAGTTATTACATATACAAATTTGACTTAGTTTTTTTTTTTTTCTCTTATATCATCTTAACCCATTTATGCTGGAGGCTGCAAATATTTTTGTGAAAAATTAGACCTTGGCGATAATCTTGAGCAGTAGGATGTGAATTACTACTACAAGCTTAGCATTCCAGTAATGGCACATTACACATAAATGGGTTAAATATGGTTCTGTTGTCTTCAAATCTATTATTTCTGAGGAAGAGTTCATGTCATTGTAATTATACTACACCTGTTATAAAGTGTCATTCTTCTCTGTCTACTTGTAAGATTTTATCTTTATTTTTGGTTTCCATCAGTTTGAAAATTATGTGTCTTGGTATGCTTTTCTTCATATTTGTTCTCTTTGGGGTTTACTGAACCCCTCCAAGCCTATAAATTGATACCATTCACCAAAGTTGAGAAACTTTTGGTAATTATTTCTTCAAATGTCTTTCTTCTGTCTCCCCTTTTCAACTCCAATTGCATATATTTTAGATATATTAATCTTGATCCATATAACTTTGAAACTCAGTGTATTACTTTGTGCCTGTTTTTTTAGATACATCTTTCAGTCTTAGAATATCAATGAGGTTCTTTGTTACATTTTCTGTTTTTCTATTGAGTTTCCTATCTTTTCCTTATTATGAGTGTACCGTGTCACTGAATGTGGTAGTAAGAATTGTTCTAAATTATTTGAAAATTTTGTCATTTAGGTCCCATTGAGACTGACCTCAGATTTTGGTTATTTTTATTGAGAGTGGCTTATCTATTCCTGGTATTTCAAATGTCAAGTAAGTTTTTTTGTCTTCTAGACATTGTTACTGTCCTGTTGTGGAGACCTTATTTTTTTATTTTTTAATTCTTCTTAAGAGTTTTGTTGCTTTTCTTTTAATGAACAATTAGCTTTGTTGAACAATGTCTTTTTTTTTTCTACAGCAATTAGCTTTGTTGAACAATGTCATTTTTTTTTTTCTGCAAGTGACAGCAGCTCAGAGCTAAGTTTAATTATTTTGGCCTTAGCTATGCAGCTTTGAGTCTACCCCACACATGCATTTTTCCGTGGTCCCATTGTGACTTGGCAGAATTTACACAAACAGACCTGGGGCTCTTCTCACTCTCTCTTGTCTAGGACTACCCTCTCACTATATAGCAGTTAAGCCTGCTCTGGTTTCAGTCTTTTTTAGGCCAGAGATGTGGTGGATTTTCTTTCAGAGCTTCAGCTGTCCTGCACCATGCTGTGACTAAGGCCTTCCTTCAGGCCAAAGTCACAAAGACAGAAAACTCATTTTGTGCTGTCCTTTGTTCCAAATTTTATATCCCTTCTGAAATATACCCACTCTTTCTTCACTCTCCAAAATCTCCTGGACACTGCATATTTGTATTTTCTTGAGTTTTTATTTTGCATGTGGGAGAGTTGGTCTACTGGGATCTTATTTTACATAATGAAATCAGAACCATCAGGAATAATTTCCTAAGACTTTTTAGAATTTATAAAAAAATTTATGCCTTTCATGTAAGAAAAAGTAAAATATATAAAATAACAATAATAAATATAATTTGCTACCTCAATACCTCAAAATGACAAATATATTTTTGTATCTATTTTAAAATTATATATATAAATATATTATGAAGAACATATTTTTAAACAAATATGGGATTTTGTTGTATATTTTTATCAACATTTTAAAAGTGTTTTTGAACATTTTTTGTGATCAGTAAATGCAGATATAATATCATAATTAACCTATCAATTCACTGATCATTGCTCATTCAGGTTGTTTTAAAGTTTCCTTTATTATAAGTTACATAGCAGTAGATATCTTAATATGGACAAACTAATAATATTTAACTTTCATGCACATAAAACTTGAGAAAGAGAACCCTGCATGGCCTGAGCCATTCCTGCAAGATACTTGTTCTTTTTTTTTTTTTTTTTTTATTGAGACAGAGTCTCACTCTGACCCCCAGGCTGGAGTGCAATGGTGTGGTCTTGGCTCACTGCAATCTCTGTCTCCTGGGTTCAAGTGATTCTCCTGCCTCAGCCTCCTAAGTAACTGGGATTATAGGTGCATGCCACCGTACCCTGTTAATTTTTGTATTGTTAGTAGAGATGAGGTTTCACTATTTTGGCCAGGCTGGTCTTGAACTCCTGACCTCATTTTTGTATTGTTAGTAGAGATGAGGTTTCACTATTTTGGCCAAGCTGGTCTTGAACTCCTGACCTCATGACCTACCCACTTTGGCCTCCCAAAGTGTTGGGATTACAGGCATGAACCACTGTGCCCGACCAGCACTTGCTTTTAAATCCAGCTCCCAATAGAATATCTTAATAAAATTTTGGATCTAAAATTTATCTTAAATAAAAAACAGCACTAATACATTCAGGACTATTTTGAAATCAATACAAATTTTGAATAACTATAGTCAAACAGGTAATGTTGGAAGAGGATAGACAATTTTGTCAGTGAGATAAAATAGGAAATTTAGTTTTTGGTGCTGTCTCAAGAGTGGGGAAAGATTATTTATAATGGATGCTGTGCCAGTTTCTATCTCTATAATACAAATAACGTTAGACTTATACCATGAAATGTATGTAAAACAAATTCCATATAGACCAAATAACTAAATTTGAAAGATTATGAAGTCTTACAATTATTCTGTATTAAGAAGATCTTCCTAAGTAGGATATAAAACTTGAAAGTCCCTCAAATAAGACTTCCTGTTTTAACTAAATATAATTGAACATCCTCTTCATTAAAAAGATACCTTCAAATTCAAAATCAAGCAAAAAATTAATTTGATAACATACCTTGAATATATACAAATCTCCCGCTCATACTAGAGAAGTGGAAAGAAAGGAAATAAAAAGCAGTTTTCAGAGAGAAAATATAAATAGCCGAGACATACATGAGACAACACTCAGTCCCATTGACAATCAGGAAAATACAAAATAAAACAGAACAGTGAGTTTTATAAGGGAAGAAAAAGGAAACAGAACAATAGGGGGAAAAAGCTGATTGGTTAACATCAAATTACTTCAAGTTACTTTTTTTGTAAGAGTTAAAGCAGAGAGAATGTCCTTAATACTTGGACTCAGGTAGACTGGAGTCTCCTGTTTTCAAGAAAACTATTCTGTTTAGGGATTTATCTGCTTCCTTAAAGCTTCAGTTTGATCATGTGGCATGAAATGGAGTCACTCATTGCCTAGAAAGAAAAACTCCTGGGATCAAATAATTTGACTTTGTTACAATTGTTAAGAACAAACAAACAACAAAAGAATTGTCCCTCATTTGTCTTTGCTGCAGGCAATGGGCACAATACATGCCTTCTCTCCAGCTTTTAGAATTCCAGCCCTAATTAAGTAGCAGGTGCTTCTCAAAGCATCAGCCTTACCTGGGAACCCATTAGACATGCACATTCTCAGGGCTCCACCTTGGATCTACTGGATAAGAAACTCTGGGAAGGTTTTTGTGCTGTATTGATGCCTCCAGGTGATTCTGATTGAGCCTCAAATCTGAGAACTGCTGTGATAGCCTGATGCTTACGAAATGCTATGATGATTTAAGACGTACAAAAATGTATGAACAGCTTTCAAAATACCACATCTAGGCAAGCAGACTGCTTATCTACACGTATCTCTCAAAATGAAATACTATTTTTTTTTCTTTTTTAAGTACTGATGAGTCCTTCTAAGATGATTGGGTAGTAGAGGGGAAGAATGAATGCAACTAGCATTTATTCAATGTCTGGTATATGATCCGACACTGTCCTGAGTTTTTTCAGTTCCATGTATCGAATCTTCGCAAATAACCATGTGAAACAATGTCTTGATCTTATTTTAAAGATTAGGAACCTGAAGGACTGCACCTTACCCAAATGGCAGAGCTAGTTTGTTTGTTTTCCGTGGTCAAAACGCAAATGCTTAAAAAAAACGTGGGAAATACAAGTGAGTGAAATAAACCCTAGTGTAAATGAGAAAAGATACAAATATCATGGTAAAGGACAACTGATCCTCAGCATTGATTTTCAGAAAAAATAGAGTGACGAATGACACATCTTTTAAAGACAGCACTGCTTTAAACAACTTGGAATAAATGAAAAGCAGTTCAGTTCTTCCAAGTTGTGGCCAAAATACTATGCACCCAATGTCGTCTGATTAGATTTTTTTTTTTTGTCTCCCAGGGAAGCCTAAAATTAAGATTTGCACCTAAAATCTCCTGATTTTTTAATGGTGGCATATAAAAGATGTCCATGAAAAGCATTTTGAATAACAAACTGAACACATCTGCTAGATTAGTTTGGCCAGATAGTGACCTCTGATATACTGTAATGTCAAAAACAGCTTGTTTGCCCCCAAAGCCTATTTCTTTCTGATGTCTATGCTGAATTCCAGCTAGATAAAAATAGTATGGAAGATCCCAACCCCTGGTATTTATTTTAGCATTTGTTCAGGCCAATGTGTGTAGCCCTTTACCCCTTGGGGGAGAAATATAGACTTCTGTGTTTAACAAAGCTCACTAAACTCAGTATACCAGAGGTGGCGAGGCTGCTGTCATGGGGCAGAACATCTCAGGGGATCCCCTCTTAAGTCCCTGCACCTTCAGGGCATTTGTACCAGGGTGAAGGTCTCCACACTGGCAGGACATAGACCTGTCTCCCTGTTAACCCTCAGGAGCAGCAATCAATATTTCTGTAATTACTAAGTCTCGTCTTTGGCATAGCTAAAAAGGTAATTCAGTTGTGTGCTAGTTCTGCAAACAGAGCTTTTCTAAATTCTCCTTTTTATCCTTCTTTACATATTTATTAGAAATTTTGGATGGATCCATGCAAACTGACTGAGAGTAACTGGCAGAATGAGCCCCACTGATGCCTGCTCTCCCCAGACTATCAAACCATCAGTGGAGATTGGACAGGTCCTGATGAAATAAATGTTGGCTGCTGACTCGTCCAATTTTGCTGCACTCCTTCGTGTCACTGGCACAGGCTTGTCCAAGACTGAGATATTTGCAAACTGTCATCTTTCATAAATATCTGCCTTGAGTGACACTTTCTCCCTCCAACACTTCTCTTTGAAATGCACCTGGCTGGCTCCTAGCCTGAGGAATTTCATTGCTTGTGATGGGTGACTAGCAGAAGGATGCTTCTTCCTCCCGGTGCCTGCCTCTTCTCTTTTACTCCTCTCTTCTCTTTCGCACCCTTCCTCACATCCACGATTCCATCCCTTCCTTCCCACCTTTGCTGGGGAAGGCTTGAGTCATAGCTCTAAAATGCTAAAGACAGTGATTTTTTTCAGAGGTTTTATGAGCCTACTGCAAAAAATACTGTTACACAACTTGCCAAAATGACAGTGATTAACAAACAACCAGAAGTTTGTCAAAGCTTTTCAAATGAGTTTAACCACCTCTTAACACATAATCCTCTAAAATCTCCAGGACGGATCTCGCAATGTTAATATGCTTACAGAAATGGATATGATGTTTTAAATGCCCTTTTGGCTCTAACCTCCAACAGTAATGGAAACAGCTATGTTCTAATGACAAAGTTAGTAACAGTATTCATTATAATTTCCATAGCTTTTTTTTTTCTTTTAGGACTGATGTAAGAGCCCCCTAAAGCAGCCAATACTGCCACTACACAAATGAATCAATATGCTTGCACATAAATGTTTGTAATTAATATAAGCACTGAGATATCAAATTCAAATCTCCAACTGGAAAAGGATCACTACATTAAATGGAATTACCCCTTATTAGAAATGAATATGTAGAGATTATAAGATAATCAGCATTCTCAATTCCTAATGTGTCTGATCAGATTTCCATGCATAATTTATCTGAAAGAGATTTAATATCCTAATGTAGGATTATTTTTATATATTTGGATGGAAGAAATTTTAATCAGTAAGATTAAGAGATTAAAAATCTACCAAGATTTTACCTTAAGTAAAATCTTGGTAGATTTTTAATGCCCATAAATAATATAATTTTACATGTAAAACCTTTAACAACCTTATTTTTGCTGCAAATTTTTTCAATTTTTCAATCTAGTATCAGTTGAAAATTATTTTAAATCTAGCATTCAATGAATAAATTGTCTCTCTAGGTAATATGAAAATGTATCATAGAATCAAAAAGGCAGTTGTGCTCAGTGTACGGACTGTATGTCTTAACATTTCTGATTTTCATTGCAAAGCTATCCCAAAAGCAATGTGCTTAATGTAATGTAATATAATACAATGCTACACTATCCTATACTGTAATGTGACATGACAGTAATATGACATATATGCCGTTGGCTTGAATTTTCATTAGAATTTTTATGTGCTACATAAGATTTTTACTAATATGATTAGCATGCAAGTTTTATAAGCTCATATAAGTCTAACAATATAGATTTTAAAATTCTTTAAAAAATTTTACAATATAATTATATATTAATTTTATGAGAGACACTATATTTTAATTACACTTGTTGACACATTAGACAATGATGGATTTAGACTGAGCAACTGATAGAAACTTAGGGAGTCTTTCATTGCATCTTTGAAATACAGTTTAACCATGCTACTGAATAAAAGCTGTGAACATAACTGGAGAAGAAAAGTTGACAAATTTAATTAATCTTCATATATCTCATTGGTTAAAGAGATGTTTTATCATGTTCAATTAAAATTTCCATAATAAAAGTTCATTTCTTCTCTGTTAATGCTATCTATATCAGATATAGCAAAAATGAGATCCCAACTCTTCAGTTACTTTCACTGTCAGATTTTGGAATTTTGATCCTGTGCCAATCACTGAACAATCCTAAGGATTTTTACAAATTTTATTTCATGTATTCTTCACAATCACTTTGCAAGAAAGGTAAATGTTGTAATTCCCATTTTGCAGATATTTACACTTGACTTGAGAGACAGTAACAAAAACTTTTCTCCAAAGGCAAGTGAGTACTTGTCTGGCTAGTGGTGGGCACCTAACCTGATTCTCCTGACCACACCTGTTTTCATAATTCTCAACGTAGCTTGTTTCTCATTTTCTTTCAGGTAATTGGTCATCATTACTGTGCAAATTCAGCACAGTACAATAATCTAGAGTTCTAGCAATTGTGAACCTTGTGTAAACATAAAGTTTTTTGTTTTAAATTACATTTGAGGTAAAACTTGTATAATTTTACCTCTTCAGGAATTTGTGCTTGAGATTTTTGATGACTCTAGAATAAAATCTCTAGCTAAACCCAAAATAATGCAAGTCATAAGTATAATTTGTTGTTAATGCACTATAGCTGAGCCATTGATGGTTATTTTCTGTTACTGGACATATATGACCAAAAGTGAGACCAGTATGATAATTTTGCATGGGTTGCTAGTGAACATTGAGAAAGGTATTTTTGCCTGTACTTTCTTCACAGACTCAAGGAGTATCAGAAAAGAGTCCAGCATTGATAACGAGGTGACTATTTTCGACTTAGATAGCTTCTGAAATATTTCCAACTCTAACATCATCAATCTACAAGAGCTAGACTTGCAATTTTTGTTAATCAATCCTTTAATAAAACTTGCTTTAATGTATCCTTTAAAGCATTTTCCAAGGATTCAGTTGAGTTTTTTACACTATTGATTTGGATTTCCAATAGACGTTTGTATACTTAAAATATTTAATCTCCATTTATTTTCCTGACTTGGAAGCACTAATAGATCCTGAAAAAGGGTGGAGCAAACTTCTGCCTTTACAGTAAATCAATAATAGACCCATTAAAGAGTTTTTTTTTTGTTTTGTTTTTTTTTTGGCTTTTGTGTCTTGTGATTTGATTCTGAAATTTTCTATATAATGATCATCTTTGTATCACAGTTGGGGAATATATCAATGCAACGACTAATTTCCACCACCAGTGAGCCAAGTATTAAACACTACTTGAATATACCCTTTGGTTATCATCAACCTAATACATACGTATCCACTGCTTTCATTGGTGAGTTTTAATTAGTCATTTTGTAATCCTGTTGTTCAGTCTTCTTGAAAGGCATTTAATTTACTTTTTACAACCTGGGCATTTTTATTAAACTTGAAAAGCCAAATGAAGAGAAAAATGTCTCTTTCAAATCAAAACAAGGTATTTTCTTATTTTTAAAGCACCTTATAAAAACACATTTGCCAACATTACTGATTGCAGAAAGGGCGATAATCTCATTAGCGGGTTAGATTGTATCTACTTTATTGACACTATTACTAAACTGATAGTTCTAAGATGACTTAAGGTGAGGTCACTATAATAATTTTGCCTGGGTTGCTAGTGAATATTGAGTACAGTATTTTTGTCTCTACTGTCTTCATAGACTCAAGGAGTGAAGGCAGTAAAACCTCAAATATATTGCTGATGCATCGTTCCTTTCAAATGATGTTTGTCAACATTAATCACATTTACCTAAAACATTTACATAATAAGGAGCTTGTTTATTGACTAGTAACCCAAAGAACTGGAATCATTTGTATGGGAAGAATATCTTCCCCACCTCTGTCACCCAAGAGAACAATGTAAGGGTTGGGTAGAAAATCTCAGTCCTGTGTCTAGCACTTTGGTTGACCCAGAGTAGATGCTTATTACATATTAGTTGACCCAAGAAACAAATGAATCAATTAAAAATGCACTGGAATTTCTGATTAATCAAAAAAAATTCTAGCTACCGTTCCATTTTAACTTTCAGCAGCATTTCAATTTCACTTTTGATTCATGGCCATGTTTATTTGTAGCGCATCTACTACATAAAAGGCTTCTTGGCTGGCTGTGGTGGCTCAAGCCTGTAATCCTAGTACTTTGGGAGGCCAAGGCTGGTGGATCACAAAGTCAGGAGTTCAAGACCAGCCTGGCTAACATAGTGAAACCCCATCTCTACTGAAAATACAAAAAATTAGCTGGGTATAGTGGCTGGTGCCTATAATCCCAGCTACCCAGGAGGCTGAGATAGGAGAATAATGGCTTGAATCTGGGAAGCAGAGGTTGCAGTGAGTGAAGAAGGTGCCACTGCACTCCAGCCTGGGCAACAGGAGAAGACTCCATCTCCAAGAAAAAAAAAAAGGGCTTCTCACTATGTGTAATAGGAGACATAAGAATACATAAAACAGTTTTTGACCTCAAGGAGCTTACAGAATAGCATTTTTTTTTTCTTTCATAGGATTTAGTTAATCTTGAAAATAGCTCACATTCTACTGCAAAAAACATAGCAGTTGTAATTGCAGGATAGAGATTCTGGACATATGAGTTTGCAGCATGTTTCTTTTGTGAGTTCACTGCTATCAAATAGAACATTAGATATTTACTTTGAAGCAAGAGCCTTCGATGCATTGCCCACATTTGAAAATTTTATTTGCATATGGGGCTGCCTGGTTTCCAATGGCCAGATGGATCCTGAGTACATGCCAAGTAATGTTTTGGGCCCATGAAATTCATTAGTACTATTACTTTTGGCACGAGTTAAGGAAAAAAATATCACTGCCCCCTAAGTAAACATAATCTCCTGCCTTTTTCTGGCTTTCTAAGCCACCCATATAAAGTTTTGAGTGTCCTGTCTGAATGAATGGGGGGACCCAATGAACTCCAAGGTCACTCCCTGCTTCACATTTCAAGACACAAATGCCTCCATATGCATTCATTGTTTAACTTATTCTGCTTGCATAAAACTGCAGGTATACTCCTCTTTCCTTCCTCTCTCTCTCCTAATTGTACTCTGTACACTGATGTTGGCTTTGATGTGAATAGGTCACTTTATTAACGTTGAACTCATGTCATTGTTCAAAAACATGCACTCCTAGCTCTATATTAGTACAATTATGTGCCCCAAATTTGTGTCTCTATATGTAGAGGTACTTTAAAATCTGAACACCACTTCCTCCACAGACAAACACAGATGTACACAAAGACACCCATGTATTCCATTTCTCCTCTGAGTTAATCAAATGTAAAGGGTTTGTTAGGAACTAAATTCAACATTATGAGAGAAATTTCTGGCCCTTGGTATACCAAAAAAGACTGCTCATTCACAGGAAATGTAGAATGAGTCCCCAGAAATTAAATTTCAAGCAACAGTTCAGCCATTATCATTGTTAGTCTTGAACCTTTGTTTCATGTTTCCTTTGTATTCTTCCTGGGTTATTTTCTCACTTGTGATGAAAATAAACATAAAAACAAGGAATACAGATATAATGTAATATTTTTCTAATGTTTTCAATTAAGCAGCAGCTGCTGTTACCAAGCTGTCATCTCTGTTGCTAAGGGGGTTTTGTGTGTGTGTGTTGGTGCAGGACTGGTAACTTCAATACACTCAGCCCATTGCCAGGGCTGTTATGAAGTACCTCTGCTAATATTGTTAATCTAATAGGGGCCTAGAAGTAGCATCATTTTTTTTTTCTATTAAATTTACCTGTGGTTGGTAGCTAATCTTTATCTGAAACTAGTTAAGATCCTCATGAGTCAGATGAGAGTTCTAGGACAAAGAGAATCCAAGAGTTAAATAAGAATTTTTTTTTTTTTTTTTTTTTTAAATTGAGTCTCACTCTGTTACCCAGGCTGGAGTGCAGTGGAGTGATCTCAGCTCATTGCAATCTCCGCCTCCCAGGTTTAAGTGATTCTCGTGCCTCAGCCTCCCCAGTAGCTGGAGCTACAGTCATGAACCACCATGGCCAGCTCACTTTTAATTTTCAGTGGAGATGAGGTTTCACCATGTTGGCCAGGCTGGTCTCAAACTCCTTACCTCAGGTGATCTGCCTGCCTTGGCTCCCAAAGTTCTGGGATTACATGAGCCACTGCACCCGACCTAGAGTTAAGAATCTTATTGGCAATTTGTGACTCACTGAATCAGCTGTGCTTCCTCATTTTTCCCAGTATAACTGAACATGTTTTAGGTAACAAAAGTAAAGTCTCCCACCACACAATGCATGGTCAGCTATCACTTCATGCACACAGGGCCACCCTGCGGTAATGAACAACTCAGAGGACAGACTAAATTCAAGAGCTAAATCCCATAGATCCAGCTCCTGGCATCAAGTCTAGCATACCAGAAGTATTAGAAGAGTGTTTGCTGAAGGAAAGGACCCATTCAATGAGTATCTTCTTATTACCCAGTCTTTCAGAGTCTTTGAAATGGAGGGTGCAGGAATTTCCTGCCATCTTCAAGCCTTTGCTTCCTCATCTAGAACTGTAAAATCCTAAGCAGAAAATTGCTGCATTCATGAAAAGATAGACTTACTCCTTTGACCTGGCTTAGTTTATCTTCACATCCCACAGTATATCTCAAAATCTGCAAAGGAATATTTCCTGCATATTCTACAATGACGTGAATCTCCTCCCACACTTGAGGATGTTACTCAAATATTTTGGCTGTAATATATTTGACCTGGTCTAGTCTACCTTTTGCTGAACTAATCAACTAAGCTAAGACTTCCAATAAACTAATAGGAAAATTAGCATGATAGATTTCTGCACTTGCTACCTTTTTGTGACCAGGTTGCCTTCTCATTGAGAACAGGAATTATATCTTAGACGTTTCTTCCTATGCCTGTGTTCTTACATACAATAAACATGCTTATTTTGAGAGATTAGAGAAGAGATTCCAAAAGCTCATCTTACACCATCTGCCCCATCTTTATCTGTTGTCACAGCCATTAATATTACTCTAGGTTTGAAGCCTTTTAAAAATAGTTCCTGTGCATTTTGAAGTTTTCTTTCTGTTTCGAAGTTCTTGAAGACCTAATATAATTTTATCCTCTGAACAAATCTTGTGCCTTTAAGTGTGTTTTTTGTTTTTTTGTTTGTTTTTGAGATGGGGTCTCGATATGTTGCTCAGGCTGGTCTTGAACTCCTGGCCTCAAGCAATCCTCCTGAGTAGCTGAGATTATAATCACGTGGCACCACATCCAGCTCTTGTGGACAAATGGCTTACTGATGTTGTGGGAGCTAGAACTTAGGTTTCCTGATCATGCAGTGGGCTGTGAGTGAAAAATAAACCTTTGTTGTGGTAAAGCACTTTCCTGGGATTGTGTGTTTCTGAAGAATAAACTATTCCTTCCCCTAACTAACACAGCTTTCTTTCCACTACGCTATTTTGTTGTTTCTTCATAATATTTGTATATCTTTAGTTTGTTTTGTTTTTTGTTTTTGTCTTTGGTTTTGAGATGGAGTCTCTCACTGTCACCCAGGCTTGAGTGCAGTGGTGTGATCTCTGCTCACTGCAACCTCTGCCTCCAAGGTTCATGTGATTCTCCTGCCTCAGCCTCCCAAGTAGCTGAGATTACAGATGCCTGCCATCATGCCAAGCTAATTTTTTGTATTTTTAGTGAGGTGAAGTTTCACTGTTTTGGCCAGGCTGCTCTTGAACTCCTGACCTTGTGATCTACCTGCTTTGGACTCCCAAAGTGCTGGGATTACAGGTGTGAGCCACTGCACCCAGCCTATATCTTTAGTTTTATAGCCCCATGTCTTCCATGTATTTACTGCCATCCTCGCCTGGGAAGTATATGATCGTTAAGAATAGTGATCACTTAAAAATATTTCTGTACTAACTAAAGGTAAATAGGTATTATTGGACAAAACTCCTCTATTATGTTTTGTACCTTTCAAATATATACAAATATATAATATGTGTATGTTTCATTTATAAGCTTCATTCTCTCTGTTCTCTTTCAATGCAATAGAGTGAATTTGGAAATAAGAGAAATAGAGGCCAAGTATGGTGGCTCATGCCTGTACTACTAGGACTTTGGGAGGTGAAAGCTGGAGGATTCCTTGAGGCCAGAAGTTCAAGACAAACCTGTAAAACATAGTGAGACCCCCATCTTCATAAAAAATTTAAAAAAAAAAAAGTTAGGCTTGGTGGTGTGTGACTGTGGTCCCACCTACAGGGGAGGCTGAGGTGGAAAGATTGCTTGAGCCCAGGAGTTCTAGGCTGCAGTGACCTATGATCATGCCACTGAACTCCAACCTGGAAGGCAGGG
Source organism: Sapajus apella (assembly GCF_009761245.1). NCBI lineage: Eukaryota > Metazoa > Chordata > Mammalia > Primates > Cebidae > Sapajus > Sapajus apella. Next base: position 6,259,453 of record NW_022437020.1, on the reverse strand, counting down.
GGAGAACCTGTCTCCAAGAAAGAAAGGAAGAGAGAAGAGAGGGAGAGGGAGAGGGAAAGAGAGGAGAGGAGAGGAGCGGAAAGGAAAGGAGGAAGGGAAGAAAGGAAGAAAGAATGAAGATAGAAGAAAGGAGGAAAGAAAAAGAGAAAGAGAAAAAAGAAAGAGAAAAGGAAGAAAAGGAGAGAAAGAAAGGGAAAAAGGGAGAGAGAAAGAGAAAGAGAGAAAGAGCAACTATAGTTCAAGGTAAACTGGACTTAGTTTCCACCTTGATTAGTTTGTGGTAAGGAGCTAGATCTCCATGTCTCATTGTCTCCCTATCTGTAAATGGGAATGATAATATTGTTTTCTTACTTTATAGAATTAGGAAATCTAAAGAAATATATTTGGAAAAAATGAATGTGAAGCCCTGTGTAAATAGATAATATATTTCCTGTCCTCTCTCCTTCCAGCCACATAGTGAGAAGTTAGAGGTGGCTGTATAACCTGCTATGGCTGACGTAATGTGAGCCAAAGTACAGTGCACTGCTTCTGGGCACAAGATTTAAAACCTGGAGCAGCATTCTCTTAAGTCCTTTCTGCCATGGACTCTGCAATGCTCTGGATGGTGGTTGCTCTATCAATCCAGTACTTAAGTTTTATCTGACAATTACTGATGACTGCTTGTATTACTATAGGAAAATATGAGAACTGGAAATAAGCCCAGCCATCCTCTCAATGGAATAATTAACTCAATTCATCATTAAATACTTTTAATATACATTTATTTTTTATTAATACACATTCATTTTTTAAAAAATTTTGTGGGTACATAGTAGGTGTATATAATTATGAGGTAATGAGATATTTTGATATAGGCATGCAATGTTTAGTAATCACATCAGGGTAAATAGACAATCACCTCAAGCATTTATCCTTTCTTTGTGTTACATACATTCCAATGATACTCTTTTAGTTATTTGAAAATTTACAATAAATTACTGTTGAATGTAGTCATCCTTTTGTGCTATCAAATATATCTTATTCACTACATCTAACTATATTCTTGTACCCATTAAGCATCCCTACTTACCCTTCCCCCCACACCACACTTCCCAACCTCTTATAATATCATTTTACTCTCTATCTCCATGAGTTCAATTGCTTTCATTTTTTTTAATCTCCCACAAATAAGTGAGAACATATGAAGTTTGCCTTTCAAGCCTGGCTTATTTCCCTTAACAATGATGTCCTGTTCCATCCATGTTGTTGCAAATGACAGGAGATCATTCCTTTTTATGGCTGAATAGTATTCTATTTCATTTCATTTATCTATTCATCTGTTGGTGAAAATATTACAAATCTAGACTAATGTGAATAGTTCTTCAGTAACCATGGGAGTGCAGATATCTCTTCAATATAATGATTTTGGGCATGTACCTAAGAGTGGGATTGCTGGATCATATGGTAGTTCTATTTTTAGTATTTGAGGAACCTTCAAACTGTTCTCCTTAGTGGTTGTACTAACTTGCATTCCCACCAACAGTATATGAGGGTTCGCTTTTCTCCACATTCCTGCCAGCTTTGTTACTGCCTGCCTTTTGGATAAAAGCCATTTTAGCTGGGTTAACATGACCTGTCATTGCAGTTTTCATTTGCATTTCTTTGACAATCAATGGTGTTGAGCACCTCTTTGTATACCTGTTTATTTGTATGTCTTCTTTTGAAAAATACCAGCTCAGGTCTTTTGCCCAGTTTTTATTGAGAGTTTTTGAGTTGTTTTTTTTTTTTTTTCTTATAGAGTGTTTGAGCTCCTTATATATTCTGGTTATTAATTTCTTGTGAGATGAATAGTTGGCAAATATTTTCTCTCATTGTGTGTTTCTCCCATTCTATTGGCTTTGTTGATTGTTTCCTTTGGTGTGCAAAAGGCTTTTACTTGACTGTGATACTATTGTTGCATTTCTGCCTTGGTTGCCTGTGCTTATGGAGAATTATTCAAGAAATTTTTGTGCAGACCAGTGTCCTGAAGAGTTTACCCAATGTTTTCTTGCAGTAATTGCCTAGTCTGAGGTCTTAAATTTAAGTCTTTAATCCATTTTGCTTTGATTTTTGTATATGGTGAGAGATAGGGGTCTGGTTTCATTCTTCTGCATATGAATATCCAGTTTTCATAGCATCACTTATTGAAGAGACTTTCTTTTCCCCAACATATGTTATTAGCACCTTTGTCAAAAGAAAGTTCATTTTAGATGTAGGGATTTATTTCTGCGTTCTCTGTTCTGTTCCATTGTCTTTGTTTCTGTTTTTATGCCAGTACCATGCTGTTCTGATTAATATAGCTTTGTAGTATAATTTGATGGCAGATAATGTGATACCTTCAGTTTGTTATATTTGCTCAAGATGACTTAGTCTATTCTGGATTTTTTTTGTGGTTCCATATGAATTTTAGAATTCTGTATTTCTGTAAAGAATGTCATTGGTATTTTGATAGGGATAGCACTAGATGTGAAAATTGCTCTGGGTCCTGTGAACATTTTAATAATATTGATTTTTCCCATGATGGACGTAGAATATCTTTTCATTTTTTGTGTCCTCATTGATTTTTTGCATCCATGTTTTATAGTTTTCATTGTAGAGATTTTTACTTCATAGGCTAAGTTTATTCCTAGATATTTATTTTATTTGTAGTATTGTAAATGAGATTACTTTCTTGCCTTCTTTTTCAGACGGTTTGCTCTTGGCAGATAGAAATGCTGCTGATTTTTGTATTTGATTTTGTATGCTGAAACTTCACTGAATGTGTTTATCAGTTCTAATAGTTTTTTGGGGGAGTTTTTAGGTTTTCTCAAAAATAAGATCATGTCATCTGCAGACAAGAATAATTTGTCTTATTCCTTTCCAATCTGGATGCCTTTTATTTCTTTCTCTTGTCTGATTCCTCTGGTTAGGAATTCTAGTAATGTATTGAATAATGGTGGTGAAAGTGGGGAACCTTGACATGTTCTGTATCTGAGAAGAAAGTTATTCAATTTTTCACCATTCAATAATGTACTAGCTGTGGGTCTGTCATATACGGGGTGTGTGTGTGTGTGTGTGTGTGTGTGTGTGTGTGTGTGTCGAGGTATGTTCCTTCCCAGTTTTTTGAGGGTTTTTAAATCATAAAGTGATGTTGAATTTTATCAAATGAGTTTTTTTTCCCATTTAATTTATTGCATTTTAGGTTTTGGGGTACATGTGAAGAACATGCAAGATTGTTGCATAGGTACACACGTGGCAGTGTGATTTGCTGCCTTCCTCCCCATCACCTATATCTGGCATCTCTCCCCTTGCTATCTCTCCCCAACTCCCCACCCCCCACCACCCCTCCCTTATTTCCCCCCAATTGACCCCAGTGTGTAGTGCTCCCCTCCCTGTGTCCATGTGTTCTCATTGTTCAACACCCGCCTATGAGTGAGAACATGCGGTGTTTGATCTTCTGCTCTTCTGTCAGTTTGCCGAGAATGATGGTTTCCAGGTTCATCCATGTCCCTACAAAGGACACAAACTCATCATTTTTGATGGCTGCATAATATTCCATGGTGTATATGTGCCACATTTCCCTGTCCAGTCTATCATCGATGGGCATTTGGGTTGGTTCCAGGTTTTTGCTATTGTAAACAGTGCTGCAGTGAACATTCGTGTGCATGTGTCCTTATAGTAGAATGATTTATAATCCTTTGGATATATACCCAGTAATGGGATTGCTGGGTCAAATGAAATTTCTATTTCTAGGTCTTTGAGGAATCACCACACTGTCTTCCACAATGGTTGAACTAATTTACACTCCCACCAACAGTGTAAAAGTGTTCCTATTTCTCCACATCCTCTCCAGCATCTGTTGTCTCCAGATTTTTTAATGATCGCCATTCTAACTGGCGTGAGATGGTATCTCAATATTGTTTTGATTTGCATTTCTCTGTTGACCAGTGATGATGAGCATTTTTTCATATGTTTGTTGGCCTCATGTATGTCTTCTTTTGTAAAGTATCTGTTCATATCCTTTGCACACTTTTGAATGGGCTTGTTTGTTTTTTTTCTTATAAATCTGTTTTAGTTCTTTATAAATTCTGGATATCAGCCCTTTGTCAGATGGGTAAACTGCAAAAATTTTTTCCCATTCTGTTTGTTGCCGATTCACTCTAATGACTGTTTGTTTTGCTGTGCAGAAGCTGTGGAGTTTGATTAGGTCCCATTTGTCTATTTTGGCTTTTGTTGTCAATGCTTTTGGTGTTTTGGTCATGAAGTCCTTGCCTACACCTATGTCCTGAATGGTTTTGCTTAGATTTTCTTGTAGGGTTTGTATGGTGTTAGGTCTTATGTTTAAGTCTTTAATCCATCTGGAGTTAATTTTAGTGTAAGGTGTCAGGAAGGGGTCCAGTTTCTGCTTTCTGCACATGGCTAGCCAGTTTTCCCAACACCATTTATTAAACAGGGAATCCTTTCCCCATTGCTTGTTTTTGTCAGGTTTGTCAAAGATCAGATGGTTGTAGATATGTTGTGTTGCCTCCGAGACCTCTGTTCTGTTCCATTGGTCTATATCTCTGTTTTGGTACCAGTACCATGCTGTTTTGATTACTGTAGCCTTGTAGTATACTTTGAAGTCCGGTAGTGTGATGCCTCCCGCTTTGTTCTTTTTGCTTAGATTTGACTTGGCTATGCGGGCTCTCTTTTGGTTCCATATGAAGTTTAAGGTGTTTTTTTCCAGTTCTGTGAAGAAGGTCATTGGTAGCTTGATGGGGATAGCATTGAATCTGTAAATTACTTTGGGCAGTATGGCCATTTTCACGATATTGATTCTTCCTAACCATGAACATGGAATGTTTCTCCATCTGTTTGTGTCCTCTTCTATTTCGTTGAGCAGTGGCTTGTAGTTCTCCTTGAAGAGGTCCTTTACATTCCTTGTTAGTTGTATTCCTAGGTATTTTATTCTCTTTGTGGCAATTGTGAATGGAAGTTTGTTCTTGATTTGGCTCTCTTTAAGTCTGCTATTGGTGTATAGGAATGCATGTGATTTTTGCACATTGATTTTGTATCTTGAGACTTTGCTGAAGTTGCTTATCAGTTTCAGGAGATTTTGGGCTGAGACGATGGGGTCTTCTAGATATAAAATCATGTCGTCTGCAAATAGAGACAATTTGACTTCCTCCTTTTCTATTTGAATACCCTTTATTTCTTTTTCTTGCCTGATAGCTCTGGCTAGAACTTCTAGTACTGTATTGAATAGGAGTGGTGAGAGAGGGCATCCTTGTCCAGTGCCAGATTTCAAAGGGAATGCTTCCAGTTTTTGCCCATTCAGTATGATATTGGCTGTTGGTTTGTCGTAAATAGGTTTTATTATTTTGAGATATGTTCCGTCAATACCTAGCTTATTGAGGGTTTTTAGCATAAAGGGCTGTTGAATTTTGTCAAAGGCCTTCTCTGCATCAATTGAGGTAATCATGTGGTTTTTGTCTTTGGTTCTGTTTATGTGGTGATGTTTATAGACTTGCGTATGTTGAACCAGCCTTGCATCCCTGGGATGAAGCCTACTTGATCATGGTGGATAAGCTTTTTGATGTGCTGTTGCAATTGGCTTGTTGGTATTTTATTGAAGATTTTTGCATCTATGTTCTTCATGGATATTGGCCTGAAGTTTTCTTTTCTTGTTGAGTCTCTGCCAGGTTTTGGAATCAGGATGATGTTGGTCTCATAAAATGATTTGGGAAGAATTCTCTCTTTTTGTATTGTTTGTAATAGTTTCAGAAGGAATGGTACCAGCTTCTCTTTGTATGTCTGGTAGAATTCGGCCGTGAACCTGTCTGGACCTGGGCCTTTTTTGGGTGGTAAGCTCTTAATTGCTGCCTCAGCTTCAGACCTTGTTATGGGTCTGTTCAGGGTTTCGGTTTCTTCCTGGTTTAGGCTTGGGAGGAGGCAAGTGTCCAGGAATTTATCCATTTATTCCAGGTTTACTAGTTTATGTGCATAGAGTCGTTTGTAATAATCTCTGATGATGTTTTGAATTTCTGTGGAATCTGTGGTGATATCACCGTTGTCGTTTGTTACTGCATCAATTTGGTTATTCTCTCTTTTCTTTTTTGTTAATCTGGCTAGTGGTCTGTCTATTTTGTTGATCTTTTCAAAAAACCAGCTCCTGGATTTATTGATTTTTTGAAGGGTTTTTAGTGTCTCTATCTCCTTCAGTTCTGCTCTGATCTTAGCTATTTCTTGTCTTCTGCTAGACTTTGAGTTTTTTTGATCTTGCTCCTCTCTCTTTCAGTTTTGACAATAGGGTGTCAATTTTTGCTCTCCTTGCTTCTCATGTGGGCACTTATTGCTATATGTTTTCCTCTAGACACTGCTTTAAATGTGTCCCAGAGATTCTGGTATGTTGTGTCTGCATTCTTGTTGGTTTCGAAGAACATCTTTATTTCTGTCTTCATTTCATCGTTTATCCAGTCAACATTCAAGAGCAAGTTGTTCAGTTTCCATGAAGCTGTGCGGTTTTGGGTTAGTTTTTGAATTCTGAGTTCTAACTTGATTGCACTTTGGTCTGAGAGATTGTTTGTTGTGATTTCCATTCTTTTGCATTTATTGAGGAGTGATTTACTCCCAATTATGTGGCCAGTTTTAGAGTAGGCATGATGTGGTGCTGAGAAGAATGTATATTCTGTGGATTTAGGGTGGAGAGTTCTGTAAATGCCTATTAGGTTTGCTTGGTCCAGGTCTGAGTTCAAGTCCTGGATGTCCTTGTTAATTTTCTGTCTTGTTGATCTGTCTAATATTGACAATGGGGTGTTAAAGTCTCCCACTGTAATTGTGTGGGAGTCTACGTCTCTTTGTAAGTCATTAAGAACTTGCCTTATGTATGTGGGTGCTCCTGTATTGGGTGCGTATATATTTAGGATCGATAGCTCTTCTTGTTACATTGATCCTTTTACCATTATGTAATGTCCCTCTTTGTCTCTTTTGATCTTTGTTGCTTTAAAGCCTAATTTATCAGAGATGAGAATTGCAACTCCTGCTTTTTGTTGCTCTCCATTTGCTTGATTAATCTTCCTCCATCCCTTTATTTTGAGCCTTTGTGTATCCTTGCATGTGAGATGGGTTTCCTGGATACAGCACATCGATGGGTTTTGGCTTTTTATCCGATTTGCCAGTTTGTATCTTTTGATTGGGGCATTTAGTCCATTTACATTTAGGGTTAATATTGTTATGTGTGAACTTGATACTGCCATTTTGGTGCTAGCTGGCTGATTTGTTCGTTAGTTGATACAGATTCTTCATTCTGTTGATTCTCCTTACCATTTGGCATGTTTTTGGAGTAGCTGGTACTGGTTTTTCCTTTATATGTGTAGAGCCTCTTTCAGGAGCTCTTGTAAAGCTGGTCTGGTGGTGACGAAATCTCTGAGTACTCACATGTTCACAAAGGATTTTATTTTTCCTTCACTTATGAAGCTTAGTTTGGCTGGATAGGAGATTCTGGGTTGAAAGTTCTTTTCTTTAAGGATGTTGAATATTGGCCCCCACTCTCTTCTGGCTTGTAGAGTTTCGGTGAGAGATCTGCTGTGAGTCTGATGGGCTTTCCTTTGTGGGTAACCTGACCTTTCTCTCTGGCTGCTCTTAGTATTTTCTCCTTCATTTCAACCCTGGTGAATCTGACGATTATGTGCCTTGAGGTTGCTCTTGTTGATGAATATCTTTGTGTTCTCTGTATTTCCTGGACTTGAGTATTTGCCTGCCTTGCTAGGTTGGGGAAGTTTTCCTGGATAATATCCTGAAGAGTATTTTCCAACTTGGATTCATTCTTTTCGTCACATTCAGGTACACCTATCAAACGTAGATTAGGTCTTTTTACATGGTCCCACATTTCTTGGAGACTTTGTTCATTCCTTTTTACCATTTTTTTCTCTATTCTTGTCTTCCCGTTTTATTTCATTGAGTTGATCTTCGACCTCTGATATCGTTTCTTCTGCTTGGTCAATTCGGCTGTTGATACTTGTGCATGCTTCGTGAAGTTCTCATGTTGTGTTTTTCAGCTCCATCAATTCACTTCTATTCCTTTCTATTTTGTCCATTCTCGTTAGCATTTCGTCAAATCTTTTTTTAAGGTTCTTAGTTTCTTTGCATTGGGTTAGAACATGTTCTTTTAGTTCACAGAAGTTTCTTACTACCCACCTTCTGAAGTCTGATTCTGTCATTTCATCACAGTCGTTCTCCATCCAACCTTGTTCCCTTGCTGGTGAGGAGTTGTGATCCCTTGTTGGAGGAGAGGTGTTCTGGTTTCAGGTGTTTTCATCCTTTTTGCGCTGGTTTCTTCCCATCTTTATGGATTTATCCATCTGTCGTCTTTGTAGTTGCTGGCTTTCAGATTGGGTCTCTGAGTGGACGTTCTGTTTGTTGATGATGAGGTCATTTCTGTTTCTTGGTTTTCCTTCTGACAGTCTGGCCCCTCTGCTATAGGTCTGCTGAGGTCCACTCCAGGCCCTGCTTGCCTGGGGATCACCTGCAGCAGCTGCTGAACAGTAAGGTTTTTTACCAGTTTTCTTCTTCTGCTATCTTTTTCCCGGAAGGATACCCGCCAAGTGTCAATCTGATCTCTGCTTTATGAGGTGGCTCTTTCGATATACAGGGGTCAGGGAGCTGCTTGAGGAGACGGTCTCTTCTTTATAGGAGCTCAAATGCTGAGCTGTGAGCTCCGTTGTTCATTCGGAGCTGCTGGGCAGGTATGTTTATTGGTGCAGCAGAACTCACAAACCACTTTTCGTTCCCAGGTGCTCTGTCCCAGGGATTTAGGGCTTTATAAGTTTCTGTTATGCTGCTGCCTTCTTTTTTTTTCCTTCAGAGCTGCCCTGCCCAGCAAGGACGCAGCCTAGTGACTGCCTGTAGAGGCTTTGCTGAGCTCCTGTGGGCTCCACCCAGCTGCCGACTGAACTTCCCTGCAGTCCTGTTTATATGGGTGTAGTTAGAACTGCCTTGGTAACAGTGGCCTGCCTCTGTTAAGGCGGAGTCTCTCTGCAGTGGCAGGTTGCCTTGGCAACAGCGGGCTGCCTCAGCAATGGCAGGTTGCCTTGGCAACGGCGGGCTGCCTCAGCATTGGCTGACTACCTCCCTAGTGGTTGGCTGCCTCGGTAATGGTGGACGCCCCTCCCCCACAGAGCTGGACCATCCGGGGTTCAGCTGCACTTGCTGTGAAACTCTCAATCCAGAGAGTTTCTGATTGCTGTTCTTTTGTGGGGGTGGGACCAGACGAACCTGATCGCCTGGCTCCCTGCCTCAGAGGCTTTTTTTTTTTTTTTTTTTAAGTTGGTGTTCTAGTCACCTGTTGCAGAGGTCCCAGGGTCTGTGTGTTTTCCCCTGCGGCAATTCACTGTGCTGGCTTAGATAGCGGCACTGAGATTCTTGGCGCATTTTTTGCCTTGGAATCTACTGTTCTGGTTCCCTGCTCAGTCCCCTTTTTAAACAGACGAATGGGCGACTTCCTGTGTCTCCAATCGCCAGCCAAAAGGGCACCAGGACCGGTGTATTTTGTATGGAGAACCGCTGCTCTGGGGCGCCGGGCGCTGACAAAGCAGCCGCATGGGGCAAAGCAGCGGCGCCGGCTGGCACAGCTGCGCTGGCAACCCGTGGAGCTCCTCCGCCTGGGAATTTCCTAGTCTGTGGGCAATAAAAATGTGGCGTCCACCCACCCTCTGCGCTTTCACTGGGAGCTACAATCCTGAGCTGTTCCTAAACGGCCATCTTGGATCGATCCATCAAATGAGTTTTTAACATTAGTTGTAATGATCATACAAATTGTGTGTTTCATTCTGTTGATCTAATCTAGCACATTGAGTGGTTTGTGTTTGTTGAATTATCCTTGCATCCCTGAGATAAATACCAGTTGCTCCAGTTCAATGATGTTTTCAGTGCTGTTGAATTCAGTTTACTAGTATTTTATTGAGGATTTTTACATCAATGTCCATCTGAGATATTGGCCTGTAGTTTATTGATGTGTTTTTGTCTGATTATGGTGCAAGATAATACTGGAGTCATAGAACATTTTTTGATTTTCTTCTTAATCTCTTCATTGACCCACTGATCATTCAGAAGCATATTATTTAATTTTCATGTATTTGTAAAGTTGCCCAAATTCCTCCTATCATTGATTTTCAGTTTTATTTCATTATTCTCAAAGAAGATACTTATTATTTCAATTCTTTTGAATGTTCTAAGACTTGTTTTTCATTCTAACATGTCCTATTCTTGAAAATGACCTATGTGCTGAAGAGAAGAATGTGTATTCTACAGCTGTTAGAGGAATTTGTCTGTAAATAGCTATTAGGTCCATTTGGTCTGTAGCACAGATTTAAGTCCAATGTTTCTTTGTTGATATTTTGTTTAGATGATCTGTCCAGTGCTGAAAGTGAGGTGTTGAAGTCCTCAGCTATTATTAGCTGGTGTTTCATATGGCTGGCATCATGCTTTCTTTAAATTTCAAGGAATTTTCCACTTCTTACTTTGTGGGACAATCTACGTTGTTCCTACTGACTCTTGTTAACTACATGTCAAGCTTTTTCCCCAAAATTCTGTGTTGACAAAATGTCTTCATCTCATGTAACATGAGGATTTTGCCAATGGACAGAGAGGGCAGATTCTGCAAACTAGATGCAGCTTCCAGTATCTGATGATTTCTGGGTGCTGGCCACAAGGCATGGATCATCATGGAGCAAGGCCATTGCCTCAAGTGCACTAACCTATGCATTAGGGACCCCCACACACAACTTCAGCTGCATTTCCATCTAGTTATGATTCCAGGTTTAGCAGTCTAATGGCACACTATCTCCTAAGGGCCATATTTCATGCTGATATGATACTGTAGGAATGGAGAAAATTATTGAATGATTGCTTACTGAGCACCTTCTATGTGCCAGACACTTTCGTAATGAAACCCCCAGCAGCTCCGGGAGGTGTTATTTCTTCTTTACAGGTGCCGAAATTAAAGGTCAGAAGGCTAGTCATTTGGCCAACCAAAATCTCTACTCTATCCCGCCTCCTCAGAGTTATAGAATTGCAGTGTGTTCTCATAATAGTAATTCCTGGTAGAGGAGCCTCGATTTTTAACACTTAGGAGTAATGCATTTTGGAAAGAGAAAAGCTCTGAACTTTAATAAAACAACTTTATCTTGTATGATTTCTTATATGGAATATATCATATTTTGATTTTTTTATTTAAGACTTTTTTTTGACCAATATCAAGATGGCATTTAACATAACACGATATAGGTATTGCTTTTGACAATAAAATCAGGCTAGCAACAAATTTCTTCCTAATGTGTAGTCATGGAGGTAAGACTACAAGGAGTCCCTGTAGAAAAACTTAGCATAACCATGCCCTTATCTGTAGTTTTTACATTCTGATGGTAGCTTAATTTTAGGACCCAATCTTCATTTACAAATAAATTTTTAGGAGCTATTAAAATGATGTGCTCATAGGCTTGTACTTCAAATTTCTTAATTGTGGATCTTGTTTCATTAACATGGTGGATACTTAGTGCTTTTGTTTTAAAATTAGACATCACGTCTTGACACTTTGATGAGTGGTGTTATTTTGTGTCTGATTAATGTGTCCCAGGCATTTCTGCAGGCCAGAAGCAGGTTAGAGATAGTGCTCAGCATCCCCCAAGAAGGTGATCTTCAATTTTTGTCGATGTTGGTGAAATAGAAGTGCAAACAGGTCAGATTAAATTTCTTAGCTGCAGAAAGACATTAAAAGAGGTTTTCAAAGTTACCTCACCTTTAATAAAATGAAGTCATCTTATATATTAATATATTAATATTACAGCTGGGTTTAAACTCTTGTAGACCAAGCTTTACTTAATAGTTAAATCCAATTGAATCTCAGATTTTATGAGTGATAAAATGACAATAAAATGGGTCTGGTCAGTAAAGATAATAACTTGATTCAGTACTTTGGATGTAAGTGTTTAAGGTTTCCATGATAAAACTGTAATTTTATACCCCAAAGTGTGTTAATAACATTAAGTGAGGTAATAGGCAGAGTGCATTGACAATGCAATACCCGCAGGACCACAGTAATAGAAATAATTTATAATGTATCAGCAATAAAACCTTTAATGTTATCTCAATTCAAGCCAGGCACCATATCTGAGGTTTCAGATTACACATGTCCCCTTTCCTCCCCCTGCTATAGGCACTAGTGTTAACCTAAAATAATTAAGAAAATGGTTTTCAGAGTGCAGAAACGTCTCACAATTATGGACATAATGACTATCCTATTAACTATTTCCACCCTGATCCATTTGTGTTTGATTGATAGAACTTATTCTAAAGTTAATAAGTAAGGGCTAAGCATTATTTAGAAATGCTTGAGGGCTAAGCATTTCTAAAAATAATCCTGAGAGGCATTTTAATTCACCCTTGGTTTTCTATATTTCAAACAGAACCAGTCCTTAATTTTTAAAACATACCAAGGAATATTTTTCAAAGACAAGAGCCAGTCATTTATATGACTGTACAAATACTTTACTTTGTAAAATCTTGGTTCAATGGTTTCATAGTTCAGAAATGAATTCCACAGGTTTTATCTTCTTTGAATCATCCTAAATGAATGTTTTCCTAATGATATAAAGTTAAACAATGTTATTGGGTAACTTTACTTACTGTTGCTGAAATCTTCTATTGGCCTCAGTGCATTTATGCTGATAACAACTTTCATTGTAGCACACAAGAAGGCAGCCACATTTAAAGAGCTAATCCATAAAGCGTCACCATTTCATAAGACAACAGTTTTCTAAATGGTTTAAAAATACACGTATAAATACATGGAGATGCTTGAGAATCAGCTCCTATAGTTTCATCCCGATATTTAAAGCCTGTTCCAAATATTCTTCTCACTGACTCTAAAATTCATGGAAAAAGTGAGATATTTTATGCTTGGGCATTCAAACTAATTGTAATAATGATAATCATCATCATAGTCTACATTTACTGAGTTTATTATGATTCCAATTTTAAATTACATTTAAAATCAGTTTAATTTCATAACAACTCAGTCATTATCTCATTTAGCATGAGAGGAAACTAAGAGAGGGATAAACTTAATTACTGCACCAATGACCCTGGGCGGTAGGTAGGAGAGGGCTACTAGTGGAATAAGGCTGAGCTACTTATCATACTACTAGCCTGTGTCTAACAAAAGTTGTCTGTAAGTTATTTCTGTAATTTTTTTCATGTAAGCTTGTTGTGCCTAGAGGTAACAAAAGTAGCTTTCAAATATCCCATTCCTAGCAAGTAATTCAGAGCTTCTCTGAATATTACTTTGCCTGCTGATTTTCCACAAGGGGTAAAATGCACAGAAATGATATGGAAGACCAGGGTAAGATCTTGAGAAATAAATTCTAGCATCCTTCTTGATTCCTTGTTTCTATAAAATATTTTACTTACAAAGGCCTTCAGGTACCACCCAAGTGTGGGCGCTGATCATGTCTTGGGTCGGTGGGGGTTCAGAAATACAAAGTCAGTTGCTCAGATAGTTCAGCATTAAGTTCAACTTTCCTAGCAATTGTTCTCTGACTTTAGCAGGCTCCACTCTCACCCCACCCTGTGCCCTAGTTCCAGGAGAGAAGACTCCAACTTATATATCCCCAGATGCTGAGTTTTTGCCTGGAGAGCTTTCCTGGAACTCCTTTCATACATGATAACAGTGATACCATTCGCTCCTCTCCAAAGAGGTAGAATTCAGCTTCTGGATGTGGGGGCCAATAACTTACTGCCTGTTGCAAGTGTCTTCAATTGTTGCTCACAGAGTTACTTGCTTGTTGTTTAGAGAGGTGCTAATGATAATAATTTCGATTTCTGATTTGATTGTATTCTTCATTTTGTATCTGGATGAACTTTTCTCTTTAATCTATAGCTGGGCCTTTTTCTGGCAGGTGAAGGGATGGGAGAGGCCTGATGGACTTCAGTTCCATTGATGAGAGTTAGCTCAGAGGAGTCGAATGAACTTGGTTTTGGTCAGATGCATGAGCTCAATCTTTGATCTGCTGCTCACTAAGGGACCTTGACAAACTCTGAATGTTAGTGACTACATCCTTAAAACAGGAATAATAATACTTAACTTTGAGGGCTGCTTGGATGCTGACATGTTTGGGTATTGGCTGTGGGTAAATTCTATCCCATTGTGGAGGTCCTGGTCCTTTTTTTAAATAGTTTTCCTGGTTCTCCTGGCCTGGCCCTTTCAATTGGCAATTGAGTTCCTAGGCACTGTTTTAATATAAAACTCTTTCACTACAGAGATGGTGATTTTGAGCTTACCCTAGCATACCCCTGGGATTTGGAATCTAGAACAATATGTTGTAAAAGTTCATGTCATACAATTTATTCATAAGCCTCATCTTAATGAAACACTCAACACGAAAAACTACAATGAAGAAAACAAATAATTCAATGCTACACCTCTTTTAAAATGTTGTAGCCCGAACTGAAGCTCAAAGTGTTGGTTTGCAAAAACACTGTGTTGACTATGCAGTGGCCATCCTGCATTGATTCTGGCTTCTAGGAAACTCATAGGCAAGTTTGGAGAGGATGCTGTGTGGTTTTGGCACTGAAAAACCTCTTACCACATGCCAATTGGATATGGTTGTTGTCTGTCTGTCTAATTTATTATGCCTGCTGAGAAACGTCACCCATCAGCCTGGGAATATTTGCTCCAGCATCTGAGCCTTGCAGAGAGAAGCAGGAAGTTTATCAGCAAACTCAGCATCACCATATTGTGAGTTTTAGAATGAAAATTGGTGAGTATTTTGCAAGGGTTGAACTGAAACATCCCCTCTGCAGGGTGTTTCTCTTCTATTCCATAGGCCACTGATCAATTGGGCTTCAATTCAGATTTTCTCAATTGGTAGGCTATGTGAAGTCTCTGAGGAAAGCCCAGAGGACATTGGATAAAGAAGGATAGATTTTTGCTTTTTTATTCATGGGGAGCTGCTGAATAATACTGTACAGATAGATTGTCATTTAACAACATGAAGGTGTGTCCTTCACATAGACTCTTCAATGACTTGTGCTCTGTGGGGCTGGGCAGTGCACAGGCTGCCCAAGCTTACGTGATAATCCAATTAGCTCTAACCCAGCATCTGGTACCTAACAGAGGTAGATGTGTTCAAAGAAATTTTAACGACATCCTACTTTCTAATTAGGTCTCGCGTACTGACTCCCTGATACCAATAGTTGCTTAAATTCTGTTTGAGTTTTTCAAATCCTCTGGACATTTTTCATGTGCCAGCTTTGTTTTCGTACGGCCATATCTGTCCTATTTGGGTGGTTTCCTGCTTCTTCCAGGCCCACTTTACTGTAATGCCAGTCTGCCTTACTGTTGAGTCTGCTCCTAAAAAATCTCTGAATTTATCTAGTGGATCTCACAATGTATGTTGCCAACAAACAAATTGTTTTATGTCAACATAAAGACAATAAACATATGACTCAAGTAACTATATGTTCAAGCAGAAGATCTAGACTTTCTTGGATCTAAGAACAATTTTCAAAACTGTAACAAGCTGAGAGGCAACATTATTTAAGAGGGAGCCTGTTGCAGAATATAGCCTTTTATTAAACTCTGGCACCACCATAGCTACTTGCAGGAATAGAATAATTTTCAATTGAGGCTTTCTTTCATCTTTTAAAAAGACTTTGTTGTAACATTTATACCCCAAATTCTGATCTGTTAAATTTATTTCATACATATTTAGAAACAGAATCCCTTACAGTCTCTGTCTATCCTATGTGCATTCCAATTCCATAGGTGCATTTCACATTCTTACTGCTCCAGCTGTCTATACTGACAGACAACACAATTCTTGATCTGTCTCTTAGGTGGCTCAGACTAGCTAAGCAAAAATAATAATCTTATCTCCTCAAAGCTCCTAAATGCAAAAATAGTCCGGTTGTTTATTGCACCAGGCATTTAGACCCAGGTATATCAGAGGAGTGGAGAAAGTGGATTATCACTTCCTTGGCTGGACATGGCAGCTTCAAAGGAAACAAAGAGTCATAGATTAAAGGGAGTGTGGCTGTACCCAGCCTTTCCCAGGAACATTTAAAGGATCCACACTTAGTGCCTTATCAGTGGGAAGGGGGAATCCAGAAGATAAACATTAAAAATAAATGCCCCAAAACTCACGATTATCTTTTCTGCCTCCTTTTCCATGTCTGGTCAGCAATGTGTTAAGTGAATTGAAACTAGATCGCAGGGAGACAGTCACAACCTGGTTATCAGTGGCAGTAAATGGAAGATAATAGCCCCACTAGAGACTTATGAAATGGCTTGTCTTTGAGCTGCCAAAGTGTTTAGTCTCTCTTTTATTATATTCACAGCAGTAATCCGATATGTCCTGACTTCTGTCATCTGTGTGTAATGCTTATCAACTCTCTGTCAGTGATTCACCCTCTTGTCAGGGACAATTATTCCTCAAAGTGCCGAGGTTATGACTGAGGCCATATTATGACTGGAAAGAAAATATGAAAGGTGTAGCACATCACAGCAAGCAATCTGGGAGCTGACGTCAAAGTAAAGGAAAACATTGCTGGTAAAAGGAGAACAGAAGCCGAAGTTTTGTTCTCTGTGCTTGGGGCACGGCTGGCATGGCTGAGGCCAAATGGGCAGACGACCCCTGTTGCGAAGACGCTTTACTAATTCATGATGGTGGCACTGCGTACCTCTGCCCTCGCCGCTGTGTCACCATTTCCATTTCACATCTCCATTTATAGGGGCTTTGAGCGAGGTTGCTGAAGTGCATGCTTGGTGAAGAAAGTTGAATGGAAATAGGAGCGGAGAAGCTCTGTTTTGTAACAAAGGATGGAAGCCTGCTGCTCTGTGCAACACCCATTGTGCTAGAAGATCTTTACTTACACTTGGGACATGTTTTAAAAGATCTCACATCATCCTTGAGAAGGCAGCGAGGGTGCCTCGGGGAGAGCTAGGGATTAGAAGAAGCCAAATTCAGCCAGATGGTAGGAAGGGAGGATAGAGGAATGATCAGGAGAATTCGATGTTAAAATATAGAAGAATTAAAAAATTGTAAAGTCAGACAGGATTGGTTTTGAATGCTTTAGGAAGCTTCCGATGCTTCATGGTTCTCGGATCATGAACAAGCTACCTCGTGCCTCTGAGCCTAACACCATCTTATGGAGGATAAAATAGCTTCTGATAATACCTGTCTCACAGTGCAATGGAGGATCAAAAGATCATCTATGTAAAGGGGTTGATATATAAGTGTATGTTAGTATGTAAGTGGTTGATATAGAGGTATATAAGTGCTCAACAGATACCTTATGATAAATAGTAGCATGTAATCAGATATAAGATATTGTTTAATCTCCAAAGTCTCATTTCCTCATGTGTAAATATTTCAGGGGCCTTCTGACATAAGCCAGAGCACTGGATGGGGGTGTGGTAATGAAGATCTCCACTTTGGTTCATGCTCCATGCGGTGCTATACAGAGCAGTTCCCTGATCATTCCCATGGAGGAAGAGCAGGAATGCCATTGAGGACCTTGTTGATTACATTACCAGAATTCCCTGCAGAGGAGGCTCAGGGACAGAAGTGTTATGTCCCTGGGCCTGAGCCTCTAGGGGAAGGGGTGGCCATGGTCTCTGCAGACCGGCAGACTTAGCTTTTCCTCCTGCCAGTTCTCAGAAATCCAGGCAGTCCAGACCAGTGGGTTTTCCCTCAGTGAAGCACACACTCTCCACCAGGGGATGGTCAAAGTGCTTCATTAAATGGTCCTGTTCCCTGTGCCACTCAACTGGTTGAGACCCTCCAAAAGGGATTGTCAGACACCCTAGATAGGAGCCATCCTACTGACATCAGGCTGGTGCTCCTCGAGGTCTGAGATCTCAGAGGAATGAGCAGGCACCCATGTTTGCTGTTCTCCAGCATCTCTGAGTGACATCTCCACGTGTGGGAGTGAACCCCCAGCAAACTGCAGCAGCCCTAAAGAAGAGGGACCTGACCATTGAAAGAAAAACAAACAGAAACCAACAACAACAGCATCAGAAACAATAAAAATTGTCCACAAAATCCCCATCCAAGAGTCAGCACACTCAAAGATTGAAACTAGACAAACTCATGAAGATGAGAAAGAATCAAGAAAAAAGCACTGAAAACCCAATAGGCCAGAGTGCTGCTTCTCCTCCAAATGATCGTAATACCTCTCCGGCAAGGGCGCAGAACTGGACAGAGGATGAGATGGACAAATTGACAGAAATATGCTTCAGAAGATGAGTAATAAATTCCTCTGAGCTAAAGAAGCGTGTTCTAACCCAATGCAAAGAAGCTACAAACCTTGATAAAATGTTAGAGGAGTAGCTAACTAGAATAACATGTTTAGAGAGAAGCATAAATGACCTGCCGGAGCTGACGAACACAGCACACAAGAACTTGGTGAAGCATACACAAGTATCAGTAGCAAATTGACGAAGCAGAAGAAAGGATATCAGAGTTTGAAGACCACCTTTCTGGAATGAGGAATGCAGACAAGATTAGAGAAAAAAGAATGAAATTGGAATGAACAAAGCCTCCAAAAAATGTGGGATTACTTAAAAAGACGGAATCTATGATTGATTAGAGTATCTGAAGGACATGGGGAGGATGGAGAAGCTGGAAAATATGCTTCAGGATATTCAGAAGAACTTTCCTAATCTAGCAAGACAGAGAACATTCAAATTCAGGAAATGCAGAGAAAACCACTTAAGAAACTCCACAAGAATATCAGCCTGAAGACACATAATCATCAGATTCTCCAAGGTTGAAATGAAGAAAAAAAATGTTAAGGGCAGCCAGACAGAAAGGCTAGGTCACCTAGAAAGGTGACACACAGCAGACCACTCAGCTCAGATGTGGGCATAAGCTTTGGGGTCATGCTAGTATGTAGCATCAGCACTTTCTCATTGAATGAGATTCCTATTTCATTTCAGGTGATCTTCTCAACATATACCTCAGTTAACTTGGTGCATCTGGCCACTTTCTCCTCTTCTAGAAATATGCAAATTGACAACACATTTCTAGGCCTCGCTGGTTTGTATCAGACTTGGTGTAGAGGTCAGTTTTTACCTGTTGCTCTTTCTTGCTTCTGGCCCTTTGGACCTTTTGCACACTTAATTGTGTCCAGCTGGGTCTACTTCGCCTTTTCCTTAAGTAGGACAAAGGAATACTTACCCTGGCCCATTATCAAAGGTTTTCCCTTTTCCCTTTGGATTTGTGGGTCAGCAAACCACACCTTCCTTGACTCAGCTCCCAAATTACCTTAATCGCCTATAGCATCCAAAGGGTGACCTCCACCCTGCCCTGGCTTCTTTGGTGCTTTTAAATCACACTTGCAGTCATTTAAAACAGTATCAGCAAGCTGTAGTTAATTCCTGACACCAGCTGGAATTAAAACCTTTCATTCCTTACTGGACCAAGGTGTGATTTATAATTAAAAGAGTTCTTTGTCTTCCACTCTCAAACATTAAAAAAAAATGCCCTTGAACTCCCCCCACCCCTCTTTCTTGTATCTCTTCCCTACCGCCAGGATCATAGTCTAATGAGAAGGGCATCTATTAACTTCAAAATCAAGGGTCCCAGCCCCACATCAAATACTCCTATTGTCGCCTCAAAACCTCCATTTCTTCACTTGTAATATAAATAACCATTTATATTTAAGGGCAGAAACCGAGACAATGTTGTGTAATTTTAAGAGTAACAGACACTAAAAATAAAAATAAAGGTAATAGCATGAAGAGTGTAGATGGGTGGTCAGTGCCAAGTCTAGAGGTCAGGGAAGGACACTTTGAAGAGGTGACATTTGGCAAGACACCAAAGAGAGCGAAGGAGTCAGAAAGGAAAATATCTAGAGAAAGAGTATTCCAGGGACAGGGGATAGCAAGTGCATGTGACTTGACTCGGGGAAGCTTGCTTGGTGTGCCCGAGGGACAGCAAGCCAAGAAGTGTGGCTCGATGTCAGGAGTGAAGGGAAGAAGTAACCAGACCACATATCACAGTGGCTTACAGCCAAGAGGATGGTTTTGGGATTAAAAGCCACTAAAATATTTTTAGCAGAAGTTGGGTGTAGCATAGTTATACTTTCATGGTTTTTTTTTTTTTCTTTTTTCATTTTGAGATAGGGTCTTGCTTTGTCACCCAGGCTAGAGTGCAGTGGAATAACCTTGGCTCACTGCAACCTCCCCGTCTCTGGGCTCAACCAATTCCCCCACCTCAGTCTCCTGAGGGGCTGGGACTACAGGCACATATCATCATGCCTGGCTAATTTTTTGTATTTTTTGGTAGAGATGAGGTTTCGCCATGTTGCCCAGGCTGGTCTCGAGCTAACTCATGGGCTCAAGCAATCTGCCCGCTCGGATTGACATGGGCTCTGGTGGGGTTCTTGCCGTGACAACCTGGAATAGTTTAATTCAGGACAGGGATGCCAGAGAAAGAAGTAATAAAAACCATGAAGCTTTTGTCCTGAGCAATGGAGTGAATGAGGTTGCCGTTTTTTGAAATAGGTAAAAGTAAAGAAAAGTTAATAGAGGGGTGGAAATCAAGAGGTTGGTTTCAGATACCTTCAGTGTGATAGGATTAACAGATAACAGATGCCCAACTGGAGATTTTGAGAAGGGAAATTTTATATTATATATGTGTGTGTGTGTGTGTGTGTGTGTGTGTGTGTGTGTGTGTGTGTATGTGTGTGTGTGTGTGCAAGTTCAGCTTAGGGGTGATGGTGGAGATCAAAATTTGGATTTGAGTGTGTATACCAAATTCTGTGAGGCCATCTGGTAAGACAGGGGCTCAGAACTTGAAACTCACCATACAGAGTTATTGATAACTGTGATATGTGTTTCAAATGAGGTGGCGGAAACAAGCCCAGTGGGATTATGTTCTACCCCAGAGGAAATCTAGGTAGAAACAGGAAGTGTGGACAACTAAACTGAGAAACACTGAGATAAAAGAGGAGTCAGAAACTGTCATTCGCATTCATAAGACAGAAGTTTGCTACATTGAACAATAGGTGATATGAAAATACAATGTAATATTGTAACAACAAGTAGAAATGTCTGATAGCATTTTTCAGACATTCTGATCACAGGTGGATAAAAATATGCAAAGAGAAGACTCCAGAAGAAAATATTTTCCAAGTATCAATGGTCGTTTTTAAAAATTTTATGGTAGCATTATAGATGACCGAAAAAAAATCTTTATTTCTTGGGCTGGGCGCGGTGGCTCACGCCTGTAATCACAACACTTTGGGAGGCCGAGGCAGGTGGATCACCTGAGATCGGGAGTTTGAGACCAGCCTAACCAACATGGAGAAACCCCATCTTTACTGAAAGTACAGAAAAAAAAAAAAAATACCCAGGTGTGGTGGCATGCACCTGTAATCCCAGCTACTTGGAAGGCTAAGGCAGGAGAATCGCTTGAACTCAGGAGACAGGTTGCCGTGAGCCGAGATAGTGCTATTGCACTGCAGCCTGGGCAACAAGATAAAAACTCCTCCGTTGAAAAAAAAAATATTGTTTTTTTTTTTTTTTTTTTGCATATATCTTATGCATATATACTACTTCCAATTTTTACACTTTTTACTAAAATTCATGAAGCTATCTCCCTTTTTATAACTAAATTACTGCAATTAAATTTTATTTGGTCAATAGATGTAGTCATTTCTGAAAATATATTCCAGGATTCTCCCCATTATGATGGGTTTGAGACGTATTCAGTTCAGAATTCATTCAGTATTTATATCCTATATCTGAGCAAACTTTTCTTTTCTGTGCTCTCCTCTCTCCTTTCATAGGCATTTTACCCCTTAGTTTATCGTGGAATAAATTTCAGAAGTGATTAAGAACTTGATAGGATTTCATATATTTATTTGTTTAAAATAATTCTTGTACATTTCCTCCTCCATCTTTATTTTTGAGTAAATTCTGTTATGGTTATTTCAGGGAAGTTCTATAAATTGTAAGATTTGTGTGTCTGAAAGAAACTTTATTATCCCTTTCAATCTCCAATGATAGTTTGGCTGGTTTAGCTGAGTATAGCATGCTAGGTTTGAAATACTCTTTCTTAGAACTTTGATGTTACTTTGCTGGGTTTCTTTACTCCATACTGCTGAGGAGAAATCTGGTGTCAATCTGACTTCCCTTTCCTTCTAGATAATCTTTTGTTTTCTTCTGGTGTCTCCTTTTTTCAGTATTGGTTTTATAAAACTTCATTTTATTTTGTCTCAATGTGAATTTTTGGTTCTCTTGTCATTAAGTTTTGCCCTCTTATTACCCTGTACTCATTCAACTTGAGGATAGATAATATTTATTTGTTTATGTATTTATTAGATAACATTTCTGGAATATTTATTACTTTTTTTTTTTCAATTTTTCCTCCCTTCCACTCTCTTGTCACTCAGTATACAAATGGCTTTACATAGACATTAGAAAATTTGGATCTCTCTTTAAAATATTTAGACTTCATTTTACACATTTTTTTCTCTTTATCTCTTTGTGCTGTGTTCTATAAATATCTCCCAATTTGACCTTCTATGTCTTCATTTATGTCTAATTTGCTATTCGGTACATATACTGTGTTTATTTATACATGTACAACAATTGTTGTAGGACTTAATTTTCTTCCCCAAGTCTCTGTTTTGTTCTTTTCAGTACTGCTGGTACTTGTTTCCTCACATATATTCTTTTTATTTTGTTTAATGACAGTCATCACACCCCTTGCAGCTCCTATTTTAAGATTTTCTTTTTTGTATATTTTCTCTACTACCTTTATTATCCTGGGTATACGCTTTTCTGAATGTTGAATTTTCTATTTATCTTTCATGCAAATAACCTCTCTCAAATGTTTGGTAAATCCTGATTCTATGCTCAGCTTCTCTGATTGAGTTCTGCATATTTGCTGGTCTATGGCAAATACTCGTTGTGGGGAAATCGTAGCTTATAGCTATGGCTTGTCAACTTTCTTCTCTAAGTGATGGCTCATGGCTTTATTTTCACTGTGACTCCTGTATTTTTTTTTTCAAATTGTGTATTATTGGCATGTTTTTCTACCTAGTTTATTATTAGCAAATTTCATATATCTCATTTATATTATCTTTGCTGATGTTATAAATCAACTCTTGGTATCTTAAAACCTTAAAGAGCTGGACATACTCTTGGGCAGGAGGTGGTGTCATCATTGGTTAGTTGATTGCTGGGCATTTGTTTAGGTACTTGTGGAATTTTCATGGTCTTTTCTCTCATGATGTCAAGATGGATGCCTCAATCTAGTCTTCCCATCTGCCTACCAGTATTCTTCTCAGGAAACAACCAAGTGAGGACATCACAGGACTCTTCTTCCCAGAAACCTCTTCTCAGACTTCCACTCACATGTCACCGGCCAAAAGTGGTGATATACAGATTCCTTACTTTAAGAGAAACCGAAAAATGAGCACCATCTGCCAAAAGAGAATGGGGTTATACCGACTGGCTGAGGAGAATCATGCCTCAGCCACTAGGCCTGGGCAAGTTGCACTTCCAAAGTGCATTGTGGAGGTGCTCTTAAGAAAAAGAGGTGGTATCTGGATTCTGGATAAGCAAAGTATCTGCCATACTGGAAGTCCGTATCTAGTTTCTTAAAATCCTAGATTAGATAATTCAAATGGCTTCACTTGTATGATTATTGTCTCGGCTATATGCTTCAGAAGAAAATACAAATATGTTCATAAGGTTCATTTTAAATCTATCACCACCATGACTGTAAGCTTCTTCACTTCATATAATGTTCATTTTTTATTGGGCAGAGGAAAAGGAAAAAAAAACTTTGATTGCTTGGGGAATGATTGTCCTAATCCCCTCTATAAATGGAGAAATTCTACTCTGCCTACTCTACCCTTAAGCTTGCCTCCCTTTCCAAAAACGATGGAAAACAAGACAACATTTATTTCTCAACATTGGAATATACAATTTGATAAGGGTGTACTGAAACAGATACACTCACAAATCGATGGTGTTGGTGCAATTATGAAAAGCTTTTAAGAAATCAGCTTGGAATTATAAATCAAAAGCATTGATTGATGGCACTTCTGTATTTTGATTCAATAATATCCTTATTGGGAATTTATGATTAGAAAATTTAAAACCCAGGCAAAGTTTTCTGCATAAAGATAAAAATTATAAAATGATGCACCTACAAATTGGAATAAAGTCTTTATACATATAGAAAAATTTAAAGACATAGATTATTTTCATACCTAGTAAGTGAAAAATTCAGATAAAATTATTTATAAAGTATCACCTCATTATGTAAAAGATAATTTGGAGAGACTAAATCCACAATTCTACATCATTTCTCTCTAGTAATTTCTGTTTGTTTACCTGTATTTTTCTGCTGATTCCAGCATTTCTACTTTAAAGAGGGATGGCTTTGACAAACTGTAAAAGCCAAATAATAATAGCAATGCCACTATCTGGGGCTCTTCCTTGTGAACCATATCACAGACTGTAAAATCCTCCCACATTAATTTGGTTCTCCCAACACTACTCAACACTTGAGTATGAAAAGGCAAGCATACTTTCTCCATATTCAATTAAAGAATGTGCGGTTCAATTGTTCCAGTCATGGTCAGCGACTTCCCCAAGGTATCTAGCTTGAAAGTGGTAGGACCTCAATGTTTGATTCTTGGTTTCTAGTTCAATGTTTATTCCACTCATCAAGATGTTCCTTTCCTTTGTATGCAGTGCCTAATTTATATCTTGGAGAACTCATTGTAGATTACTTGGCTTTGGTAGATAATCTGAATTTCACTCCTGAATTCCAAGTAAACACTCCTGAATAATTCCAGGAGTCCTTCCAGTAACAGCTGAGAGGGATAAGGTTTCTTTGTGACAAAATAGCACAGATAATATGGAGTGGGTCCATAGTACCAGGTTTACAATAAATACAGAGGAACACTCCGGGTCAGTGCCCACCTTGAAACCCATTGTGAAGTCATTTGGCAATTTGGGGAAAAGTAAACTATTGCACACCAGAAACTCTTTCTTTCTGTCACCATGACCTAAACATCTGTGTGCTCTGTTCTCTCTAAATTGGGCAAGAACTCTCTTCATCTGGCATTCTGGGTTGGCAAGAGAATTAATCATACTTTTTACTTAAAATTTCTTCTTCAAAACAAAAACACCTGTGCATGCAATTAAATATAAGGTTATGAAAGCAATTGTTTTCACTTAGTCTTTATGATTTAATGACTACCTTATTAACATATGTCCTCTGGGACTACTAGCCTTGAGTAATACGTTAATTCAAGAAAATATAACTATAATAACTATTGTTATATGGTCATGAAATTATAGAAAAATACCGCTCAGAATCGTGATTAGAAAAAAGCTCTTGCTATATTCCTTAAACTAGGGAAAACATAGAAATACAAATAACCAGAAATCATTCTGAATTTGGTTAGCTTTCACTACTTTAACTTGAAAATATTTTTAAAAATGAGAGTGTCTCATTCCCACTTCTTTTGAGTCACTGAGGTTAGTCTATCTTTCGCAGTAGGGCTACAAGTAAAAATTATCAGTGATCTGGCACTTTCAACATATTTTTCAATCTAAAAACTCATGTAATTTTCATATATCTGGCAATTTTCTCGTGTCCTTGCCAGATGCCCACATGGGATCCCCCTAAGCACCCTGAATGCACCAACACAAACGTTGATTTCTCCTTGGAAACTTCCCTGATCATTCCTTGATCATACTTCCTAGTACTTAATAAACAGCTGATTTAGTACAGTTATCTAATAGTACTATAGTTATTTGCACACACAACTGGTTTTCCTACTGATCATGAATTCTTTGGTGGTACGGAAACTATTTGGGAGCCCTTATTGCTAGGAAAGTTAAAAGCACTTAAAAATGGATATTGAATACAAATGAATTCAAAGCCCAGTATCTCATACTCTGGTGGGCTCCTCAGAGGGTTTTCTTTCATGAAACATGACAATATGTTAAATAAAAGGATTTCAAAGTATAGACATAAATACAATCAGGATTTTTTTTTATATTGAAAGGACATGAAATGGAAATTGATTCAGATTGTTTGCTCCAAGTTAAAATGAACCTGTTTATATTTTAAGAGCAAGTAATGTAATTTTTGTTCTTCAAAAAGTCTAAAGACAACTTAGTCTTTATGATCTAATGACTATCTTAGAAAACCTCAATAATGCATAATGTACACATAGTCTCATCTAACTGTCAAGAAAATGATGGCCTAATAGTGGTTCTTAGTGATGGTTGCATATTGGAATCCCTGGGAGCTGTATAAAATACTGATGTCTGGGTCCCACCCAGTTGGTCAGAGGTGTAATAGGTGTGGGTGGTGGTGGCTAATAGCTCCCCAGGTGAGACTAACGTGCAGTGGAGGTCGAAAACTCTTGCCTAATAACAAAATAGCATCCAAATGTCATACAGACCACACCTGGACCCAGAATGGACCCTGCTTATAATAAGCATCTTATAAATTAGCTTATAGCATCTTATGAATACCTAAATATTCTCAAACATTATGGAACTGAAGCTCAGAAGTATATCATCTGCCTCCAAATAAAAATCCCCAACATAAGATAAAACCTTCTTTTACTCCAAGTGTTGAATCATTGGAATACCAACAGATCTGGAGCACAGAGCTGAAGCTGTGGCATGTAATACCCATGCACATGATTAGACTTAGGAGAGGCTGTGATCTATTATCCTGTTACATCAGTCCTGGGGGATAGTACTTTCTGTATTCATTATGGATGTACTGTAGATAATTTTCTGGAAACTCCAAAATTTGTAATTTTCCATCTAGGAGTTGAAAAAGAGATCCATTTGAGAAATAGGTTCCTCTCTGCCTAGAGCCAAAATATCCCATAGATACTGCAGTGAGGAGAAGGCAGGGATATATCCCATGATAATTTTAAGTAGCAGCAGCACATGATTTGTATTTTGCTGTGGTATGCATTTGTTTCATCACACATCCCCACACCCACACACACATACCAATAAATCACAATTAAGCAACTTTGGGAACAAAGAATTTGAGTCAGAACACAATGAACTTTTCCCACAAAATCCAGATAAGCATTTTGCTTCTATTTGTAACAAGCTGTGATTCCCATGTGAAAGGTATCAATGTATTTCCTCTTCCTGCCAATCATGCCAAGAAAACTTCTGGTATGTTGGGTTATGACCTTTCATCCTGGACATGAGCCAAAAGCCACCAGTAATTTGACTGGTGTAATTATTTAGGCTGTTTCTAATAAGCCTAAAAATGTGATGTTAACATTTTTCACATGTTTGTAGGCTTCTGGCTTTCATGTTATCCATAGCATGCCATTGTAAGCTTTTGTTTAGTTATATTGGAAGAAAATATAATTTTTCAATGGCTGAAATTTGATCATTGTTTACTGTCTACAGGTCCATAAGATATTATTTCTTTAGAATTTTGGTATTTTTCTCATGTCAGGCCAACCTTTTGACAATAATAAAAATCCATGCAACGTAAATTTACTGAGCATGTACTATGTGCTAGACATTGTACAAGGTGCTGTGAATGAAAAGACCAACTTCAGATCCTTAAGTAGATGAACTGGTAAAAATTAAATTAACATTTAATGAAATTAGTAGAGACACATGGTTTAAGTTCCAACTCTATGGGTTGTGAGTATTTCACTTTAAAATTCATTATTATTGTATAAACTGGGAAACTGAGGCACAAGTTCACACAGCTGGTATGTGGCAGAACTGAGAGCTAGACCGAGGGAGTTTGGCTCTACAAACTGTATGGAAACCATTATGTCATCATGGTTCTGGAGTCTGAGTTGATTCATTGCTTGGTTTAAACAGAGAAGAATGTTAAATACCATCTTGAATAAGTGAAAAAATATATATTATATATAACATATATATATATAAATAATATTAATATTTAAACACTTTACATATTTACTTATATTTTATTTATGAATGCATATTTTATAATATATGTGTGTATATATAAATATATATGTATAATTTAAAAAATATAATCCAGTAGCATGGAAAGAATCATGAGACCTTAACCTGAGCCAATGAGTCCCTCTTGTCTCTTTTGAGAAGCTTATCTTCAGGGCCAAATTTCACATATTAAAGATCCTGGACGAATGAAATGACTTCATGCTTCTGAATAGATTTTGTAGAGCCAGGTCCCCATCCTAAGCATACTCTACAATGGGTCGTCCTGCCTGACTTGGAAACATGGGTAGTCTGATAGTAAGTATCTTTAGCTTGTAACAAGCAGCACAAAACACAGTCAATCATTGTGAGAATCCATTCTCTGCAGTAGAAGAAAATGATTGGTTTGAAAATTATTTATTGAGTGGAACCTGAAAAAGATTCCAAATGGAGTGTACAAAAGCAAATAAGTAAGGATTCCTGTTTTTTTTAAATCTGCCTCCTTAGTAGAAGGTACAAATGGAGGAACAGGTAGTGCAGGTAAAGTGGGATGTGCTGTGCAAAGGGAGGCTCAAGGCTAAGTAAAGACTCTGGCAGGGAAATGATGCTAAAAGTTGATGTTCTCCTTCTGTTCAGTTAAGAAAATATGGACATCCTATTGCAACACAAAGTTGAAAAAACTGGCACAATTACCATTCTCTTTATGTATTTTTGTAAAATCCTAATGACCAATTAAGACATGTAGGTAGTTTAAACATGAATGCCTCTCTCTGGCTCATCGACTTTCTAGCCATGTTATTTTGAGCATGTAAGTTACTTAACGGTGACTCATTTTTTTCCTTCTCTGAAATGGAACTAATGATTGTTATCTAATTTGGAGAGACTGTGGGATAAAACAGGAAAAAAAAAGCTTTTGAGTATGGAGCCAGCAAACTCTGAAAGCTCAATAATTTAGATTTATTATTGTATTCTTCCTACGATCACATAGAAATGTGTTTTTGTCTCTTTTTTTTTTTTTCTTTTTGAGAACACAAATACAAAAACAGAACAAATACCAGCTATTGGCCTTCTCTATTGGCAGGTCAGAAGATGCTAGGAGATTTCAAGCAAAAAAAGGGGACTTACATACAAAATTGCCTGCCTTATCAGGTGGCCCTTCTAATCATCCTTGGCCCCTATCCCGTGCTCCACCACTTTTACTTATTTCCTCTACTGAAGTCTCTTACGTATGAGTTTTGCATGAATGGGTCATTAAAAAAATGAGTCTAAATTCAAAAAGAGACTTTGGGCCTGAAACAAAAATACAAATTAGCAGAAAGCTGAGACTGCTGTCCCCAGCAACTAGTGCAAGGACTAGTTGCACTTGGCTCAATATTTCAAGTTATGCTTAAAGCAGGCACCAGACACAATTAAGTTTCTTTGCGTCTTGAGTTTGAATATTTCAAATTCATCTGCAAAAGTGAGTGAGATGACCTAATTGTACCTCTGCTTTTCACTTGAATTTACCTTTTTGAGTGACAGGAGGTTGCTTCTTAGGCAGATGCCTTCCGTTTAATAATTCAGTAATTAGATGCAACGCTGTCAGCTGTGAAATTTCTGACAGCTTTTCAATGACAACATACTGGAGGATTTTGTGGTCCTCCAAGGTCTCTCTCAGTTGTCTTTAAGAGAAAGGACAGAGATAGAGGACAGCATCCTCACTCAGGTGTGTGCAAACCCAGATGTGGAGGTGGCTGAGCATTTACATCCAAATAACTTCATTTCCTCACTTTCAGATCACATTAGCTGTTAAGGGTCAGGCGTGGCCTGAGGAAGTAGAAAAGAGTAAAAATAAAATGTCTCATCATCTGTGTACTCTGCTTTTGCAGAGAAGTTAGCCTATGGTTCATTCAATGAGCATCACCTTGCTGAAGAAAGGAGAAAGATATTTTAGAACACCATTGTGTAAATTCTGCCTATACAAAGATACTTGCTTTGTTTTGAATCTCAAAAATTATTTTTGCAAGTAATCTTAATTTTTTTTTCCAAGAAGAAACCTACCAAAGAAACAAAAAAAGGTGAAAGGTGCTAACGGTAGCCTACTAATTAGCAAATACGACCCACCCATTTTGCATTAGCAGACTTAGTCACATTATGTTTTATGTCTTTGTTCATTGGCAAGGACTTCCAGTAGCTTAATAATTCACTCTGAGACCTGCTTTATCAAGAATACACTATGTTTTAGAAACTATAAAAGATCATTTAGAGCAGTAACAAATTACTGCTTTTAATAAAATGATTTTTCACTCAATAGGATACCATAAAAAATAGTCTATAGAGAAGTAGTCTATAGAAAAGGAACATTTTTAGCTTTGAGAAAATAATACTGGGAAAATGATAATGTAGTCGTGAATCATGGTACAAAAGGGGATAAAGAGGCTCATTCTCTGACATCTCTCTCTGTGGCTGCCCCATCAACCTGTCGGATCATTTCTTTAGAGTCTCCCTTTATAAGCTCCTCTCTCTCCAAGCTCAATCCTTAAAGCTGGGTTCTACAAAGACCAGTTTGTTTGTCATTTGCTTTTTATACACCATTCCCAGGTGTGGCTCAATCCATTGGTTTCCAAAACTGGACACAGGTTAGATTTCCTCAGGGGGGTTTCCAACCATGCAGGTTTTTGACCACCTTACCTGACCTGCTGAATATAAATCATGAGGGAGTGGGCCTAGGAATCTGAAATCTGTGCTTTTACAAGCTTTTCCAGGTGATACAAGATCTGAGAATCTAGGCTGAAATTCACTTGCACCACTGAAGCTGCCAGCAGCTATAAAGATCTGTGTTTTTAGTTCTCATCTTCCCTTTAGCAGCAGGCATGGCTGTATAGCTGCCTGATAAATGTCTGTGTCTTTAGGTCACTCACATTCTTCACACGCAATGTGCCCGAATCAGCTTCTCCTGTAGAATTCATTTGGGTGGCCCCTGCAGCCGCCTGTGCAACTAATACCTTCAACTCTTGTTTCTCCTTCGTCCTCTCTATAAAGCTATCAAGCCCTAAGACGTGCCCTCTTTACTCCATTTTACTCTCCCTTTCCTAGTTTAGGAACTTCTTACTTAAGTTTTTCCTGTACTATTGTGGCAATGACCAAGCCAAGAACTGCTGATGGGTGGGATGTGAGGAGACAGTGAAGAGAGGGAGCCGAGAAAGTAAGAATTCTGGCTTAAGCAACTGGGGATGCTGGCACCCTTTATGAACATGACTAGAAAAGTGGGACAGAAAAGTGTCCTACAGAAGAATAAAAATTCAAATATTGAACATAGTAACTTTAAGATACCTATGACATATCCCAGTTTAGATGTCAAGTGGGCAATTTTATATATACATGTGCATATACGTGTGTGTGTGTGTGTGTGTGTATGAGTCTGAATCTCAGGGAGGGTGCCTGGAAGATATAAACTTGGGTGTCCCCTGCAAATAGATGACATTTAAAACAGTGAGAAGGGAAGACATTATCAGAAGAAGAGAAGAGAGGGATGGCCAAATTTTTGAGAATGGCAAGCACTTTTCCAGGCTTATACTGCCCACCCTAACCCGTCACCTATGTTCCAACCATATCAAATCATTCTTTATGCCCCAGATAAATGTAAGCGGTGGGGAGCCAGACATATTATCCCAGACTAATTTTTCCTGAATCTGTTCATTGCAACTTCTACTCTACTGCAAAGAGCCCTAAGCCCCAAATATGAGGTGAATTACATCATCACCATATCTGGGCATGGGATTACTCTTCTTTGACAGGACTCAATAAACATCTTAGCCTTAGATTTGTGCCTCTAAATTACTCCAAGCTCCTCCCAGCCCCAGCAACCTTTCCCATTCTGTTTGTTGTGATGTTCCTTAGGTTTCAATGGCTTACAGTAAACCTCTGTACTCAGTCTCCAAAGCTTCTCTAGGGATATATTGAAGGATGTTCTTTGGAATTTAGAAATCGTTTATTAATTCAACAAAGCTAGGCTTTTAATATCATGAACTTAAAAAAAATTTAGTGTGAAATTCTAGCTGAGCAATGACTTCTTTGTCCTAGATGCCATTTGCCAGCCTCCCCAAACAATGACTGCCATTGATCCAGTGAATGAGAAACGTCAGTGCAAAATGATTGACAACAAAGGAAAAATACATTGTTTTCAATATTACCCCCTCCATCTACTTTCTCTCTCTTCAGACCTTTGCACTCTTGAAAAGCACTCTTGTTTTTATGAACGTGCTCTCTACTCCTCTTCCCAGGAAGTGGGTTATCGGTTTTCTGTGTGGAGCCTCCCCAGGGAAGAAAGCCTTGCTTACCCTCTGAGATATTGTTGAGCCCCATCTAGGTTGAGCAGACACCAGTCTTTGTTGCAGGGCAGAAATAAATTACGTGAAATGAACAGTAGATGTTTGTCACCCAGAGGTGGCAAAAGTAGCATGGCCAGAGAAGTCCATCCCACCTAGGTTACAGGGGTATTTACTCCAGAACCCATTGCGTGTGTTTGTATTTGTCCACATTGCCTTTACCCATAAGAATTTCAGTTGCTAGATCCATTCTTCATGGCTATAAACAGAAAAGGGATGTGAGAATTGAGAATAAAAATGGCAGGGGGTGGGGGGTGGTGGGCAGAAGCAGAGAAGTAGATGGCTGAGGTGAAGCCAGAGATTTTTGTTTTTATTTTTTCAAAGAAACTGTAGGCAAAATGACATTGAGGGGGCGAAATCTAAATTTTAACACCATTGTTTCTTAAGAAGGGAGCTGAGATATGGGTATTTATTATGGACTGAAACAAACTGCTTTGTCATAAAGTTATCTTGAGTAAAATTGAGAACATGTAACCTTGCATGTTGAGTTGGTTAAATACTCAAGCTAGTTCTTGATTCTGAGACCACAATCTCTCTCTTTCTCTCTCTCTCTCTCTCTCTCTCACACACACACACACACACACACACACACACACACACACACACACCCTACAGCCACAAAGTGGGGAGAATGAAACTCAGAAAACATGTTGTACACACTTACATACTACGGGATAAACAAAATTTGTAAGTATTAAAAATACTAAATGAAAGTTTAGATCCTGAAACTATTTCAAGCAATTCATGATGATAAAATTATATTATTTGTTCTAACTATATTTATTCAAGCAGAATTATAAAATACAGCAGACAGTATGTCGTAGAGTGGCCAGATACTTTTGTGTTAGTTATATCTTCTATGCATTCATAAAGCTATACAGTCAGTCTCAGAGCTCTGGCATGTGCAAAAGACAAAGTTTAGCAGTACAACATAATTAAAAAGAAACTCCTTATTTTATTCACAGGGAATTAGAATATGAAGTACTTAGAAACATTTTTAAAAATCTCCTTTTCCTGCCTGTTCGTGTTGCTTTGATCCCAGAGTTACTCTAGCCCATCTTTTCTCCAGTCATTCCTTACCAAATTCTCTCCTTAACTCCCCACCCTCTTCTTCTCCACATGATTCCTCTTTCTCTCTATTCTACCCCTTGAAACTGTCATTACTTTATGGCTTGTAGTGCTAGGTCATTTCCTTGAAATTACCCAGTCTCTTTCTTCTTTGACTTTCTTGGTCTCTAAGTTCTGCGTCATAAAAATTCAAAGAACACAACCTTGACAATACAGTAACGTTCTGTACTTATCAGCCTGAACATACCCTGAGTCAGACCACAGTGCCTGGAGCACAATGGACCCTTAAAAATGGGGACAAGTGAAAAGAAGAAAGGAAGGCTGGAGCAAGCAAAAAGGAGAGCTAGGTTACTTTGTGAAGTTTTAAAAGTATCTTGGTATGGAAACTTTACAAAAGAAATTTTAAACACAACAGATTTCTGACCTTTGAGTAATTATATGTAGCAATATAACATTAACAGGACAACAATATTTTTACGTTTATCATGTGGTTAAGTGAATTGTTAAACACAGTTGATTACCCAGAACAGGGAATATGGTAGAAGATCAAATACATGCCAGAAATGTTTATTTTATATGGGACATTTGGTATTTAGTTGAGCCTGACACAGTCCTGCTGGCTAATACTAAGGACAGACTATTGTTGGCCCCATGCAAGTGGCTGGAATAATGGAAGTTGAGAAGGAAATTGCCATGTGATGGTTACTTTGGAGTTGGTCATGGATAGGAAGTTAGAACTCCAATGGGTGAAGGGTCATGAGGATACCAGGACAAGATAACTTCAGGATGAATGAACAAAGAGAATTTGTGGTCATGGAAAATAAAGAGCAAAACTTCAGGAACGGTCTGAGATAACAAGAAGGCTGGTCACCCAAGGCTCAGTCTTATGTCCCCAGTGCCATTTGACTTTTATTTCAGGTATAAATGTATGTTTATACTTAATTATTTATTTCACGTATGTTTATACCTGAAATAAAAGTCAAATATATTTTCTGAAAAGAACAGTAGGTCCTTGTCACCCAGAAGAGAGAGAAGTACTATGGAAAGAGAAATTCCTATTGCCTGGGTTAATTAATTGTTGCATTACTTCTAATGCATCAAATGAAGTACTTCTTCCTTCTCTAAATACTCAGATAGCCTTTATATTTTCTATCTGCTCTTCATTCTTAGAATTTCTTAGATTAGCATAAGGGTGCTGATGGGTATTACAACGTTACAAATCAGGTTAGATTATGGCCTCTGTGGAGTTCACATGTACATGAGAGTTGCTTACCATGCATCAGTGACAGCGAAAGATATAGGTGTTGCCTAGATTTGAAAATATTTCAGCAAATTATATACTGTTTTGTCGTAAGTGCATACTAAATATCTGTTCACATTTGTGTGTGTCCTTTTATGACCACCTCTATGGCTTCCTTTTGTACTTGCTATTTGCTGTCATCATGGTCTTTGCCAAGTGTATGTATGACATGTTAGCCATTACTGAGTTGACAGACACTGCCAAGGTCTGTGCATAAATGCAGCCTCCAACCTTTTCCTGTATAGTTTTATTTCCAAAATATGGGTCCCATCCCCTTGTAACACTAATTGAGAACTTCCCATATGGAGGAAAGCAGATAATGTCATGCAATATTGGACTCTAAGTAGAATCAATGATACACCTGTGAGCCCACAACCTTACTTCTGGAGAATCTTGCTACTAGAGAAGTGTTACTTCCAAAAGCACTCAGCAGTAAGTCAGGTGACCCAGAGTTGATCTCCGCTCTTCACTTCATTCCTTTGCTTGCACTGTTCCCTAGGACTGAAATGTTCTTTCATGCTGTCTTGACCTCATTAACTCCTGCTCATTCTTAGACCCCTTTCACCTAAAATTCCTGTATGTGTTCTTCCTTGTGTCAGTAACCTCACTTGATTTTTCTAGTACATAGTAGCTAGTCCTTCTGTCCCTCCAAAGAAGTACATGTCTTCTTCTCCAGAATTTGTGAATATATTACATCAGATGGCTAAGGGAATTCAGGTAGCAGATGGAAATAAGGTTGCTAATCAGCTGATGTTAAAATGAGAAGATTATCCTGGATTTTCTGGGTGAGCCCAATTTAATCAGAGTTCTTAAATGGAGAAAGGGGAGGCAGAGAAGTTAGAACCAGAGAAACGCATCATCAGAAAGATTTTCCCTACATTGCTAGATTTGAAGATAGAGGAGGGGGCCACAGCCAAAGAATGGAGGTGGGCTTTAGAATCTGGAAAAGGTAAGGTAACAGATTAGGTTTAGGGTCTCCAGAAAGGAACACAGACCTCTGTCACCTTGGTTTTAACCTGTGAGACTTAGTTTTGGCTTCTGGCATCCAGAATTCTAAGATGATAAATTTGTATTGTTTTAAGCCACTCAATTTGTGGTAATTTGTTACTGCAGCAAAGGGAAATTAATACATTGTGTATGAATAAAGACCATTCCAAAGAGTTTGCTTGTATGTTTCTTCCACTAGGCTGGGAGCTTC
Organism: Sapajus apella; assembly: GCF_009761245.1. Taxonomy (NCBI): domain Eukaryota; kingdom Metazoa; phylum Chordata; class Mammalia; order Primates; family Cebidae; genus Sapajus; species Sapajus apella. The sequence goes on along the minus strand of NW_022437020.1, from coordinate 6,223,544 downwards.
CTAAGGTCAGAAACTATGTATCAATCAGTCTTAGAGTCCTATAGACCTATTATAATATGTAATGAATTCCTGAGTAAGAACAGATGTAGACAAGAGAGAGGAAAGTCAAAATTCTAACTGTACATTTAAATCTGAGATCAACAAATACTCCCTTTACAGGCTAAATTGTCCGAGAGTATGACCTGTGGCTTGTGTGGTTGTCAAAAGGGTGAGCAGCAACCTTCTCAATAATGGTTTGACTGCTCTGTTCCTCATGAGCCCAAATGATTTATATTCCAAAAAGCATCAAGAAAATAAGGCTCAAACCAGCTCCATAACCAGAAGGATTTAACAAAATACAATTATGGGGTATGACCAAAGCCATACTCTAGGATAAAACATAGCAGCACATGCCTATATTCTATATTATAAAAAGAAATAGTATCAAATATTACAAACATTTTAAGGAGAAAAATGAAAAATAGGAAGATGGCCAAGAAGAAGAAAATATAATCAAAATCAAATATAGAACTGTAAGTCACTGATCAAGAAATAAAAGAGTTTTCAATCTATAAAGTCAATGAAAGAGACAAGACTTAAAGCATAGATAAGTAAAATTAATTGAGAGAAAGGCTGTAACACTGAGTCTTTGGGCAATTGAAAAGCTAAATAAAGAAGGGATTAAGAAGGTATTAAACAACCCCAAAAGTTCAATAACATAAAACACATTTTTTAAAAAGTTCAAATTTTATAAAAATAGCTCCTAAGACCATGAAGTTCTTTCAATGAGTTATTTTAGATTTTCATGGAATATATAATCTCCATACCATTTCAGGTATCTGTACCAAATACAGAAAAATTTAAAATCCATTTTCTGAAGGTGGTACAATCCTGTTCTGAAAACCTGAGGGAATGACATGAAAAGACAACTATGAATTATTATGTCTTATAAGAGTAAAGCTGTGAAAATCCTAAGAAAAATACTAATTTTCCTACAATTACCACTAACATTGCTACATTATTTATTGGGTTTTTGTTATCTGTCAGGCAGTGGGTTAAGAATGCTTTATCTATGATAATCATTACATCTACCTGTTAGTAGATACCATTATTATTCCCATTTTACGGAAGACAGCTAAATCTTAGCAATATTAAATCAATGATTGAAGGTTACAAACTAACAAGGCTAGAATAAGACTTTCATATAGATTTTTCAAACACTAAAGCCATTGGATAATAATATTTTAAAATAATCATCCTTGACAATAAACAGTGGGGACCCCAAGAATAGTTAAGAGGCTTTGTAGGAGTAAGCACATACATACATAAAGACCAAGTAAAAGCTATGAGGATCTCAACAGAAGCAAAAATCCATAGACTTTATCACCAACTTATAATAAGTAAAACAAGAGAAAGCAAAAAGCTATACACAGATAAATGAAACTTCTATTGAAAACTTACTACTTTAAGAAAAACATAACCTTCTTAACATAAATGCATAGAAATACCAGCCAGTGTAACATGCTAAATGGATTAATTTTTAAAAATTTCCATCAGTCAGAAACATAACTATAATACATACAATGTGTTAATTATTGAATGTTTTCATAACTTCTAGTCAATATGCTAATATATTAAGTAGAAATATTTATGGGGTATAATGGAAAGAGACAAAAAGCACCCGTGTTATTTGAAAATAATTTGATAATGTACCTAACAATTCTGTGGAAATCAACTGAAACACTAAGAGTTAACAGCATTTTGTAAAGCGACAGAATAACTGGTAAGACAGAAAAATCAATATCTTTTCTATAAGTTATCAATACAAATCCAGAGAATTAGAAAAAAAAGTAAGATTCCACAGGAGTCTGAAACACACAAGATACTTAGAGCTAACCTAAGTAGAAATATATGTAAACATGATTAAATCATAGAACCTTACAAAGAGAGACAAAAGAAGCTTTAATAAATGTTATATAAATATATACAAATACACATGCACATATATATGTACTAATGTTCCTGTATTCCTTTGTTCCTGGAAGAGGAACAATAATTGGAAAAGATAGAAATTCTTTCAAATTAGTTTATAAGTTTAATTCAATTTCCAATAGGATGTTCTAAAACTTGTAAAAATCACTTTAATCAATAATTAGATGAAAATAAGACATTTGAAAAAGTACAGTAATAGAAGCATACTTACTTTACAGTATATTAAAATATAACACCACAATAATTAAAATGAGAAGTTCTCAGGGAATATATTTTTGGAATTATTTTAAAAAATCATTTATGATTCTAAAGTAGAGGTCTTTCTGTCTGCTTGTATGCATACATGTGTGTATGTTAACCTGGAATATAATAGTGAAAGCACTTCAAATACATGGAAAAGTGACCAATTACTCTAAAAATCATCTTGCAAACATCAAACATTATTTCCAAAGTAAGTTAAGTATTTGTGTAACAGCCATACGTGGAGTAATTCTTACACTAACCTGAGACTTAAGAGAAATTATGTTATTCAATCTCAGAGTAGAGAAGGAATTGCTAATATATAAAACAAATGGAAAAAGTACATGTAGATAATATATAAAATTTTATTATTTTACATAACCCCAAGAAAAAAATGATACAAATTACAAAATGGGAAACATATTTATAATAAATAAATAAACAGCCAAATGCATTTAGAGAGTTATTAAAAACCAGTTCACAAAATCAACATTCTAATTGAAGATCCAAAAGATATGACAGAAACTTTGCACATAAAGGGCTGTAATAATTCAATAAACAATTGTTGAATGAATATATTTTCAACTGTACAGTAGACTAAAGAGGAAACAGGTTAAAAAATGCAATATCATTTTTATTTCCTAATAAAAGCGCAATGATACATAAAATTATTTAATAACATTTATCCAGATCTGGCTGTGACAAGTTGCCTTATTACTATAGGTGGAAGTGTAAATTATAAAAAATATATTCAAAGCAATTACTAGAACTATTGTCAAAAGGTCAAGAGCCAAGAATATATATGCATTTTGATTTAGTAATTCTATTTTTATAAATTCACCTTCCTGAGATAAGCAGCATGCTTACAAACTTTATACACAGGATGTGTATTATATAGTATTATCCTTATAGGAGCAAAAAAGTGTTAGCAATTTTCATGTATATATGTATAACGGGTTTTATGCAACAAATAAAATGAAAGTTTTAAGGAATATTTTCTGACATAGAAATGCTACCCAGTATAATTTTAAATTAAAAAACAGCATGATCTTGATTTGGCATATATTATATATATGCAATGAAAAACCTACAAGGAAGTATGCTATATGCTTAGCAGTAATTATCTCTGGTTATTGAGAAAAGAAAATTTTACTTTTATATTTTCTCTGTTTTATAAATGTAATGCAGTATTTTTCTATGTAAAAGCACACACATATATTTATAAACAAAGTATTAAAACTTCTATTACTAATACTGCTGAAATAATGAATCAAAAATTAGAAATTTAATTTTGGCATATATTTTAATAAAAATCATTCATATTCTCTATTTCCCTCCCAATGCGCCAAATAGAATTAAATAGGATAGTAAAGAAGTATACAAACTAAAATATGTATTATCAATTTGTGAGTTCTAGCAGACTTTTCACTCTTGCTTCTAGGTTCCTGCAACTGATGCAACATTTACTAGGTCCCTGCAACTGTTGCAACATTTACTCTAAGAGCATAGAGGACACCATGTTCATAAAGAAACCTTGGATCTCGAACATAACTAAAAAGTAGTTTAAAGTTCTTGGAGCAAACAGTACAGCTGTGTACTGTGAAATGTTACACCAGTTGAATATCAGTCCGGAAAACCTATTCTAGAGTAAATCATGAAGGTAAAAATAACAGAGGAAGAGTATAGCGCAGGATGATACCTTTACAAAGTTTTGAGTATAACACCTGAATGGGAAAAAAATTGAAAAGACCATTTTGACAGTTGGAATTATTTGTCTAAAAGTTACTTTGTAAGAAGGAACAAGTCATTTTGAGATTTGAGCATTGTGTTCAGTTCTTTTTTCAGATGATACCCAGTTTAACCCTGTTGAGGTCTTATATGCTGAAAGTATTTGAATTTAGAAGGAATAAAGAAAACAATTCAAAAAAAAATTTTTTTTAAACCTACCTCCATTAGGAAATATGGCACGTTTCCCTCATCTAGTCTAGTACCTCCCTCCTTTTTTTCATTGCATCTCAAATTTCCCAATTGGTCTTGAATTCTTGTAATGGTAGTACGCATACAGGGAAAAATGTAGAAAATCAGTAATTTAGGCAGGAAGTGGAAATTTCTGTTTGTGTTTGCTAGATTCTCCCTCATTACTTAAGTAAATTTATGTTTAATGTGGACATAACTTTGACTCTGAAGTTCAAAGGTCACCAAGAAATTCTGAAGAAAAATAACTTTGGACTCTTTTTCTCTGTCACTCTCTTGAAGAGTGTTTCAAAGATTAGGGGCCTATGTACTTTGCTTTTCTCCAAGTTATAATAAAGATTATTTTGTTTTTGCAGATGTTTAAAGACAAGCCAAAGACAAATTTTTCAACCAGAACCCTCAAGAAATGTCACTTCTGTGTCTTGCCAAGAGAGATCCAGCATTTTTTCTACATAAACATCTGCTGGAAACATTTTAAAGAGAAGCATTTTAAATAATGACGTTTATAGCTTCTCGATTTTAATAAGTCTGAAAAAGGAGAAAAGTGAATTTGTGATACATTCCTTCCCAAAGCAACTTTTCTTCACTGATATGCATCATATTAGATTATCTAAAAGTGAAAATATTAACATTATGTTGTGGGGAAATGGTTAAGAACATTTCTCTGAACTGGCTATCAATCATACCTGAGAGACAGTCATAAATCACAGGTTCCTTTAACTCCAGAAACTCCATTGGTTCATTGTTTTGCCTACTTGTTTGCAGCAATTATACTACGTTTATATTTACATAATAATTGGATTTTCTATTAAACAAAAAAAACTCTCAAAAACGAGAGTCAGGGAACCATAAGTTAGCTATACAGCCTGAACAATGCAAACTCATTTGTAGTTAGAATGGAAACTTCATCTTGTACAAACTAACACGGATGTTTGGGGATAATTCTCTGTAGGAAATGAGAGATATATAGCTAGGCGCTTTAAGGTTCCACAGAAAAGACACACACAGATTGCCTTTGGTAATAGGTGTTTATTGCAAGGATACACAAAGATGTAATTTAGCAAGAAGTGTTATCTCATAGTTACTTTGGGCTTCACTGCTTCAAAGAATCCAAGTGTACTGCAGGCATCATGAAGAAGTGAGAAATGGTTTGGCACCTTTCAGATTACAAACTAAGCTCAAATGATAGGTCCTTTTTTCCTTTACCCAGCATTTTAACTTCCCCAAACAACTGATTTGATTGACAGCTTTGTGACTGTCCAAAACCTATTGTCAAGCATTTTACCCAAGTCAGCTCAGGGTATTTAAGCTCTAGTCCCTAAATAAAAGGTTTGTTTTCTCTTGACACATGGAGTTCAAGCAATTAATGACCAATTCAATGAAGTACTCATTTTGGTCCTTTTAGAAATTAGCAATGGCCATGGCTGGAACAATTTTCCTGGAGTTTTTTTGCAGCATGTTTAATAAATTAGATAAAGTGGAAAAAAGTGCATAAAGCAAGGATTCAGTGTGTATGACTTCAAATGAGGACAGGGTATCACCTGAAAATAGCTTTGGAGACTGACACTATACTGAAAAACATTATTAATAATTACTACTTTCAGGATGGTAGAGAAAGATCCTCCATCAAAACATAATTTTCCTAAACTCTAACATGACCTCAGCCTCCAAACCACATACATACATTTAACTGAAAAGGTAAAAATCTATCTGGCTTTAAGGTTTTAAATACAGCCTTTGATTCTCCACCATCCTGAAGGGAAGTAATCACTAATAATTGGATCCTCTCCCCAGCACAATAGAAATTTAACTCATGAACATTTATAAGAAAACAATTAGTTTTTGTTTATGAAAAGTGTCCTAAGGGAATATAGTGAGAAGGAAAATATTCATTCAAAAGCATCTACTGAGTTTCATAGGGAACAATGAGTCTGTGGAATTGGAATCCCTAACCATTCCCTTAATACCCACTTGCATGCCCAGCTGGAGAAGGTCTGTGCCAAGTGCTCTACTCTGGACCACTATGGCCAAGAAGATGAAGATGAGGGCTCCTTTGTAAGCATTTCTCAAATCACACATGGAATCATTAACATGGGGCCTTACTGGCAGGAAAAAAAAAAAAAAAAAGGCTGAAATACAGCTTTTGACAAAACACTGAACAACTACTTATTCGGACCCAAGGGCAACTCCTAAGAATCCAGATGTAAAAATTGCATCACAGACATTCTTCATGATCTAGAAGACCATGCGTATTCTCAAGACTGTACCCTCTTGAGAGAGCTGTTAAAGAAGGTACCTCCAAGTCACTAGTCACTGGCTGAACATAGATTAAAAAACCAAACAACATAAAAAACAAAACATAAGTTTCTTAAACACTGTCATCAGCCTCCAAACTAGATATATACAAGATATATACATTCAATGAAAAAGGTAAAAATCTGTCTGGCTGCAAGGTATTAAATACAGCCTTTGGTGAATAAGTGTCTTATACAGATCCAGGGGCAACACCTAATTAGTGACAAGATAAAGACAAGGGTTAAAATTTGAGCAGGAATAGCAGAAACTTAATGCTATAGTGGAAACAGACTATAGAATTAGTTCACCAAATTTACTAAACAAATAACCACATAAACAGCCAAAACAACCCTTAGGGTGTGTTGGTGAGGGGAATTGCAATAGGGAGTTGCTAGAATATATTATTTTAAAAATTTCAGTTTCGACAGCAACAAAGATGTCATCTACAAATCAATAGGAAAATGTTAGACAGAAGATAGAAAGTGAGCAATGGAAATACTGCTTTGGAAGAGGCCCAGATGGTGAATTAACAAACAACTCAAAGCAATTATTATAGATATGTTCAAAAACTAAAGAAAAATCATACTTCAATAATTAAAGGATTATTATGATGACAATGCCTTATCAAATGTATTATATTTCAATAAAGATACAAAAAGCATTAAAAGAATTCAAATGAAAATTCTATGTTGGAAGTAAAAAGGCCCAGCATGGCAGCTCATGCCTGTAATCCCAGCACTTTGGGAGGCCGAGGCAGGTGGACCACCTGAGGTCAGGAGTTAAAGACAAGCCTGGCTAACGTGGAAAAATCCCATCTCCACTAAAAATACAAAAAAGTCAGTGGGGCATGGTGGCAGGTGCCTGTAATCGCAGGTACTTTGGAAGGCTGAGGCAGGAGAATCACTTGAACCCAGGAGGTAGAGGTTGCAGTGAGCCAGGATCACATCATTGCACTCGGGCCTGGGTGACAGAAGTGAAACTCTAAGAAGTAAAAAAAAAAAAAAAAATTAAAAAAATAAAAGTTTACTAGCAGGGTTTAATGTAGATATAAGATAGTAGAAGAAAGAATGAGTATATTTGAAGATAGATTCAACAGAGATCATGCAATCTGAAGAACAGAGGAAAAAAATAACAGGCAGCCTCAGAAAAAATGTGGGATAACAATAAATGCATAATCCTACATATACTAGAGATACCAGAAGTATAGGCAAGAAAGAAAAGGACAAATATTCAAACAAATAATGGCTGAAAACTTCAAAAATTTGATGAAGACATTATCGAAATATCCAAGGACAATTAATGAACTAGAAGGAGGATAAGTGCATAGATTTGTCAACACCCAGACACATCATAGTCAATATGTTAAAAGCCAAAGATAAACATAATATTTTGAAAATGGTAAGAGAAAAAGTACACAAGTACCAGGAGATTCTACTTAGATTAATAGCTGACTTTGCAGCAGAAACAATGGAGGTCAGAAGGCAGTGGGGTGACATAGTTAAAGGGCTAAAAGTAAAAACTGTCAGCCAAGTATACATACAATGAAATTATGTTTTAAAAAATGAAAGTTCAGGCCAGGCGCAGTGGCTCACACCTGTAATCCTAGCACATTGGGAGGCCAAGGTGGGTGGATCACCTGAAGTCAGGAATTCAAGACCAACCAGACCAACATGGCAAAACCCTGTCTCTACCAAAAATACAAAAATTAGCGGGGCTTGGTGGCACATGACTGTAATCCTAGCTACTTGGGAGGCTGAGGCAGGACAACTGCTTGAACCCAGGAGGCAGAGGTTGCAGTGAGCCGAGATGGCGCCACCACAATCTAGCCTGGGTGACAGAGCAAGACTTAGTCTCAAAAGGGGGGAAAAAAGTGTAGTGAATACCTTCTAAGCTAAATAAAACTCCAGATAATTATTTCTATAAAAATTGCTTTTCAAAATATCAAAGGAGATTAATCAAACTGAAAGCAAGTTACAGCAGTCAGTAATCAAATCCACAGAGAGAAAAAAAGAGCACTGAAAAAGATAATTATGTGGGCAACTACAAAAAATAAAATAATTGCCTATTTGTTCTTTTTTCTTCTCTTAGTCCTTTTAAAAAACAATTGTTAAAATATGTACATAATTATATTATTGAGGCTATAACATAGAAATGCAATATATTTGAAAATAAGAGCATAGAGGAAGTAGGTAGGAATAAAGCTATATAGGAATGAGAAAATGACACCACAGCTCAAATACCTAGGAAGAAATGAAGAGGACCGGAAAGAGAAAATAAGGAGATTACTATAACAAAGTCTAATTTTCTCCTTTCTTCTCTCTGCTTCCCTAAAAAACTTAACGTATTATAAAGCAATGATTTTATCAGTATATTTTGGGGTTTGTAGCATATGAAGAAATAATTTATATAACAATAAGAGCACAAAAACTCCGGGTGGGAATTGAGGTATATAGGAGTAAAGTTTTTATATTTCACCTGAACTAAGTGAATATAAATCTAATGTAGATTCTGATAAGTTGAGGGAATATTGTAGTCCCTCAGGAAACCGCTAAGTAAATACCTAAAAATAAAATTATTAAAATATTTAAATATTCCATTAGAAAATGTTCATTTAATAAAAGAGAAGACCAAAACAAGTAATCAAGGGTTAAAAAAGACATGAGGCATATAGGAAACAAAAAACAAAATGGCAGAAGTACACACAATCATGTCAATAACATTAAATGTGAATGAATTAAATACTCCAATCAAAAGGAAAAGATTGTTAGATTTAAGCTACATATTTTAGATTGTAAAATATAAACAACCTGAAACAACTTGCGGACTGTAACCACAAAAGTACTGAGATGGTTATGCTAATATAAATAACAACTGAAGAAAAAATTAACAAGGAAATAGAAAGCTTGACCAACACTATAAATCAACAAGACTTTACAGAAAACTGTATAACACTGCACTCAACAAGAATAATGTATACATTCTTCTCAAGTGAAAATGTAGCATTCTCCAGACTCAACTCTATGTTAGGCCATAAAACAAGTCTCAACATTTTTTAAGATTTAAAATTAATATAAAATATGTCCTTAGCCCACAACAGAATGAAAGTAGAAATAAATAACAGAAGAATATTTGGAAAATTCACAAATATGTGGAAATTAAAGAACATGCTCTAAAATAAACCAATAAATCAGAGAAAAAAGATCCTAAAAGAATTTGTAAAATACTTCAATATGAATGGGACTGAAAACAGTACATACCAAAGCATATAGTATGCAGCTAAAACTGTGTTAATAGGGATATTTAGAGCTGTAAATGCTATAATAAAAAAGTAGAAAGATCTCAAATAGCCGATTTTTTCATATAAAGAAAATAGAAGATGAACAATAAACTAAGTATTTATCAAACATAAAGGAAATACTAAACATGAGAGAAAAAATACATAAAACGAATAGAAAAAAATTAAGAAAATCAATATAAGCAAATATTAATTTTTTCCAAAGATCAACAAAATTGACAAAACCTTTTGTAGTCTACCTGAAAGAAAAAGAAAGAGTCAAATTATGACAGTCATACAATTGAGAATGGACATTGTTACAAATATTGCAAAAATAAAGGTGTGTATAAGGGCTGGGTGCAGTGGCAGGTGCCTATAGTCCAACCATCCTGGGAGGCTGAGGCAGGAGTTGCTCAGTGAATTCTTGAACTTCCAGAAGTTCTCCCAGGGAATTGTTTCAGTTATACTCTTGAACTCCCGGCAGTAGGAGTCCAGCCTAAGCAACATAGTGAGACTCCATTTTTAAAAATGAATAAAATAATAAAATAGATGCATTATGTGTTGTTAAAAATGATTATAAGGGAATAGCACGAACAATTGTATGCTATGAAGATAATGTAGGTGAAATAACATATTTGAATTAATGTAGCAAAATGCCCATATTCTCCTAAATTCTCTGAACCTACAAAAGTAGCACAGTCTTCTCTATTAATGTGGTAGTATTTCCCTTAGCATGAAGATTATGGAGAGTCCTCCTCTATGCAAAATAGCATGTAACAACCTTTGTATCAGTGCAAAGGGAGAAAGCACCATATTTCTATTTTGGTAAGGAGCTGCAGTCTTAGTCAACATATATTGCAGAAATTGGGAGAGTATGTATGAATTGGGAGAGTATGTATGTAGAATTTGAGGTCCATGGGGGTGTAAGATAAGATGGAATAAGAGAAAGTTACCAATTTGGGGGCACTCTCCCCAAATACTGTACTCAACACCATTAAAAAAAGCAAGTAAAATGGTGCAGATATGCTGCTATCATGGCTCCTAAAGGCAGAAAGAAAGTGATGACTTAAGTTAAGCAAAGTTGACATGCCAGAATTGCTATGGCAGGTGCTAGAAAATAGGGATTTAAAGGTCAGAGAAATGAGCATGCTGGAGGAGCTATGCTATGAAAAGTAGAAAAAGCCATCAATTGACTTGTTCCATGGAAGGGACTGATTATTTTTAAAAGTTGTATAGGAGTAAACTAGCATAAAGGACACCAATATCACTAAGAATTTCAAAGGTGTCTCCCATCTGTAGGCCAGAGACTGTTGATAGGAAAGTTCATTAGAGAACAAGACTCAGTGATAGCAGTGGACATAAAGAAACCACAAAAGAATAGAAAGCATGTGGCACCATGCAATCACCAGAAGCTGATAAAGTTTGGATATTTGTCCCACCCCAATCTCATGTTGAAATGGAATCCCCAATGTTGGAGATGGAACCTAATGAGAAGTGTTTGGGTCATGGGATCAGATCTCTCACACCTTGGTACAGTAGTGAGTTCTTGCAAGATCTGGTTGCTTAAAAGTGTGTGGCACCTCCCCCTTTCCCTTCTTGCTTCCTCTCCCCATGTGATGTGCTGGCTTCCCTTCACTTTCTGTCATAATTGTAAATTTCCTGAGACCTTCACCAGAAGTAGATGCCGGCACCATGCTTCCTGTATAGCCTGTAGAATCATGAGCCAATTAAACCTCTTTTCATTATAAATTAGTATCAGGTATTTATTTATAGCAATGCAAGAATAGTCTAACACAGAAGCCAACTGAATGTAATTATAATAATCAGTATGGTCAAGTGGAAACCAAGGGTCTTAATCTGTAGAGAGCCATAGTTAACAAAACTTAGTTTCCACAGGGTTAAAATACTTGAATAGCAAAGAGAATCCTGCTCAATCTGTAAAATCAAAATAAACTAAGGAAGCATAATTTGTAGATAAAGGTAGCTGCTTCAATTATCTTATCCAGTTTCTGCATGTTTTGGGGTCCAGACTTACTGCCTTAAATAGTGCCTAAGTCCCCCAGGAGCTAAGACTCTGCAACAGTATGTGTACATTCAAACTTTTCCATTTCTTTCCTAAATAAACATGTGATTATTTGCTCAGGTACCAATAGACTGGGCAGAAAACATGGAAACATTTTGAATATTTTTGAAATTCAGTCCTAATATTGATTTATAGAGACTTATAGTATCATATAAGCTTACTGTTGGAGTGGTTGCATATGCACATATGGAGTAGCCATGGTGGCAAAGATTGATGACCCAACGGTATGAACTTGTACTTGCTAAATCTGATCTAGCTACTTCCCCTGTGAGATACATACTCTGCCAGAGACACCAAGGCTAAATTCCTGACACAGAACTATCCCTAAATGAGATCAACCATCAACTTAATTATACATTATGTACATTGGATATACCTCACCCTGAAAGGATGTTGCTAATTTTATGTGCTAACTTGACTGGGCCATGTGGTGCCCAGATAGTTGGTCAAATATTACTTTGGGTGTAACTGTGAGAGTGTTTTTAGATGAGATTAACATATGAATAAGCAAATGGATTGCATTGATTTTCCTGTTGAATTTGTTGCATATGAGTGGAGATTTCAAGAGTTTAACAGTTCTCTTTTTGATTGGTGAGCATAATGAAAGACATATTATTACGGTTCTTAGTTCCCACAGTGGAATAAAATACACTTCCTTGGTCCAGATCTATTCTCCGCCATTTCCCTATTGCTTGAGCAAATTATGTAACTTCAGAGAGACTGAATTGACTCATCTTTAATATAGGGATCAAGCCTAATTCATGGGAATAATGCGGAGACTAAACCTTGCAGTCAATGTTAAGTGTCTGGCACCATGCCTTGGATTGAATGCTTCCAATGTATGCATTCCATAAAAGATAATTCCTCATTTTTCCTGAAGAACCTTCTGTGTTAAGTTACTCTCTCTTTTTATTTTTTTTCCCCGTTTATTTTATTGCATTTTAGGTTTTGGGGTACATGTGAAGAATATGCAAAATTGTTGCATAGGTACACACGTGGCAGTGTGATTTGCTGCCTTCCTCCCCATCACCTACATCTGGCATTTCTCCCCTTGCTATCTCTCCCCAGCTCCCCACCCCCCACCGTCCCTCCCCTGTTTCCCCTCAACTGACCCCAGTGTGTAGTGCTCCCCTCCCTGTGTCCATGTGTTCTCATTGTTCAACATCCGCCTATGAGTGAGAACATGCGGTGTTTGATCTTCTGCTCTTCTGTCAGTTTGCTGAGAATGATGGTTTCCAGGTTCATCCATGTCCCTACAAAGGACACAAACTCATCGTTTTTGATGGCTGCATAATATTCCATGGTGTATATGTGCCACATTTTCCCTATCCAGTCTATCGTCGATGGGCATTTGGGTTGGTTCCAGGTCTTTGCTATTGTAAACAGTGCTGCAGTGAACATTTGTGTGCACGTGTCCTTATAGTAGAACGATTTGTAATCCTTTGGATATATACCCAGTAATGGGATTGCTGGGTCAAATGGAATTTCTATTTCTAGGTCCTTGAGGAATCGCCACACTGTCTTCCACAATGGTTGAACTAATTTACACTCCCACCAACAGTGTAAAAGTATTCCTATTTCTCCACATCCTCTCCAGCATCTGTTGTCTCCAGATTTTTTAATGATCTCCATTCTAACTGGCATGAGATGGTATCTCAATGTTGTTTTGATTTGCATTTCTCTAATGACCAGTGATGATGAGCATTTTTTCATATGTTTGTTGGCCTCATGTATGTCTTCTTTTGTAAAGTGTCTGTTCATATCCTTTGCCCACTTTTGAATGGGCTTGTTAGTTTTTTTCTTGTAAATCTGTTTTAGTTCTTTGTAAATTCTGGATATCAGCCCTTTGTCAGATGGGTAAACTGCAAAATTTTTTCCCATTCTGTTGGTTGCCGATTCACTGTAATGACTTTTTTTTTGCCGTGCAGAAGCTGTGGAGTTTGATTAGGTCCCATTTGTCTATTTTGGCTTTTGTTGTCAATGCTTTAGGTGTTTTGGTCATGAAGTCCTTGCCTACACCTATGTCCTGAATGGTTTTGCCTAGATTTTCTTCTAGGGTTACTCTCTATTTAAATCCTCTTCAGCTTTATAAAATAGACCATCATTGTATTTGAATCATCTAGAGTCGCGTTTTTAACTCACATTTTTCTCATAAGCAGTACAAATTTACCTGAGATTTGACAGATACATAAATCTGATAAGCTAGCCCCTCCTAACAAAATAAATAAAAGGAAATGGAATTAACTGTCAAAATCCCCATGCAATCTCTGCAGCTGAAATGTTTTATTAGATTTCATAACAAAGTTTAAAAACAATATCAAGTAGGAGTGTGTGTGTGCTTCTTAGGTAGGTAACCAGATGAGCCTATGTTACAATATGTTGAATTTTGGGAATTCAACATATATGGGAATGCCTTTAGAATGCTGTCATGATGTGAAACCTTAAGGTGGACAGAGAATGAGAGGAAGATTCTAACACTCAGAGCACGAAGTGTGATCTGCTAACCAGGAACCAGATGCTGGCCGAGAAAGAACTTCACTTCACAGTTACAGTGAAAGAAAGGAAATCTGGGAATTCCTTAAATTGAGTATTGTTCCCATCACACTGTTTCACTCTGATTTGCTTACTAAAAACCTCAAATGCATTTAGCATAATACTCTCAATAGTAAAGGCAAGATTACAATGAGTTGTCATTTCCACCTTCTTAGATCAAGTGGGTGGATAGAAGTCTCAGGTCTTTTCTAGGTATAAAACACCTCTGCAGAGGAAAAAGAAAATTCATCCAGGGCTTCAGCACGCTGAAGCCCTGGATGAATTTTCTTTTACCTCTCCAGGGCTGTTTAAAATAAAAACATGAATTGAAACAATGCCCAAACTTCCTTATTTTGAAAAAGTCTTCAGATGATCTATCAGGCTGTGAAAATGGCTTTCTTTGAAGAGGAGGACTATTTACAGTTCCCTGGGATCTATTTCTCATAGTTTTAAGAGGTTTTTCTATAAATCATGTTTTTCTTTGATTTCTCTATGACTCTTTATATCTTGATGTCTCTATTTTCTCGTACAACTTCAGCAAAAAAAAAAAGAAAGAAAAAGAAATAGAGAAAATGTGTGCTGTAAGCATTTAGCAAGTTGTTAAAATGTGCAGTAGAAAATCACTAAGGGAACTGATACACCACTGCCTCATTCCCTGATCTTAGGTAACTGCAGCCCTAATCCGAAAGATGTACCTTCTCCCTGGAAGAGTGCAATTTGGTCTCAAGAGCGATTCTTGCTTAAGAGATTGAGAATGCTGAATCCACTGAAGGATCTGCAGAGTGTGCCTCTTCCCCTCTAGGTATTAAAAGAAGTACCCTAAAGAGAAATTTGCTAGGGCCCATAGAGCAATATTTCAGTCGGTATCACCTGCCAAGATGTCAAGACTGTCTTTATGCCCCTCCCCTGTGTGTGTTCATGGATATGTTTATATATTAGATAATTCTCTGGGGTTTCACGTTGAGCAGATGCCTCCCTGGGAAGAAATACCTATATATTTAATACAAATTGGAATGCATTTTTCATAAATAACCAAAAACACATTTAGAAAACACAGTACTTAAAATTGTATTCCACAGGTTTATGGTCCACACAAAGCCTAACATCCAGAGACAATATCAGGTTCATTATTTTGGTTTAGCAATATGGAAAGTTGTACTTTAAATACCTGCTTACCTGAAGACATGTCAATATATACAGAATAAAAATGAGTTAGAGTTTTATAAATATTGTTTTAATATTACCTTTCAGAAAACCCCTTTCCTTAAAGAAGTAGTCACTCATTTAAAATGTTTTATACCAAATAGATTGCCATATAATCATTGAGATACCTAATTTTTTTAGTACAATAAGCTATATATAATCACTGTCACACATTAAAATAAACAACTTGACTCCTAAGGAACCAACAAGTTTTTCTCAGAAACTCTATAAGTTTTGCATAGTTTATTGTAATTTGTAGGCTGTGGGTAGGTAATCTTTTACTTGGTAGAGGGAGGTAGAAGAAACAAAAAGATTTCTTTTTCTTTCTTTTTTTTTCTCTTCCTTTGAATTGAGAAGCAACCATGTTGAGAAGAAAAACGGTTTCTTTTAAAAGTATCCATACAGATATATACAGAAATGTGATTATCTTTTCAAGTAGAAGGTCTTTAACAGTGGATCCTAGATTATATAATAGAGCCACTGTGGCTTATATATAAATATTTTCTGTAAAGAAGTCTAAAGATAAAATTGAAGGAGAAATTTCAACATGGAAGTTACCAAAAATTTTTTTTAAATATGTCCAAATCTCTCCAAATGTATTGATATTCTTCGGACCTATAATTATAGAAAGCATTACATACTTAGTTCCAGAAATTCTCCATTTCCATTATTGCTGGAAAAGCCATCTAAAAAGCACTTGAAGTTGATGATGTATGTTGTTTACACTCTTGAAAAAACATCCTCTCCAAATAGGGGGAAAGGTTAGAAATGATTTGTACTGCATTGATCAATTTATCTGAGTTGTCTTTCAGCAGATTGTATTAATGGAACTTCATTTTCTTTTATTCAGTCGACGGCCAATTTTTTGTTGTCTCTTAAAAAAGATCAATGAACATGTCTCGCCATCTTTTCACAAAACATGATGATTTTTCCCTTAAAGTTTCAAAGACACTTTATTATTTTGTTGTAATAGATGTTTGTTCCCCTCTTTCTTGCTTTCAACCCCCTGCAGTGAGTTTTCTAATGCCTGTCTATTCTTTTATATCTCTTTGTAGTTCCAGTTTCAATACCTTAAATTTCCCTTTTTTTTTTTTCCATCGTTCTGGGCCTAGAGATATCGTTGGGGGCAGCAGCTTCTCCACTCTTTGGCCTGCATTGGATGGAGAGGCTGATGGTATTCACCACTGCAATGAATAAACACAATCAAAACAGGCATCCACAACAAGAATGCACTTTGATTGGGGCATTATGCACCACATCTTTCGTAGTTCATATAAAATGAAAGCTTGCTGCTTGTACCAAGGTTAGGTGGAAACCATTGATTCTCTTCTGTGTAAGGAGGGTAGGGTGACTAGTGGCCCCCATTTGTCATTTCTTAACACTCAGAGTATGTTTCTATGAATGTAATTGCATCTTTCTGGCTGGTGGAAGAATTTTTTATTTTTTTTTATTGCAAGGGAAAATATGAAAAGCAAAAAGACAATGAAACTCAGTTTATCTACTTGTCTCTTTCTTGTGCATAGCTGATCTCTGGTTCCTTCTATCCCTCTTCTGCCCCTCATTATTTTCACACCCCTCTGAGCCTAACACATGTCCAGACTATTGACATGTGTTAGGGGTCACCCCTTCTGGAGAGCATTGGTAAATTCAATAGGAGATTTTTTATTGAGTAGCAGTGAAAGCCATGTGATATATACTAACTTCTCCCAACCACTCTCCAAAAAAAAAAAAAAAAAAAAAAAAAAAAGAAAATGACAAATACACAATGAGCATCTTCAGCGCCTTTATCAATACATGTATTAAGCATAGTAGTATAGATATTTACATCTTGAGGACAACATTGCACTTATTCATTAAAGACTCAGAAGCATTTTTGAAAAACATATTGTGGGGAGAAAATAAAAGAAAAATGAAAAAGCAGTACTAGCATATTCATGCATGTATTTCCTTGCAAAGTCACGATAGCAAAACAATGTTAAATTTTGATAGGGCCAGTCCTGTATTATGACTTCCTGGGGAATGGGTTACCCATGGCTTAGGAGCAATCATAAATTACCCTTCACTCCTAAGAGCTGATAGTATGTGGAGGAGAGTAAATGAAGACTGAACCCGTAGTGTTTGGGTGGGAGAAGGAAGGGCAGAGTTGTTTCCTTTATCTTGAGGACTATCATTATTATCACTTAAGTGGGATATCCAGTCATTATCCCATTCTATTCCTCCCTCTGACTTAGTAAGTCTTACAGATTATCTTTTCTAAATATCTCATATCCATCACCTTTTCTATTCATTCTGCCAGTTTCTTAGTTCAGGTTTGCATCATTTCTCACCTGGATGACTAGGTCAGCCTCCCAACTTGTCTCATTTCCTCCAGTATGGCCCTTGAAATGATCCCCCACACTCTGCCAAAATAAACTTCCTAAACTGCAAATATGATCATGTCATTATACTCCCCAGACTACACAAAAGCCCACCTTAGTTTCAGAACAGAGCTCATATCATTGCCATTTCTCCTTTATCGCCTCCCCCTCCCGTCTCCCTCCATTTGCACGTGACCCTGCAGAAATGGGGACTTTCTGCAGTTCCTTTCTTCATCCTGATATTTTACTCCTCAGAGCGTTTCCGTTACCGGTAAAGAAAAGTGTTTTTTTTTTTTTTTCATCAAGCAATTTCCTACTTAGTTTCAAAGTGAAACAACAGGAAAGCAAAAATGATGAATCTATCAAGCACAAAGTGCAATCTCAGATAAAATATTACCTTCTTAGAAGTCCCACCCTGACTCCTGAGTGCAATAAAATGTTCTTTTTATAGCAACCTCTGCTACTTCTTTATAAAACTGACCACAGTTCTGTGATCATTGATTTAGTTGACACCAGAAGATTCTGGTGTTCCTTTAGCTTTCATTTCCTAGTGCTGAGTGTTTGGCACATAGTAGACACTCAGTAAATATTTTTGTTATGTTAAATGAGAAATTTGGACTAAACATCTGTAATTGACATGCTTTTTGGGTTGGAAATCACAGGAAGATTACAAAGCAAATACGGTTATAAAGGGGCATTGGCTTATGAGAAACCTCAGGTATTACAAGACCCAAGGTCAAGGATTAACTGCTCCAATGAAGGCAACTCCCAATGACTGAGCTTTGGGGAGTAAAGTCTCTTTCCTCCATCTCTTTAAGGTTATGTGCTCTCTTGTCTCTGCTTCTCTTTGCTTACCTGCACCACTCTTCTCTACCCCTAAAGGCCCAAATTCAAACCTGCCCTGGTTTTATATGTGTTCTAGTCCAGTCCAGTTCTAGCCTTACATAACATTCTAATTCAGGCACTTATTAGACATTACTCTTAGTTCTCAGTCTTTAACCCAAAGTCTCAATTAAGAGAGAGAAATTTTCCCAACGTGGGTAAATATTCATCACTGGCCCTGGATGACTTGGATCAGATAGTGAAAAATGGAGTCGGTGGCCATTCCTATGATAGGGAGGGGCAAGAGAGAAAGGGCAGTGTTTATGGAAGGTCAGTTGTGGTCTACGTTCAGGTGTCAAAACAGGAAATGGCTAATCCTCATTCCAGTTACCCAATTTATTGGAGAAACTTCCTAGGGTCCGTATCAGAAAGTCATACCAGTCATTGTGCTTAATGATGTGCTGTCCTTAGGTCTGCTTAGCATTTTATATCTGTTGATCCGTGAGGTTCCCTCCCAATTGTAATGTCTAGTGATAATAATTCTCCAGGATTACGGAGCACAGATTGCTATGGACCAAACTCACTGTCAGAAGGCAGAGAAACCAATCAGGTTCATTCTTAATAATTCAAAATAATTCAATTTTGGCTCATTAGTGTTGTTGTTAATTAGTAATCATGATAAGGACCTTGTTTAAGATGTGATTATATTTTGGTGGTACTCCAGTAAACATCTATTACTGCGGCTTGCACCCATAAGACAAAGACACCTCTTGCTTAGGTGCTGTGCCTTCACTTAGAAACAAACAAAATGATCTTCTAAAGCATGTGTTATGGGTTGAATAATTTCATATGTTGATGTGTTAACCCCCCTATTTCAGACTGTACCTTCCTTGGGAATAAAGCCGTTGCAGACATAACTAGGTAAGGTGAGGTCGTTCTGAAGTAGGGTGGGCCACTAGCCCAGTATGACTGATGTTCTCATAAAAGGGGGAACTTTGGGCACAGATACACCAGGGAAAATGTCATTTGAAGATAATAGAAGAGATCTGTAGATATTTCTACAAGCCAAGGAATGCCAAAGATTTCCAGTAAGCCACCTGAAGCTAAGTTAAAGGGCATGGAATAGGTTTCTTTTCACAGTCCTGAGAGAACCAATCCTGCTGACACTTTGATTTTGGACTTCCAACCTTCAGAACTGTGAGACCATCAGTTTCTGTTACAAAAGCAGTTCAGTTTGTGGTACTTTGCTATGGCAACCCTAGGCTACAAATACAATAAAATGAAAGCATTTATAAACTTGAAAATTATACAAATATTAGGAAATATAGGAAATTCCAAGATGGTCACTAACTCAGAAATAAAGTACATTTTTGAGATTAACATGCCAAGTGTTTAGTTCACATTGTAGTCTAGGGTTAGGAAACTCTCTGCTTCTGTGACTTCTTTCTTGGATTTTTTTTTTTTTTTTTTTTTTTATTCCAAGAAAGATCCCCCTCATTACATTTTACTCAACTACAGGTCTCACAAAATTACCACTCCTGGAAGTATTCTAAATTAAGACCATGCATGCACTTTCCTTTTCTATAATTCAAAGATATAATGGACAAATATCTCCTAGAATTATGTGAAGACTGGGTGAGAAAAAGCATGTGAAGTGTTTAGTAACCCAGTGCCTAGGACAGATTAAGTGCTTAATAAAATTTATCTATTTTTTTTTAAAGGTAGAAAATATTTATACTCCCCAATTTGTATTTTGATACCCATAGCCTGGGATGATTACCTGTCTTCTTCTGTTGGTTAAGACCCATCTTTCCAAATAGATCATATTTAAAATAAAACTGTAATATAAATAGATCATTTTTGGAAAAGGGGATCATAATTTTACAGTCTTATGTTTCTTCCCCATCCTCAAAATCTAGCATAATTATGAGCACACAGCATATGCTAAGATATTTAACAAATATGTGATGTATGAAGAGACAGATGAATTTTTCCAAGCACAATTGAAAATTGAAATAAAAAATAACACTATTTGTAATATTAAAAACCTATGAAACACTTAGATATAAATCTGAGAAAAGGTGTGCAAAACCTATACAATCAAAACTAAAAAACCCAGCTGAGACAAATTAAGAAAGGCATAAAGAAGGAATACACTGTGATTATCGCTGAAGGACTCAATGTTGCTAAGATGCCAATTTATCCCAAAGCAATTTACAAATTTAACACAATCCCATACAGTGTCTCATAGGATTTTGTAGGACTTGAAAAGATGATTCTAAAATTTACGTAGAACTTCAAAGCACTAAGAAGAGCCAAAACAATTTGAAGAAAAACAAAGTTGGAGAATTAACACTACCTGACTTCAAAATCTATAAAGCTATGGTCATCAAGACAATGTAATACTGATACAAAATAATACTGATATAAAAATACATCAGTGGAAGAGAATAGAATCCAGAAATTTTCCACTAAATATATAGGAAAACAAATGATTTTCAGCAAAGGTGCAAAAACAATTTAGTTTAGACATAATAATCTTTTTAAATAAGTGATACTAGAACATTTAGAAATCTATAAGCAAAAATGAAATCCTAAGTATACCTTAGAGTATATATATATATAAAAAACTAAAAATGTGTAAAAGAGCTAAAGTACATCCTAACACCATGAAATTTCTAAAATAAAATATAGTATGAATCTTTATAACCTGGAGTTAGGCAAATATTTCTTAGCTATGACAGCAAAAGCATAAATTAGAAAAATATGCATTGATAAATTGGGCTTCACCAAAATTCAAAGTTTCTGTTCTTCAAAGTACATCATTCAGATATTGAAAAAATAAGTTACAGACTATAAGAAAGTGATCTCAAATTATGTAACTCATAAAAAATTTGTATGTAGAATATATCAAGAAGTCTCTAAACTCAATAAGAAAAAAATGGAATAAAACTATGGTCACAAAATTTGAATACATGTCTCACCAAATTAGATGAAGCCAATAAGCACATGAAAAGATGCCCACCACCATTAGCCATTAGGGAAATGCAAACTAAACCCATGAAGAGATACTACTACACATCTATTAAAATGACTAAAATTAAAGAAAAAACTGACTATACTAAGTCTTAGAGAGGATGTGGAGAAACTGGAATTCTTAGTCATTGCTGGTAAGAATGTAAAATGCTGTTAGCACTTGGAAAAATGCATTAGCACTTTTTGAAAAAGTAAAACACGTATGTACCATATGATTCAGCCATTTCTATCCTAGGTATTACCCAGAGTAATGAAAGCTTATGTCCATTCAAAGACTTGAACACAGATGTTCAGAGCAGCATCATTTGTAACAATCAATAGCTGGAAATAAATATGCATTAACTTGTGAATGGATAAACCAATTATGATGTATCCATATAATGTTACTAAATAATAGAATGAACTATTAATAAATGCAGTGACATGGATGAATCACAAAATATTTTCTGAGTAATAGAAACTAGGGAAATGTGTATATGTATCATTTAATATGTATAAAATTCTAGAAAATGCAAACCAATTTATAGTGGCAGAATATAGAGCAGTGGCTGCTTAGTGATGATGGGGGTGAGCAGACAGGAGGGAGGGACTTGCCAAGCGTTGGGGAGGGAACTCTTGGCCAAGGGATAGGTTCATTGTCTTGATTGTGAATAATCATTTCACAGGTGTAAACATATGTCAAAACTTCTAAAGTGATATACTTTAAATAAGTGTGGTTTGGTGTATGTCAATTTTGCTCCTCAGTAAACTGGTTAAATGCCCCAAGTGGTAACAATAAAACAAACAAAAAGAAACACAGAGCTAAGGAAGCCAGGCACACTGAAAAATATTCTCCGTATACTTGCATTTCCTTTACATAAAGTTATTGAGTAGACAAAACTTATCCAAAGTTATAGCAATCTGAATATTGGCTCCTTTTGGGGAAGATGACAGAGAAAGAGTAGGTAGGGAACTTCTCAGGGGAGGATGTCCCGTATTGTAATCTTTGTAGTGGTTATGTATGAAAAAATTGAAAAGATGTTTAAATGATTAAAAAAACCTCACCATTTAGAAACATTAAGATACAATACAGTGAGATGGAACACATAAAACGTGACTTCCCAAACTATTTTGTTTAAAACATTGATGTTTCCTGTTCATTCCCAAGTCCCTTGGAGATTTTTAAACAATTAGCATTTTCGAGGCTCTGAAGATTTTGCAGTATAGGGACTTCTTTAACTTTGTTTTAAACCAGTGTTTCCAAGACTTATTGGACCACTGAAACATTTTTTTTTATTTAACACTTTTAAACATCTGATGAAACAAGTGTTCCAAAGGGATATATTTTAGGAAACGCTAAACAAGCCAATTAAAAATACACCGTTTAGAATCTATGGAGGTTTAAAGAGGTTAATTGTTTTTGTTGGAGCTCACGCTGCCTGCAAAGGGTAGCGGCAGGATTGGAAATGCAGGGCCATCAGACTGGACAGCCATTCTGTATTCTTCCCATCTTTTCCTGCTCCAGGCCTCAGTTTTCTCACCTGTAGACAGAGGAGATGCGAACATACATGGCAGGAGATAGCAATTGGAGCTGCCACTTTTTTCAGCTGTGTTTTGAGGTAGCTTAAGGAAACACCCTAAGCTTCAGTTTCCCTCCATAAAATGAGAAGAATAATACTCCAACTGAAATGCTTTGCTTCTTTTAATTTTGTAATTTAAAAAATAGGCAAGTAAAATAAGATGTATTTAAAAGTTGTCCAAATCCACCCCTTATCACATCTTGATGCTTGACTTCTGTGTGCCAAAAGTCATTTGTGTATCACCAGTTATTCTTCTGCTTTGGGTTTCTGTCAATACATACCTTCAGGCTTGGCACACACAGAGAATCATTAAATGTCCCACTTCACCCAACCAGATTTATAAAAAGCATATTTTAATTTGAATATTTGATGTATTTATCAACAAAGAGAATAGGCATCACTTATGCATAATGTGCCTATGATCAGGCTACTAATGAATTTCTTTAAAAACATCATTTCATTTAATCTTAAACTCTAAGAAGAAAGTATTACTATGTTGAATTGCACATTGGAAAAATAAACTCCAGAGTATTCAATCAACTACCTAAACTTTGATGTTATCAAGAGGTGAAGCCTCAGGTTAAATTGGGTCTGTCTGCCTCCTGACTCTCTGTTTCTCTCTTGGTCACTGTTGGTTTGAGCACTTTGGTGTGGTTTAAAAGGGGCTCAAGAACCAGGTATCATTCTGGGGAGTATTGCTGCATTCATTTTTTTATATTACAGAAGTGAACAGAACTCATCTATGGTGCATTTCTGAAGCCTTGCATTCATGATTTGGAAAATTCAGTGTTATTGCTTGTACCTACTTGCCATTTATAAAGTTCTTGGTCTCTACAAATATCTCTTTGAGAAAAGCAAAAACAATGTCAAGTTTGATATGGAAGTGGAACAACAAAAAGTGCAGAAATCTGTCCCCCAAACAAACAAGCCATATAGCGTTTCTGGCCCCCAAACAAAAAAGCCATATAGCCTTTCCTTTAGCATTATGGAAGAAGACTGTATTAGTCTCTTTTCACACTGTGAATAAAGATGTACCTGAGACTGGGCAATTCACAAAAGAAAGAGGTTTAATGGACTTTCAGTTGCACATGGCTAGGGAGGCCTCACAATCATAGTGGAAGGCAAGAAGATGCAAGTCACATCTTACATGGATGGTGACAGGCAAAGAGAGAGCTTTTGCAGGAAAATTCCTTCTTATAAACCATCAGATCTCATGAGACTTATTCACTATCCTGAGAACAGCATGGGAAAGACCTACTCCCGAGGTTCAATTACCTCCCATCAGGTCCCTCCCACACCACATGGGAATTTAAGATGAGATTTGGGTGGGAACACAGCCAAACCATATCAAACACATTATCAAAACATGGCCTTCCAAATTACCAGGAAATAAAGGTATGTCCATAACAAACTAATTCACAATGCAAAACACACATATAGTGATGAAGTAAAACGTGACACACGCATCAGCTTAAGTATGTGAATAACCAGATGTCATCTATTGGAATATTTTCTAAGCAATGCTCTGCAAATGCCAATTCTTTTACAGAAATTAGCCAGTAATATTTACTAGTCATTTATTTATATTAAAAAAAACCTCCTATTTTTGAGCGTCTACCTTATATCCTGTGGTCATAGATGTGAAAAGATATAAAGTCGTTCTTGATTCCTTTCCTATATAACATAATCTTTTAAAGGAAATTTTAAACTACCGGGTTAGTCAATATATCAGCTAAGTCGAAGAATAATAAATATAAATTAAAATAATATAAATAAATACAAGCAGTCATGATGCATCTCTGTTCCATCTGATCCTTCAGAACCTATCTTATCCAATGCCATTCTTCCCTATGTGTGCTCCAGTGTTATTGATATCACATCACTCCTTATCCACTTTTAATTTCCTTTGGATTATTAATATATAGTTTTAAATATTTTAACTTTTTGTTTCTATAATTTTTTCTTTTATTTTCATTACTAGCGTCATATACTGCTAACAACCATGGGCAGAAAGTATAGGCTTATTAAAGGCAGCTGTGAGAATTCCTTGACCTAAGCATTTATTCTCCTAATATTTACTTGAGAACCTGCTAGCTGCAGGCACCAGGTTATGTGCTTGATTTAGGAGATGAGCGCTCTAGTTGGGTCACTCTGGGGCTTCTTTCTAAAGATCAATCATTCCCATCAGCTCCCTTCAAGAGAACACCAGGTCAACTGATGAAATACTCCTATTTTTAAATATTATGAACCATTGAGTCCTGTGAGTCATGCCTTTTTTTGAGGCATTGCACTTGGCATAGACTGTATAGTATTAATAGATTGCATGTTGGTGGAATGATTGGTACATTCAAATATATAATTATCTCTTTTGATTTTATTTAAGTTGTTATTCTCCACAGCATGCAGTTGTAAAGGTATTTCCTTTTTCCATCCTTTTCCCCTTCTCCTTTTTTGTTCCTCCTTCCATTCCTTCTCCTTTCCTTTTTTCCATCCTTTGTTTCTTTCATTATTATCTGGGCCACACATGATAAGCAAGTAGCTTACAATCTACAGTGGGATAGCAAATCTATCTTTCCAGAATTACAAGGAGTTATGAAAATATGAGAAAGATAAGGGAAAAGAGAATGTCACTCTAACTAAAGTTTCATCCTTGAGAGATCTGATAGGATTGTCTTTATAAAAGTACTATAGGCAATAATGAGATGGCTATCATATTTTTATGTTCACTAGACCATGGACTTCAACAAGAAGTAAATTTTTCAAGAGGGCGGTGGTAGTTAGTAATAGAACATATCTGACGTATGTTACATAGTTTCCCAGGCAGAAGCACCGGGTTCGTAAGCTGGATTATACTAAACCACCTATTAATTTGAAGTTCTGAGTCCTCTTACAAAGAGCATGATCAGGGTGCAATAAAATGCTAAAGCTGAAGGACAGCTTGCTAATGAGAAACAAGTAATTCTGCTGTTGGCATTGATTGCTGAATGATCAAGAGACTAAGTGCAAACCTACACAATCCTTCAATGAAGAAAACGATGGACTAGTGGCTGCAAAATGTTAGCTTTCATCTTGTTTTATGAGCTATTTCTTAGGGAGGAGTATTCTGGCCAGGAGAATGAACACTTTAGCATAAAGTGATGTTTATGCAAAGAACATTTCTTATAAACCTGGAAAGAGTGAAGAATTCTTCATTGTGGAACTGTATTGATCACTGGGTCCACATCAACCAATGAATCTAATGAACAGTTTCAAAATAAATAAATTTTACTATGGCCATGAAGCAATGTCTAATGTATTTTTGAAATTCAGAAATCTGTTTTGACAATGCCATATAGAGCTGAAGATAAAAAATCGTTGGCTTCCTCAGGTGCAGTGGGCTCAGCAGTGGGCCAAGTCTATGAAGGCAGGCCCTTATCTTCATCACATCATCCTGATCTGAGTGAGAAGAAGGAAGCGAATAGCCCAAACATTTATGGAATGAGAGACGCATTCAAGTTAATGTTCTCTTCATTCGTCAGGTGTGTAAAAGGGCGTGGGTTCTCTCTCATGCCCTGGAATCCAATGCATGTGTTATAAAAGACTGAGCAAGAAAGAAGAGATGTCACCAGGAATCTTTTAGGATGGAATGCTATTTTTTAAAGGGGGCTAGGGGAGCAACCTAAGTGCCCATCAACAGTTAAATACATTATGATAAATAGACAAAGCGAAATGCATACAAAGAATGAGATATTTTCATTATTATTGATATGGAAAGGTGTCCAATCTAATTATAAGAGAATTAATATGTCAAACTTCCCTGTTATAAAGAAAAAAATATATACACAATGTATGTGTGTATATATGTTTATATACATAGATATGTATATTTGTGTGTATATGTATAGAAAGATGTCTATAAATAAGAACAATTCAGAAGCAACAAGTCTACTTGGCTGGAAGCAGAGGGTGAGGCTGGCTCTGGTGAATAGGAATTGCATTTATAGCTTCTCTATGTATATATATTTATGTATGTTTGTGTGTGTATTTCTGTACTTTATGTGGTTTCTGTGTGTGTATGTGTGTGTGTGTGTTTGTGTGTGTCTGTGTGTGTTTCCAGAAGGCCATTAGGATCAATCACCCTTTGGTTAATTTTATTATTAAATAAGTTTAAATTTGGGTGTCTTGATCCAAAACGTAAGTGAAAATTAACTGGTATGAACTCTAAACCTATTTTAGATTTAAGGGGAATTTGAAGCAGTCTGTTAATAATGAGTAACAACACAAGACCCACAAATGTTTTGAATTAACCCTGATGAGAGTGTAGGATTCCTTCTGGCTATTGCTCTCTTGTTTAACATATCTGAGGTCTCCCTTATATCAAGACATTCTGAAACATTTGCAATTTTAAATCAGCTTAGACATACCAATATGAAACCAACATAGAAATGAAGTCTGTATTCATTTCTCTTTAGGTAGAAGGCACATAAAGTCTTAGATAATATGTGTTAGCCAGGTGTAATCAAAATCATAATATTTTGTCTTTCTCATTCTTTGTACCTGTGCTAAACCTAGCTGTGGTTAGCTTTCCCCATCTTGCAGGACTTCGAAGAGTACTTCAATAAAATCAATATGTGATACTGATTTGCTCCTTGATCCCTGAGCAGTGGTACATGTTTAACCATATTTCACTCCAGACCATCCTGTAATTTCACCACTTGATTCCATGACTAACTCTAGCTCTCCCTGTCTTCTCTGTCCATCTTCCAGGTACTATGCTTGGTACTACCACTGATGTATGGAACCCATAGTAGACAATGTCAAATTGGATTCCCAAGGCCAAGTGGAACTGGGTATAGAGCTGTGATGGTTTCTAAGGGTCAACCCAGCAGATCTGGAAACAGTATTTCCAGAATTGCCTTCCTGTTATGGTTTGAGTGAAGGTTGGCTGCAGAGGAATTTGTGAATGACTAGGCAGGTGAAGTAAAACAGCTGTCCTGAGGCTCAGAGAGTTGGAGTAGGGCACCCAGCCTCACTAGACCTACGGCCTGTTGTCAGTGACCCAGTGGCTCTTCTTGCTGGTAGGGACAGCCGTTTGGGCCCCCTCTACTGCAGTTCCTGCTGTCTCTTCAAGTCTTAGGCCAAGTCCTGTTCAGAAATGTGGCCAAGGGTGTCACTCCTTCTTCAGATCTCCTGTGCCATCAAAATTGCAGGCAATGAGAGACAAGGAAGAGTACCAATTTGTGCTCACATGTTTCCATTTGTCTCTGTGAGTTTCAGTATGTCCTCATGGGTTTCAGTGTGTCCTTGCAGTCACCACTTTATGTCCAGCTTTTCTTCCCAGCCATAGCTCCTGCTGACCTGCCGCGATTGGAGCTCTCACCACCACATCCCACAAGTCATAAGATCCAGCCTTTATAGTAATCCCCACAGTCTGTATCACTCCAAGTGGAACTACTTCCCTGACTGAATACTAAATAACACAAGAGGAAAAATGTTTCTCCATTTTGTTTGTTTTCTTGTTTGTTTTGTGAGACTGAGTCTCTCTCTGTTGCCCAGGCTGGAGTGCAGTGGTATGATCTTGGCTCACTGCAACCTCTGCCTCCCAGGTTCAAGCAATTCTCCTGCCTCAGCCTCCTGAGTAGCTGGGATTGCAGGCATGCGCCACCACATGCATTTCACCATGTTGATCAGGCTGGTCTCGAACTCCTGACCTTGTGATTTGCCTGCGTCTGTCTCCCAAAGTGCTGGGATTACAGGCGTGAGCCACTGTTGCCGGCCAGTTTCTCCATTGTTTAGTATATTGGCAGGGTCTGAAGGACAGGACGGGAGCCCCTGGGGCTGGCGTTCACTCACTCTGTTCTTCGTGTAACGTATTCACACCATGTGTATGAGCATTCAGCTTGGCGGGTGGAGCAGCTCCGCATGACTTGCTGGAAATAATTCGGAGCACTTATAACCAGGCTTGGGAACCCAAGCCAAGTGTTCTCGAGCACATCCGTATGGGAAACAAAAGTTTTGTTTTGTCCTCATCATTCCCTCACCCACTTCAGATGGGGAAATATTTGGGAAACGTAAGTGCATATAATATTCTGCCTGTGCTACCGACGTTCTAATGGTGTTTACCTGAAATGTTTCTATCATTCCCGAACTTAGAGCGTTTCTGTTGGTGATTGGCGAGGAACAGATTGCACTCTCCTGAACTGAAATCTAATGAATGCCACAAAGGGAAAATAAACTGGAGACACTTGAAAAAAGAAAAAGAAAAGAAAACTCACTTCAAGAAACCGAAGCTTTCTGCCCGCCCCCCCTTCTCCCCTCACTGGCAGCCAGCTAAGCTCCCCACACATTCTGATCGTCTCCCTGCACGGTGTCTGTGGTGGTGACAACTGATTCATGTGTTCATTTGCATATCCCCCGGTGCCAGCAGCAGAATACAGAACGGGCCTCCTGTGCCGGCAGCCAACACAGCACTGGCAAATCAGGGAGCTGTCAGAAACAGCTGTCCATTAACGGAGTTTGTGGAAACAACCAGGAGCTGTTTGAAAATGCTAGGTGGTAGAATTTAATTGGAGTAGCAACTGTTCAAAATTAAGATTAAAAGGACCAGTCAGTCAATGTGGATTTCGTGACACCTTAAAAATAACGTTTCAGGTTTGATTAATGCTGCATGAAGTTTCTCTCCTTCGCTGATAGGGCCTGTGTGCTGATAGATAGTTGATTCAGAATATATCCAGCAATGAGAGCTCATGGGCTCCAAAGGTCAGATATCTTATTCTCTACACTGAAACCCTTGTTGCTTTAAGGAAACAGGATTTTAATAGGAATCACATGGACGTTGACTACAGGGAGCCAAGCGGTGGTGGAAGAAGCAAAGTTGGAAGTTTTGGAGACGGACATCTTTTTATCCACAGTGTGAGTGTGGCTCAGCTCTGAGCAGCCCACCCTACAACCCTGAGCCCTCATGGCCAGATACGGGAACTTACAGAGTGCACCGCTTCCCGGCGGTGAGTTGAGGAAGAAAAGAGAGTCTTCCTGGCCGGTTTAATCCTTGGCTTCTCTCCTGAGCATGCCGAAAAGGTTCCTAGAGGTTGCCAACACTGAAGTGAAGCAAAAGTGAGTGTATGGGGTCACTGAAATACCAGGATCAGTAATGGTTTCCTAAAAAGACTTTTTATCCTTCTGAAAAATCTCAACTTTAGCATTTCATTAAGATTAGAAAACAATTCCAACATGCCAGACACAACTACTTGTAATTTGAAGCAGAGTTCATAACCCCAAACACCACATTTTAACGATTTTTAATTTACGATTGAACTCTAGGTACTCAAGTCAACGTTCTCATTCCACATTCATGATTCCTATTGTGGTCATTTAGTTTAATTCTTTGACTTTTATTCTTAAATAGATTGTCTTGCCACTTCTTAGAAATGTCCATTTTAAAATTGATTGGAAAGGAAGAACATTGAATGTAATTGAGAATGACAGCACATGTAGAGTAGGTTTAGATGTAATTTGGGGGAGAGTGGGTAAACATGTTTTTCTAAGAAAACGTCAGAGCAGATACACCGTAGGGTCAGGACGATGAGTGCGAAGCAACAGTTCCAGATAGGTAGTGCACTGTAGCCAGGAGAGGAAGTGACAGCTGGTGGCTTAATAAACAGATTTCAGTTTAGGGTTTTCTGAACATTTTAATATGCTTCTCCACTGTATCTTTTGTTCCCAATTCAATAATAAAGCCGTTTCTTATTATTGCCTTGGAATATCAGATTGGTTAGAAAACAGATATAGAAAAAAGAAAGTCCTTTGGTATTAAAACAAAACATGTCTAAATATCTGATGCAATGTTATAATAATATGGAGGAGGTGAGGGGAAGGGAAGTTCTCCAAAAGGAGAGAGCCTGGGAATGCTTGCAAATGGAAATACCTGGCATTTCATTCCTCTGAGGCTTTTTTCTTAAATTATGATCTTCTCCCAAACAATGTGTATCTCCCAACTTCTACCCAACTGATCAAGGGGCTCAACTGACTGGTAGGGTCTTTAAGGAGAAAATAAAAGCTGTGAAGGATGAAACTGACTGAATAACACTGAAGGCATTAGTCTTATTAACAGCCAAGCTCATTTCAAAGATACTGGATATTGAAGGAAACAGTTATCCTTGAGTCTTGCTGTCTGTGTGGCATACCCTGTCTGTCTCAGTGGAAAGCACCAATTTGTGTTTGTTGTGAATATCTGTGAATACTGTCTTATGGCAGCTAGTTTTTAATTGTTGCCAGCCTGAAGGGAAAATGTGATTGAGTCCTCTGTGTTGCAATAAGGCAAGAGGAGCTGTTCTTTGAGTGAAAATGTTTCCATTCAGCTAGAGGGAATGAGAGAAATGCTTCAGAATTCAGCGTTTCACTTGCTATTTTTAGTTAAATTAGGCTCACAATCATGAGATAGCGCTGCTGCATTGGCCCATGTTATGACCAAAGTAAGTTGCTAACATGTCTGTAGCTTACAGAGATTCTAAGAGAAGTAGTTGTTGGAAAATACTAGTTTTAAGTAAAAAGATAAATGAAATAGAGGAAGAATTAAACATAACATGATAGAAGCTATCCTTTCATTTCATTAAATTCTACTGAGGGGATCATGGAAGGAATTCATGTTTCAATAGCATCCTGGTCTCCATTTTCAATTTTCTCAATTCTGGTTTGAACATTCAGGAAGAATGCAGGTTATGACAATAGATTTATAAAATGTGTGGTTAAGACTTAACTCATGCTAGCTCAATTAAAGAGTGGCATGCAGTAAAAAATATTGTGAGAATTTTAAGAAAGTAAGAATGAAGACAGTGGAATCAAGACAGGTTCGTGGTCTTAGGACTTTGCTCTTTTGTCTTCTCTGAGCAACTCAGCCATCTCTTTGTCCCTCATAAAGCTCTACCTTGAACATAACTTGGCTTGTGTCTGTAGCAGGTCACCAAAAATCTGTTTGTCTTCCCATAGAGGCAGCCCTACTAATTTCCAGGCTTTCCTTGCTGTTAAAGGGGGGGTCCCATGATGTGTTTTGGTCAATGGAATCTGAAAAGAAGTGGCAGCTTCAGAGCTCAGGCTTTTGAGAAGTGGAGCCGTCACGCTAGGAGATGGCCAAGCCGCAAAGGGGAAGCTCTTATCTTTGGTCCCTGAGCCACCACTGGAGGAAAGCTACCCATAGACTAGAAGCTAGTTAGACTGTAACACAAGTGAAAATAAATTTGCCTCTGAGGCATTAAAAGTTTTCATCAGTTAGTGATTGCATCCTGTCCAAAGTGAACTATTGCATGTGATCCTGAACTTTATAACCCAGTTTCTTTCTGCCACCTGCCATTATTCCTCCAACCCATCTATTCCCCACTCCCACTGATCTAATTGACCAGCTCATAGTTTTATTTTAGGCCTGGCAGGCAGTAGGTTTCCAACCAGCCGATGCCTCAGCTGCAGTTGCTTGTTCACACTTGACCTAACCAGCTCTGGTCATTATGTCTAGTCACAGCTGTGGGCCTCACCTGTCAGAGGATAATATAAGCATCACAGGGTGGGAGAGTGAATCCTGGGTGGAGTTGCAGCAGAAACAGTGGGGAGCACTGCATGCCCCTGCTGTGATGAACTCCCAGCAGAAACTAGACTTTCATAGCTCTAATGTGGAAGACTTCATGAAGTCAAATATATCACTATAAGCTTATAGGAATGTGTCTCAGGTGGATTCTGAGTTAAACTTGCATGTGCCAAAATGGTAAATGGACCCCTACTGCTGTCATCCTCAAATTCCTTCTCAGTCCTAGTAACAAGTCCCCTCCTTCCAAATGAAAGTGTTCTTTTGTCAACTCCTACATTCACACAAAAATGTGATCTTTGTCCTTCAGAAGTTCCCAGTGCAGGAGGGGCTGTCGGGAGCCAATAATACTAGGCTTTGTAGGTACAAAGTCAGATGACATAAAGTATGATTTCTGTTCATAATTCATGCATGCAACAGGAGTCCACAGGTCATGCATACCTTGCAATCTGCACAAAATGTCATGGAATCCCATGGGTAATATGCACATATTCAGAGCTATAACTGATATACATTATATCAGATGATATAATATATATCATATATTATATGGATATATAGTATATAATATATATATGGATATACATTATATATGTGGATATATACATTTCATATACATTATATATACAGTTGATATACATTACATATATGGATATATATATATTCATATATATATGGATGTTCATGTAATGACATCTAACAGTTTTTATCTAGTTTGCCTGCAGTACATATTACACTTCCTGGAGAAAGGTATATGTGTTTGGATAGCTTCGGTAGCCCTAATAAATAAAATTTTAAAGCTGAGAA
The DNA here is from genome assembly GCF_009761245.1 of Sapajus apella. Taxonomy (NCBI): domain Eukaryota; kingdom Metazoa; phylum Chordata; class Mammalia; order Primates; family Cebidae; genus Sapajus; species Sapajus apella. Next base: position 6,189,841 of record NW_022437020.1, on the reverse strand, counting down.
AGTTTTCTTCTTAGTAGTAGTGACAAATAAAAGCAAGAACACTTCCCTCTGTACTGATTTTGCACTGCCTAACAACTCCACAGAACGTTATGGAAACAATGTATTTCATAACACAATTACAAAGGAATTTTATAAGTATTTTCTTTTGTTAAGACTTGGTTATATTAGGCTGTCCAGGCTGGAGTTGCTATTCACAGGCACAATCATGGTGCACTACGGACTTGAACTCCTGGCTCAAGCAATACTCTAGCCTCAGCCTCCTAAGTAGCTTGGACTACATGCAGTTGCCACCTGGCTTAAGCGCATATTTTTTGGATAGAATGTGAACATTTTAAGACTACCTGTGTACAGTCATTGTGTGATTCTTTCAAAAGAGTATTTAAGAATGATTTTGTTTCTATTGAGAAGGTGTTCTTTTTTACATATCAGTAAATTTTTTGTGTGTGCCTTCAGCACATTTCTACTAGTTTTGCTCTGTGTTGCTTAAACTATTTCTCCAGTATTACCAGATTTAGACATTCAATGGAATCTTTTTTTAAGGTAAAGACTACAGAAGAGAATGATACTTTTAGTATAGGGAACTAGGCTATAGCATGTACCTGCAAAATACCATGTGACCTATTGTCTAAATTCATGCTTGGCTGAGTCTTTTTAAAAATTGTTTGTGTTTTGCTTAATTTTATAGGAATAATTTCAACTACAGAAAAAAACAGGAAAAGGAAGAAGACAATAAAATTCAAAGGTGCAATGTAGGGTAGTGTTTTGGAGCTCTACCTCAGGAATCAGAAAGATAAAAAGCCAATAATGACTAGAGTCATAATTAAGACTTTGGACAATATTGTGAAACTTCCCTCTAAGCTTCAGCTTACTCCTTGTTATAATGTGAATACCATGTTTTCTTGGAAAAACTGAATACGTTACTCCATGCTAAGTGCTGCAGATGACACCGGGTACATAAGAGTGATTAGCCAGCCAGGTGAGGTGACTCACGCCTGTAATCCCAGCACTTTGGGAGGCTGAGACGGGCAGATCATAAGTTCAGGAGATCAAGATCATCCTAGCTAACACTGTGAAACCCTGTCTCTACTAACAATACAAAAAATTAGCTGGGCATGGTGGCAAGTACTTGTAGTACCAGCTACTTCAGAGGCTGAGGCAGGAGAATCGCTTGAACCTGGGAGGCAGAGGTTGCAGTGAGCCGAAATTGTGCCACGGCACTCCAGCCTAGGTAACAAAGAAAGGCTCCATCTAAAAAAAAAAAAATAGTAATCAGCTCATCTAGTTACTCTCTTAGTGATTAAAAGCATTATCATCATCATTGTCATCACAATTTTCCACATCCCAGCCCTCTAAGACATTGAGGTTTCTGTCTTTCCCATGGTTTATATTATGCCAATTTGTCTTCCATATTTGGATCATACTGTATATCTGTAGCCCTAAAAGTTAATATTACTATGTTTTAAAATAAATTTTTTTCATTTCTAAGAAAAATATAATATGCAGCTGTAGTACTTTGTGTAACACATTTGTCACATTAATCTTTTGTTTGCTAGCATTGACAAATTATATTCTGATAGGTAATCATTACCTAATGGTAAATGCCATATTACATGGTGACCTCATACAAAAAGTGTCATTCTTGTTTTCTAGTATCAGAATTAGAAAAAATGTGCTGTATTTTCACAGAGCCAATATTCATATTATCCCAGCATATGATTTCAAAATTTGTATAACTTTTTCAGGGTTTGTCATCACATGTGCATGTGATACATACACACATGTCCTTTGCTCTAGCACAGTTCTGATAATGGACAAATAGACCACTTCCTTTAAATAAGCCACCCTATGCTTATTATTAGGGAAATTCTTATGAGTAAGCAAGGCATCCAGATTTGAAAACAAATGCACAAATGAACGCCATCTATACCTGTAACTGCATGGGTTACATTGCCTAGCCTGGCAACAGAAATCTTAGCTAAAGCTGAGACACAATAAATAGAAATGTAAATTTCAAAAGGAGGAGAGGCAGGCCAAAGAGAAAGGGGCTGCTGCCTAAATGGGAGGCTGCAGCAGGTCACCTCACCCACTCCTCTGTGTGTGTGCTGCGTGACTCTCATTCAGTCTGGTAAGATTCTCAAACAAAGTCCAGTGTCCTAAAAATATTTGGAACTATTACAAAGCATAAATTATAAATGTGTCAGGAAAATGGGAAAAGGTGTCTTGGGCCTACTTAAAGCACAAAATGATCTCAACCATTATTCAACAATGATATGAACATCTTTTATTTCATTTCTCCTTAACTGTTCCCTCTGTTTGCTATCATTTCCTGCTCAGCACCATGTCAATAATTACTAAATTAGTGGGATGCCTGTACAATTTCAGCTCAAGTGTTATTACTGACAAGTCAAACAATGGGGCTGATGGAAAAGATGGGACTCCATCTCCTTATTTAAATGGACCGTGTTCAGAAGGAAAGATTGAAGCCCCCTTTTTCTTCAAAAGGAGGAGGGAGGGAATGGTTTACATTTTGTGCGGCTCAAGGACACAGAGTCAGAGGAAATGCCTTTTTAACAGAAACCTCTTTTCATTTCCAGGGGACAAAAATGAAGGTTATTGAAAAGAATCATGCTTGGTAGAAGAAGTAATTACATTTTTTTCAAATGTCAGAGGAATAATGCTTTTATATTTCCTGAGATGACCCAATTTGCACTACGATATGCTCCCTTAAATGTAAGTATGCGGACGCCCTCGCCCTGTATTGTTTTTCACTGGTAAAAATGCCCTGTCGTACCTCTGATTAATTTCTGTACTGGTCTCCCAATACACAAAAGCAGCTACACCACGGTTGTCCGTTCTTACGATGATGAGTTAAAAATGACAGACTTGGCCAGTCCCCCCCCGCTGCCAAATAAAAAAAAAAAAGAGTCAGAGAGTAAAGTAGCTGCAGCTATAAATCATCTTCTCAAATTGTACGATTCAGGGCCGCTGACCTGTCTTGCAGTGAGAAGGAAGTAGCCTGACCATGAGTGCTCCGAAGGATAGCCGGAGCTCTTGCTTCAGCAGCTGGTTAAGTAGACTGGAAGGAAGGGTTTCTTACTCCTAGTCCTTGTCCTCCAGCCTTACCATATATACACCTGTCCCAGACCTCTGCTAGCCACAGCTACATAGGAACAAGCTCAGGAACACCTTTTCTCTACAATAAGAAGTACTATTTTAAAAAATTGTATTAAATATTTGTTAAAATGTGTGTTTCTAGCAATAGGATTGCTAAGAAACACTCCAAAATAGTGTTTATATACCTCTGAACCATTCTTTGATTATTTTTATTAAAATACTTAAAGCACTTTCTGGAGATTGATTTGTATTTGATATAGATAGGAATTCACTGGGCATAAAACTAAACTTAGTTTTGAGATGTCAAACAACCCTTCCATGACCTTTGGCTTGCAGTGAGGTAAACATTTAGTTGAGAAATATATATGTGTGATTGCTTCTCGGTATTTTGGTTAAGATCAAGTGTAGGAAACGTATGTATGTTTTCTGTTCTAGTTTATATACAAACAAACTCTTGATTTTTGGAAAAAGTGATCACGCATGATGTCACTTAGCATGTTGGAAAGCCCTAATCTTAATTCTTTTAGACCTCCAAAAAAGATGATCACTTAAACAATGTTAGTGAGGAAAATAAATGAAGACATTAATGAGGTTTCTACCTTTCTTAAACTTTTAGATTTTTATTTCTTTTTACTCATTTTCTTATACTAGCTACGGAAAAAAATGATGGGGATAATTTGTGGTGATTTGTTTTGAGAGCTGATAGGAAGGTAGGGTTTCTATCACCTGCAGTAACTCAAAGGGAAGTGCACACAAGCACTAGGCTACCAGATATTCAATAAACATTTGCACTGTGTGACTAAGAGAAGAGAGTACATGTCTGTTTCACTAACATGAACTTCTGAAACTTTAATAAATGATCATAAAGTTTGTGCTTAGTGATTCAATGGATAGTTATGGCCTCTGAAAAGGCCTGAGCCACTACATAACGTATGCTCAAGAACAGGATTACAGATTTGAGTAATCTTAGTAATGAATCCTAAGGTATAAAAAAACCTTCAATATTGTGATTTTTTTTCTTTCTTTATTTTACTTTAAGTTCGAGATACATATGCATCTGTTACATAAGTATACATGTGCCATGGTGGTTGCTGCACCTGTCAACCCATCATGTAGGTTTTAAGACCCTCATGCATTAGGTATTTGTCCTAATGTTCTCCCTCCCCTTGCCTCCCACACCTCAAACAGCCCCAGTATGTTTTGTTCCCTTCCCTGTGTCTGTGTATTTTTATTGTTTAACTCCCATTTATGAGTGAGAACATGCGGTGTTTGGTTTTCTGTTCCTGTGTTAGTTTGCTAAGAATGATGGCTTCCAGCTTCATTCACGTCCTGCAAAGGACATGAACTCATTTTTTATGGCTGCATAGTATTTCATGGTGTATATGTGCCATATTTTTCTTTATCCAGTCTGTCATTGATGGGCATTTGGGTTGGTTCCAAGTCTTTGCTATTGTAAATAGTGCTGCAATAAGCATACATGTCCATGTGTTTTTATAGTAGAATGATTTATAATCCTTTGGGTATATACCCAGTAATGGGATTGCTGGGTCAAATGGTATTTCTGGTTCTAGATCTTTGAGGAATTGCCTCACTGTCTTCCACAATGGTTGAACTAATTTACACTCCCTTTAGCAGTGTAAAAGCACTCCTATTGCTCCACAGCCTCACCAAAATCTGTTCTTTCCCTGACTTTTTAATAATCGCCATTCTGACCAGTGTGAGATGGTATCTCCTTATGGTTTTGATTTTAATTTCGATAATGACCACTAATGATGAGCTTTTTTTCATGTTTCTTGGCTGCACACATGTCATCTTTTGTGGAATGTCTGTTCATATCCTTCACCCGCTTTTTGATGGTTTTTTTTTTCTTGTAAATTGTTTAAGTTCCTTGTAGATTCTGGATATTAGACCTTTGTCAGATGGGTATATTGCTAAAATTTTCTCCCATTCTGTAGGTTGCCTGTTCACTCTGATGCTAGTTTATTTGACTGTGTAGAAGCTCTTTAGTTTAATTATATCTCATTTATTGATTTTGGCTTTTGTTGAAATTGCTTTTGGTGTTTTAGTCATGAAGTCTTTGCCCATGCCTATGTCCTGAATGATATTGCCTAGATTTTGTTAAAAGGGTTTTTATGATTTTGGGTTTTACATTTAAGTCCTTAATCCATCTTAATTTTCGTATAAGGTATAAGGAAGGGTACAGTTTCAGTTTTCTGCATATAGCTAGCCAGTTTTCCCAGCACCATTTATTAAATAGGGAATTCTTTTCCATTGCTTGTTTTTGTCAGTTTTGTGAAAGATTAATATTGAAAATGTGTTTGCAGTCTCTAAGCTCTGGATAGTGATTGAGGAGATTCATAAGAAAATGGAAGAAGATAAAAGATAAAAGATATAATTGCAATAGAAATATTTCTAACATTTGAATGTCATGATTTTACCTGGATTTGTGCATGATTCTCTTACTCTGTTGACTGGTTTTCTTCTCAATGAATTGACTGGATTCTCTGATGGTGTTTGAATCCTTCAGTATATGTTTCATTGTACAAGATATGTGGAAACATTTTTTGAATCACCAGTTACTTGAGTTTATTATTTATCCCTCCAGGGCTTATATCTTTGTTTACAATTAATATTTTTTGCAAGATGTTTCTGAATTTTGAGCCACTGACTAGTAATTTGGGTATGATTTTAGATAATGTCTTAATAGAAAAATCATAGATAGATGTATATAATAGATATTTCAATATTCTACTAATGGGAATTGCAGTGTTGTGAAAGTGTGAGTTAGCAGACTTTTCAAAAATCACATTTTTCAGGGAGTATAGAAGATGTCGATATCCACGACACTAAGTACTGGCAGTTTTCTTAGTATCATTTAATATCATGCATTTGAGTGGGACTCTCTGTTGTCTGGAGTTCCACAGACCCACACTTCCACTGGTCATAGTAGTACCAAAAGATCTTTTCAACTAGAGGTTTCTATTAAAGAGTAGACTAATTAGATAAGGAGTAATCTGCCATGAAAATGATACATTTCCCAGGATTATTTTATGTAAAACCTGATGTTTCACTCAGTGTGGTCAGATTGCCTGGAGTCAATGTGTAGCTCTGCCGTATCAGATCTGGGGGACGTTGGACAAGCTACTTAACATTTTCCCTCTTTGTAATGTGAGGAATACCATTCAGTAATATTGACTGCTTCACAGGGTGATGGTGAGAGTTGAATGGATTAGTTAGAGTTGAATGACAGAGCTCCCCCTAACACAGAGTATACGCTTGCTAAAGGGGAGCTATTGTTGTCATCACCATTATCATTGTTATTATCATTATGGCAAAATTATTCTGAAGTCTGTCTTGGTTATGCCATTTCCTCAAATTGATGAACATGGCCCTTCTAAATCAAAATGAAATTGTCCTTGTCACTTGCAGTCTCCATTAGGCAAATAAACCATTTCTATCAACAGAAACCATAGAAAATGGTCCACTGTCAGGTACTGACACAACCGATTTATTTAACATCTCTCCACTCAACAGACATTTACCAACCGTACGCAATGCTGTTAGTAATCAGATGTTTACCAACTTGTATTACATGGAAGACAGCATATAAAAATGAGAATTTGTGGGACTTCTCAGGTATAAGTTTCATGTAAGGAATTTACTTCTCCATCATTAGTTCATTTATTCATCCATCTGATGTTTATGGAGTTCTGTGATATAACAGGTCCAGTTTTAGACACTTGAAATATGTCACAGAATGAAAACAGAAATAATCCTTTCCCTAGGGGAGTTTACATTCTATTTGGGTGAAGACAAACAATAAATAATAAATATACACGTTTATATAGTAACTGTGAGTAGGATGCCTGGGAAGGAAGGAGAAGCCACAATATTTAATCAGTAGGTTGAAATAGCTTTGTTAAGAAGACAATATTTGAGGTAAGACTTGAAGAAAGTGAAAGAACTAACAACAACAACAGTTTGAAGGAGGAACATTTCAGTAGGAGGAAACAGAAAATTCTCCAAAGAGAGTGCATGGCTGGTATGTGGTTGGTGAGGCTGCAAGGGCTTGAGACAGGAATGGAAGAGAAGGAAAATACATGATCAGGGACGTAAGAGAGAGAGGGCAGAGCTTTATTTTAAGATCAAAGAATTTTACTTTGAGTGAAATAAGGGGATATTTGAGGATTTTGGATAGAGGAGTAATATGAACTAGTTTGCATTTTTAAAGAATCATTTTGGAGGGTTATTGATAATGGACTACAGAGGAAAGCAAAGGTACAAACATGGAGACTTCTTAGGATGTTGTTGTAGTAACCCAGGTGAGCAATCATCATAGCTGAGGTCGAGTTGGTAGTGGCAGAAGTGGTGAGAATGTACATCGGTGTGTACTTTCTGGATATCTTTATGCATAGAACCCCCAGAATTTGCTGAGAAATTGGATGTGAAGTATGATTTTAAAATATCTTAAGAAAACCTTTTGGCTTGATGAATTAAATGAATGGGGTTGCAATCCACTGATACTAGGTCTGGGTGTCAGACATAATAGTGAGAGTGGCAAGTAGGGTAGGGAGAGACAAACCTGGGTATCAGGAAGGAGATTGAGCTAAACGTTTAACAGTACAAGTCATTGACATATAAGGGAGTTTTTAAAACCTTGAACCTGAATGAGATAACCAAGGGAGTGAGAATGAACAGGAAAGATTATGAAAATATTAATAATGCAAATTGGGCCTCCAAGAAGATGAAGTCTGAGAAATGGCTACTGAATCTAGTGATGTGGCAGTCATTGGTGAACTTGTTGAGAGCAGTTCTTCTGGAGAGGTGCAGTGAAAAGCCTGGTTGGAGAGTCTTCAAAGAGAATAGGAAGATTAATTGAAGGCAATGTACATAGATAACTCTTGCAAGGGCTTTTATTGTCCAGAAGCACAGAAATGAAGCCAATACTGGAGGAAGAAGTGAAGACAAGGACGTGTGTGTGTGTGTGTGTGTGTGTGTGTGTGTGTGTGTGATCTTTCAAATGAGAGAAATAACAGATTCTATAGGATGTAAAAAAATCCAACACAGAGCAAAAATTTGGAGTAAGATAGAGGGGAGAATTGCTGGAGGGATGTTCTTGAGTAGACAAGAGGGATGGTGTCTAGTGTGCTAGTGCAGGGACTGGCTTAGGTGAGAGTAACAAACCAAGTGCGAAAGCACAGAGGCTGACACTAATAGATGGTGCACAGTGCACATCATAGTGGAAGACAGAAATTCTCTTCTGATTGCTTCAGTTTTCCTGGTGAAACACAAGGTAAGGTACTAAAGAGTGAAGAGAGAGGGAGAAAAGACATTTGGGTTAAAAAGGAGAGAAGGTCCAAAATTGGCCTTTAGAACAGTGTTGCTCCAAGTGTGTGTGAAAACTGAACTCGTGGTCAGCAGTCTCTGATGAAATAAGTAATGGCCATTGAGAATAATTATTCATAAAGTTTTACAGTAAGTTCACATTGCCTCAATGTCCAAGCTTGTGATTCATATTAGTAAATGTGGTTTAGTGTTTATTTTGTATATGAGTATATTCATTTGATGACACAGCTGCAATGCAAGGAAAACATTATTATTATTATTTCTGTTGTTGAAAGTTTTTATTGCATTTTAGGTTTTGGGGTACATGTGAAGAACATGCAAGATTGTTGCATAAGTACATACATGGCAGTGTGATTTGCTGCCTTCCTCCCCATCACCTATATCTGGCATTTCTCCCCATACTATCTCTCCCCGCCTCCCCACCTCCCCATCCCTCCCCCATTTCCCCCCAACAGACCGCAGTGTGTAGTGCTCCCCTCCCTGTGTCCATGTGTTCTCATTGTTCAACACCCGCCTATGAGTAAGAACATGCGGTGTTTGATTTTCTCCTCTTGTGTCAGTTTTCTGAGAATGATGGTTTCCAGGTTCATCCATGTCCGTACAAAGGACACGAACTTATCATTTTTGATGGCTGCATAATATTCCATGGTGTATATGTGCCACATTTTCCCTGTCCAGCCTATCATCAATGGACATTTGGGTTGGTTCCAGGTTTTTGCTATTGTAAACAGTGCTGCAATGAACATTCGTGTGCATGTGTCCTTATAGTAGAACGATTTATAATCCTTTGGATATCTACCCAGTAATGGGATTGCTGGGTCAAATGGAATTTCTATTTCTAGGTCCTTGAGGAATCACCACACTTCTTCCACAATGGTTGAACTAATTTACACTCCCACCAACAGTGTAAAAGTGTTCCTATTTCTCCACATCCTCTCCAGCATCTGTTGTCTCCAGATTTTTTAATGATCGCCATTCCAACTGGCGTGAGATGGTATCTCAATGTAGTTTTGATTTGCATTTCTTTAATGACCAGTGATGATGAGCATTTTTTCATATGTTTGTTGGCCTTATGTATGTCTTCTTTCATAAAGTGTCTGTTCATATACTTTGCCCACTTTCGAATGGGCTTGTTTGTTTTTTTCTTGTAAATCTGTTTTAGTTCTTTGTAGATTCTGGATATTAGCCCTTTGTCAGATGGGTAGACTGCAAAAATTTTTTCCCATTCTGTTGGTTGCCAATTCACTCTAATGACTGTTTCTTTTGCCGTGCAGAAGCTGTGGAGTTTGATTAGGTCCCATTTGTCTATTTTGGCTTTTGTTGCCAATGCTTTTGGTGTTTTGGTCATGACGTCCTTGCCTACACCTATTCAAAACCTTGAATGGTTTTGCCTAGATTTTCTTCTATGGTTTTTATGGTGTTAGGTCTTATGTTTAAGTCTTTAATCCATCTGGAGTTAATTTTAGCGTAAGGCATCAGGATGGGGTCCAGTTTCTGCTTTCTGCACATGGCTAGCCAGTTTTCCCAACACCATGTATTAAACAGGGAATCCTTTCCCCATTGCTTGTTTTTGTCAGGCTTGTCAAATATCAGATGGTTGTAGATAGGTTGTGTTGCCTCCGAGGCCTCTGTTCTGTTCCATTGGTCTATATCTCTGTTTTGCTACCAGTACCATGCTGTTTTGATTACTGTAGCCTTATAGTGTAGTTTGAAATCCGGTAGTGTGATGACTCCTGCTTTGTTCTTTTTGCTTAGAATTGACTTGGCTATGCGGGTTCTCTTTTGGTTCCATATGAAGTTGAAGGTGTTTTTTTCCAGTTCTGTGAAGAAGGTCATTGGTAGCTTGATGGGAATAGCGTTGAATCTGTAAATTACTTTGGGCAGTATGGCCATTTTCATGATATTGATTCTTCCTAACCATGAACATGGAATGTTTCTCCATCTGTTTGTGTCCTCTTCTATTTCGTTGAGCAGTGGCTTGTAGTTCTCCTTGAAGAGGTCCTTTATGTTCCTTGTTACTTGTATTCCTAGGTATTTTATTCTCTTTGTAGCAATTGTGAATGGCAGTTCGTTCTTGTTTTCGCTCTGTTATTGGTGTATACAAATGCTTGTGATTTTTGCACATTGATTTTGTATCCTGAGACTTTGCTGAATTTGTTTATCAGTTTCAGGAGATTTTGAGCTGAGACAATGGGGTCTTCTAGATGTACAATCACGTCATCTGCAAAGAGAGACAATTTGACTTCCTCCTTTCCTATTTGAATATCCTTTATTTCTTTTTCTTGCCTGATTGCTCTGGCTAGAACTGCCAGTACTATATTGAATAGGAGTGGTGAGAGAGGGCATCCTTGTCTAGTGCCAGATTTCAAAGGGAATGCTTCCAGTTTTTGCCCATTCAGTATGATATTGGCTGTTGGTTTGTCTGTCGTAAATAGCTTTTATTATTTTGAGATATGTTCCGTCAATACCTAGCTTATTGAGGGTTTTTAGCATAAAGGGCTGTTGAATTTTGTCAAAGGCCTTCTCTGCATCAATTGAGGTAATCATGTGGTTTTTGTCTTTGGTTCTGTTTATGTGGTGAATTACGTTTATAGACTTGCGTATGTTGAACCAGCCTTGCATCCCCGGGATGAAGCCTACTTGATCATGGTGGATAAGCTTTTTGATGTGCTATTGCAATCGGCTTGTCAGTATTTTATTGAAGATTTTTGCACCTATGTTCATCATGGATATTGGCCCAAAGTTTTCTTTTCTTGTTGAGTCTCTATGGGGTTTGGTATCAGGATGATGTTTGTCTCATAAAATGATTTTGGAAGGATTCCCTCTTTTTGGATTATTTGGAATAGTTTCAGAAGGAATGGTACCAGCTCCTCTTTGTATGTCTGGTAGAATTCGGCTTTGAACCCATCTGGACCTGGTCTTTTTTTGGGTGGTAGGCTCTTAATTGCTGCCTCAACTTCAGACCTTGTTATTGGTCTATTCAGGGTTTCAACTTCTTCCTGGTTTAGGCTTGGGAGGAGGCCAGTGTCCAGGAATTTATCCGTTTCTTCCAGGTTTACTAGTTTATGTGCATAGAGTTGTTTGTAATAATCTCTGATGATGGTTTGAATTTCTGTGGAATCTGTGGTGATATCCCCTTTATCGTTTGTTATTGCATCAATTTGGTTATTCTCTCTTTTCTTTTTTATTAATCTGGCTAGTGGTCTGTCTATTTTGTTGATCTTTTCGAAAAACCAGCTCCTGGATTTATTGATTTTTTGAAGGGTTTTTTTGTGTCTCTATCGCCTTCAGTTCTGCTCTGATCTTAGTTATTTCTTGTCTTCTGCTAGGTTTTGAGTTTTTTTGATCTTGTTCCTCGAGCTCTTTCAATTTTCATGCTAGGGTTTCTATTTTAGATCTCTCCTTGCTTCTCATGTGGGCACTTACTGCCATGTATTTTCCTCTAGAGACTGCTTTGAATATGTCCCAGAGATTCTGGTATGTTGTGTCTTCATTCTTGTTGGTTTCGAAGAACATCTTTATTTCTGCCTTCATTTCATTGTTTATCCAGTCAACATTCAAGAGCCAGTTGTTCAGTAGGAAAACATTGTTTTTTATTTTTTTAGACAGGGTCTCACTGTGTCATCCAGGCTGGAGTGCAATGGTGTGATCTCTGCTCACTCCAGCCTCCGCCTTCAAGGGTTTAAGCGATTCTTGCACCTCAGCCTCTTGAGTAGCTGGGACTATCGGTGCACATCACCACACCTGGCTAAGTTTTGTATTTTTAGTGAAGACAGGATTTCACCATATTGGCCAGGCTGGTCTATATCTCTGACCTCAAGTGATCCACCAAACTCGGCCTCCCAAATTGCTGGGGTTACAGGTGTGAGCCGCCATGCCTGGCTGGAAAACATTATTAAGCTGTTACCTAGATTAAGGAATTTGAACCAGAAAATAAATCAATGAACTGCTTCCTTTATTGAGAATGTTTTGATATGAAAAACAGTGTCAACTCAACTAAACAGTGACTTAGTAACTTGATAAAAATTGTGAATTACACAAAGCTTAATGTATTGCATTTGAAGGTGTTTTCATTATTATGGGATAATGTGGAAACTGATCATGAACAATGGTATTTTTGCTGAGGTATTTATTTTGAAAAGAAAAATCTTTGTTTCAAAAGTCTAAACTGTAAGATTAATTATTGGTGTTTCTGAAAGCGAAGTCACCAGTTTGGAACCAAATTTTTAAAAGATGCTAATTGGACAGCCAGACCTGCTTGTTTCTCTCATATCTTTGGTATTTTAAATTAATCATAATGTTCCAACGCAAACAGAAGGTAAAATTGAAGGGCAAAAGCAAACATTAGAACCTCGTAAGAACAGAGTTTCTACAGATGGTTTTAACATATTTCATAATTTAACAATGATTTTTAATGAAAAGTTGACGATCTTGATCTTGCACATTTATAAAAGGTCATAGCAGTACAACCTACAACTTGGTGGACAGTTTAAAATTTTTACTTTCTATCAAAAGTTGAATGACAATTAGGAAACTTATGGATACAGGTTTTATCTTTTTCATCAAAAGATAGATATATCTGTGACATTAGAAGAATGGAACTTGCTACCAATAAATAATTAAAAGTATTTTTTGTAATATACCATTATTTACTTCAGTATGAATAAAAGAAAATAAAATAATTTTATGAGCTTGCTTGAAAATCTCTCCTAGTCTCATAACATACAGTAAGATTGCGTTCTCGCCTATGAGTAATGTTAAAATGAAACTTGGAAACAACTTAGATATACATTATCCCCCACAGGTAGGGTTGCCACAATTCAATCTAGATTACATGAGTTAACAAGCAAAATCAAGCTAATTTTTCGCAATTACAATTTACACATTCAAATACATGAGCATTTGTTCAAAGTATATTTATAAGCATTCATTAGGGGGATTAACTATTTCCTTTATTATTTTGTTAATTTTTGATTACAGAACAACAGAAAATTATGAATATAATAAAGATTTTCTCCATACATTGCCTGTACTTATATTTTTAATGACCAAAGCCATTCAGATGTTTTTGTTTTTCACTATTATTTCATCCAGATTAGAGTAACTAAAGTGTAATTTTTTATCTGCCAAATCTAACCATAAACTTGAGATCTATTTGTAGGTCCCTTTCTCATTTATTTTAAATTATGTTTTACAAAAATACCTGTGATGAATTGGGGGAAAGCTGCTACTTTACTATAAAATATTTGAGAAGCACTGCCATCAGTGGTGAGTCTTCTAAGGTTCTCAAGCAAGGAGTCACATGTTTAGAAATATACTTGAACAGTCCATGAGAAGATGAATTGATGGAAGGGCTAGGTGTCCGTAAAATCATGTAATAACAACAGAACAAACTGGTAATAAAGGCCAGCTAGTATAGAATTATAAATCAGAAATGATACTAGGAAAATGTTTGCAATGATATTTTGGTAAAGGAAGGGAATCTAAGTTCTTGGATGCTGAGAACCCTTCAAGGCAATGAGAGGAGGAGAGAGAGTGTATTATGAGGTTTTGAATATTTTCAGCTGGAAGTTTTGTTGTTGCAATGAATGACTAGAGAAGGATTAGATTAGTCAAGAGAAAGACTCAGTCATACAATATTCACTCAGCAAATATTTGAGTACTTATGGAGTACTAGACACAGTTCTAGAAACCAGGGGGACAACAGTGCACCAAAAAACTCATTCTTTGCCCTCATAGAGCTTATATTCTAGCTGCAGAAAGATAGACAATAAATAGTAGTTAAATAAGTTACTAAATGTAGAACACATCAGATAGTAATTAGTGCAGAATTAAAAAGCCAAGCATAGTAAGAGAGATTAGCATTGTTGACGTGGGGACTGGAGTGACTATTAGTGTTTTAGAGGGTGATCAAGGAAGCCCTCACTAGCCTTTCTCTTGTGCAGAAGAAAGGGGACTGGGAGAAAGTAACAGAATGAGTAGTGAAGCTATTTGAGGGAAGAATGCAAACTACCTGAGGCAGAAGTTAGTTTGATCTCTTTGAAAAATAGCGAGGAATCTAGTTTCAGGGTAGTGTGCAGAGGCACCAGGTGTAGGTAGGAGATGATGTCAGAGTCATGGGTCACACAACCCAGGACCCTAGAGAATAATATAAGAATTTTGATTTTTGTTCCATGCGAGGGGACACATTTAGAAGATATCAAGAGGAAAAATGACATGAATTAGATAGTGATGTTTTAAAAGGATCACAGCCAATGCTGTACTTATAAACCCTGGAAACAGGGCAAGGTTGAAAGAAGGCACTCCAGTTTTGAAATTATGGCAATAATGCAAACAAGGAATGATAAGAGACTTGTTGCTAAATGGCAGTAGAGATAATAAGGAGCATTTGAATTCTGTATATATTATGAAAATAAAGATATTGGATGATACCTTGAGAGAGAAGTGCAGGTTGGAAATATAAACCATAGAGTTAAGCAAATAGATGGTGTTTAAAGGAAGTGAAGACTGAGAAGAGAAGATGAATTAAGACTGATGTCTGGGGCATGTCAATATTTAGACACTGGGAGATGAGAAAGATTTGATGAGAGAGAGAGAGAGCAGAGAGAGAAGCCAGTGAACAGAGAGACAGTCAAGGGAGAATGATATGCTGAAAGTGATGGTATTAAACAGTTATGACAAATAACGCTGTTGGGGCAAGTAATATGAGAAATTAAAACTGTCCAATAAAACCAGAAGCATAGGGATCATTGCTCCCCTTGATAAGTTATGTTCTTCCAGAGTTCTGGAGATGAAAACCTGAGTAGATCCAAGAGAAAATGGGAGCCTATAAAATAAATGCAGAGATTGGAAGCTGCGATAGCAGACTTGAGTAGTAGCTGCAGAGACCATGTGATAAGCAAAATCTAGACTATTTGCTGTTTATGGAGTTTGCCAACCTCTGCTCTAACGAGCCAGGAGAAAATGGGCTGGTATCTAGAAAGACATGTGGGAGCAAGGAGGACTCATTGTTAAGATGGAAGATATTGCAGAATACATGTATCCTAATGGGAATTATCTGGGAGAAGTAAATAATACTGCTGGAGAGTGAGAGGGCAGTTAGGGGAGCCATTATTCTCACATGAGAAGAAGTGAGAAGGAATGATCCGAGACATTGGATGGAGATTATGGAGATGGTGTAAGTTGTTGGTAATAGCAAAGTCTAGTGTATAACAACTTAAGTGAGAGACTGAGGCATAGAATGTAAAACAAGATCCTTGGAGGTGAGCTGCCCAAGGAATGGAGAAGCCAGTGGGTATTGATGTTGCCATGGTTTATAGACACTGGCAAACTCTTCAAACTGTAGAAACCATTTTTAACTCATAAGCCTTATAAAAACAAGTCACAGGCAAGATTTGGCTTATGGTTTATAGTTTTCTAATCCCTAGTCCAATTCACAGGACCTTGGTCATATCTCCATTACATAAGACTTCATATTAACCCACTAAGTTAATAACATTATGTTGATTGGACCTTGTAAGCAGAAAGTTGTAATTACACTAGAAATTTTAGTAAGGCATAAGTGTGCTACAGTATGGAAAATAAATCCCACAAAAGTTTAATCTTACTTCCTTGGTGAAATTTCTAGGAATCTAGTGGTCTCAGCCTATTAACATATATATCTTCCAAGGTAAAGGAAAATTGCTGCATTTGGATCCTGTTACCACTAGGGAAAAATAAATGAGTTTCCTTGGATTTTGGAGGCAACATATGCCAAACACCATGCTAATCCAACCCATTTACCAAGTAATCTATAAGACTACCAGTTTGAGTGGGGCTCAGGGTAACAGATAATCCTCTAACAAGTTCAGGTTGCCAGGCGAGATGTTCTGGGATTTTGGCCCATATGACAAAGTAGTTGTTTTGATGCTTTGAAGGGTCACTGGCAGAAGGAATGTTGTATAGAGCCTTTGACAGCTTTTGTAGGTGAATGTCCTCAATTCACTACCCAACATAAATCATTAGAATTTTGAAACAAAACTTTGCCATCTTCTGTGTGTATTTACTCTTCTTTTGAGAAACAGCTCTTGTTTACTACCAGGCCCTAGCAGAGACAAAACACTTGCCTATAAACCAAATTATTACCAAACTACCTGACCTGGGCTACTGATTTTAGACTGCATGTTGTCTGATCCACACAGTCATAAAATTGGCCATGAACAGCATTATTCCATCATCTAACGGAAGTGATATATTTCGGATTCAACATTAGTATGTCCTGAAGGCTTCTATTCCTGGTATATTCCCTTCTCTCTTTCCCTTTCCTGTGACATTATGGGGGATTTCCAGTGAATAAGTAAGAACAATCTTCAGATCTCGTTAAAGAGAGTCTGCGCAAAATGCTGGAACCAGCTGAAGAAACTGGTGGCATGGTAACCTAACTCAGGGGAGGTGCCGAAGGGCAGTGGTAAGGGAATATTTTTGCAGTGGGCGACATTGAGCAGTACACCTCTTTGTTTATCTATCTCTGCAAAGAGAAGTGACCAGAGATACAGATCTACACTGATTCATTTCAAGTAGCTAAAGGTCTGACTGTGTGGTCAGGGAGTTAAAAGGAAATGATTGGAAAATAGGTAACAAAGAAGTCTGGGAAGTGTTTCTTCTTCGGGGCACAATATGTGAAGATATTTATGTTCCATGTGAATTATCGTGAAAAATCATCCACTTCAGAGGAGCTTGTCTTAAATAGATGATCTGTTCTGTATATGTCAGTCAGGTCCTTCCCCCAGCCACTGCTGTCCTTGTCTGATGGACTCATGACTATGGCAGAAGAATAGTGATATTGCATAGGTTTATCTATGTGAGCTTCCACTTGCCAATTTCAATCTAGTTGTAGTTACCTGTTCTCCAACAGGAAACAACAATAAATAACTGTTATGGTATCATTCCACAGGGGAACAATTAGCCACCTCTGCTTTCTAACTTAAGACATGTTTTTTGCATAGTACATCCTTCCAGTGTTAATGACTAGAAAATATTAATTTGCATTTTTGGAAATTCAACAGCTTGGAAAAATAGCCTATATAAAAAAATCTTACTTACTTTGAACTCATTAGAATTGAATTCTTTTTTTTTTTTTTTTTTTTTTTTTTTGGTGAAGGAGTGATAGATTCTAATTCTTATCCAAGACTTTATATAAATACAACAAATAGCTTTCCTACATAGCCATGCAAATATTGCCATCAAGTCATTTAGCTATGCTCCATCACAACCTCATGATTTTGGCTAACATTTTATAGAGAACAGAAAATAAGAAAGACTAGCTGATTTAAAGCTTTCTACTGTCTGGAGAGTGTCTTGCAAACCCTCAGGTATAATATTTATTCCCCTTCCCCATTATGATTTATTCTACAATTTATAATCACACTTGAACTGCCAGTTCTAAATCAAAGAACATTTTTGAGATGGTAACACAATTCTGTAGAGGACTACTAAATCTCCCCCTTAAGCACACTTGAACTTTCCAGGACTCCTTGGGGAAGACTCATAAGATGCAACACCATGGTGTTCAAGTCACTCATGTGAGAATATTATGATTTTTGCTAATTGGAACATTAAAGCACAGGTTTCGATAAAATCTGAACTATTCCTTGAATAAACTTAAGTATGATAACTGGAAATGAATGCTTTTTCATTCTGTACCTTGCAGAACTGAACTTACCAGCTCATTCAGCCAGGTAGTAAACAGACGCTAAACATGATTGACCAACACAAACTAGTAGTGGCTATCTTATACCCACTCACTGGACTGACCACCAAAATTAAGCGTTTTTTACTATTGATATTTCTAGACTAAGACTGCAGCCTTGGTGAGTAAAAAAGAAATTAGAAACCTGTTTCTGAGATGAAGCCTCAAGGTTTGATGGTAGAGAGGTGTAAAATCAGGGAGAGGAAGGAACTGAGGATGACATCATTGTCTGTCTCATTCTTTACGAACCTGTAGCACCTTTGCCATGCTTCTATGGTGAACTTACTTTCTACTCAACCTCCTGGTCAGAATTTATGCTCCTATAATTTGTGGAAGAAGAAGGAAAGGAGTCATACATCTGCAAACCTCTCCTTATTCTTTTCAACGTTACTTTCCTTTTGAAACTTAGGAAACCCGTGCTCTGAGTTGAAAAGCAAAGGTGCTGACAACTACATCTAAATTGAAAATAATTGGATGCTTGTGTGTCAAAGCACCAAGGTATAAAGCCAAGTATCTGAACATCAATGGAAAGGCAAGTGGGTCAAAAGATAACCTGTATATCCTGTATCCCTCTGTATCTATCTTCTGAAGGATCTTTAGGAATACATGATGTTCTCTTGTAACCCAATGAAGTCAAAGTCTCTTATTATAGTATGTTAATGGTGCTGGACAATTCAGCCGAGACCCCTGGAATGGAAAGGAGTCATCTTTAAAGTCTTGAGAGAATGTAAGGAACTAAAATAAACCTTGGCAAATCCCTACACTGTAAAAGAAAATATTTGAAATATTCCTAAACCTAGTCTCTGAGCATAAGGATCTTTCCTAAATTAATAAGAAGATGAAGGCAATGATCTGACAAGCACAAATCAGTCACTTTGATGCAGTAATTAGATGACAAATTCTTGCATGTAATTCTCACTGAAGAAATTTCCAAATTTCACTCAAGATTTACTCCCCAAAATATATTGACATAAAAGATGTTTATTACTTAATATAGAAGTTAATATTTTTAAATTAACATAGTATATATTTTTATTGGTATGTAAAATACATTTATCAAGGGGTAAAATTATTTTATAATAAGGAGCTTCACTTTCTTTTCAGGCTTTTGATGACACTAAACTCTGGTATAAAACATTGCAGATTTTGGTCACTGTGAAATAATTCTACACTCCACTTTGGTAAAAACCAACTTTTAATAGAGTTCTAGTAGGCAACGCTATTCCATCTAGGTGAGATAGAGAATGGTTTGGAGTTAGTGAACTTGCTCAAAACTAAACTTGGTCTTGTCTTAGTTATATAAATTCTTAAAAGACTATTACCCTTTCTGAATGTTAGTTTCTTCCTTCTTAAAATGGAAATCATAGTATCTGTCATATTGTTTGCTATGATCATTAATTCCAGTAACCCACTACAATAGTAAACGTTCAATATACGTTAATGGATTTTTCTCTCTTACCTTCTTCTATTTTTCTTTCATAAAAGGTTTAGTACTACATTAAACGGCAAGTAATTAAGCACGTAAAGTAGCAATAGCTTAAACCAGACCGAAGTTTATATTTTTATCTTCTGAAAATATACTCAGTCCAGGGCTACTAAGGTGGTTCTGTGATCACTGATAGAGCTCTCCAGTCCTCTCTATCACAGTTACATTTCAAGGGAAAGAGTTGGGAGATGACCATATGCCCTTGCTTTAGGGACACTTCTTAGAATCCAGACTCAGTGTGTCCACTTGTATCTCACTGAGCAAGTCTTACTAACAAGGCTATTGTGACGGTTAATCTTATGCATTAACTCGACTGGAACATGGAGCATCCACATATTGGGTTAAACATTATTTCTGGGTGTGTATGCAATGGTGTTTCAGGAAGCAACTGGCACTTGAAATGGCAGATTGAGTAAAGCAGATGACCCTTTCCATGTGAGGGGCAGTGTCCAACCACTGAGGCCCTGAACAGAATAAAAAAGTAGAGGAAGGGAGCATTCACTCTTTCTGCCTGGCTGCATGTGCTGGGATGCTGGTCTTCGCCTGCTGTCAGACTGGGACTTACACCGTTGGCTTTTTGGTTTTCAGAGTTTTGGTCTTGGACTAGAATTTACACTATTAGTTTTCCTGGCTCATAGGCCTTTGGCCCAAGATTGGATCTATAATACTAGCTTTTTGGATCTTCTGCTTGTAGATTGTACATCATCAGGCATCTCAGTTTCCATAATCCTGTGAGCCAATTCCTTTTAATAAATCTTTCTTTCTCTTTCTCTTTCCATATATAGATAGGTAGATAGTAGATATAAATATATATCCTATAGGGGTGTGTGTGTGTATACATATATGTATGTATACGTATACCTATATGTATATATATGTATGTATGCATATACCTATATGTATATATATGTATGTATGCATATACCTATATGTGTATATATGTATGTATGCATATACCTATATGCATACATACATATATACATGTATGTGTGGTGGTGTGTGTGTGTCCTCTAGGTTCTGTTTCTCTGGGAAACTGATTAATATGGCTTCAAAGAAAGCTTGGAAATACAGTTTTTATTCAGAGAGTCGTATGTCAAGCTAGAAGCAAGTTGTTTTTGTTTTTTATAACAGATTTAAAAGAAAAATTACAGAAAAATGGAGAATGGCTAAGATTAAAAATTCTCAGCCTCTAATATACCTCCCTCTTATATTCTTCCCACACTACCCAAATGGAGTCAAGAATTCCAGTGGAATTACACCAAGTGGTCATTTTTAAAGATTATAGTTGTATTTCTATAAAATCAAATTATTCTTTGATTCAGTAGACAAATTTGAGCTTGACTGGATCAGTTGCTTTGGCATTATATAGAATGAGTCCAAAATGGAATTACATCTTTTTTAGTAATCCAAATAGCAAATGACTTTATTTGTGTCTACATTAGCACTGTCAACTGAGAAATTTAGAAAATAGTGAGGAGAAATGATTATAAAAAGCTGTATTTTTAGGAGAATGTGTTATTTTAATACAATAATCACATCACTTTATCACATATTTCTACCAGATTAAAAATAAAAAGCAAAAAATAAAAATCAAAAGTAAGATGTGGCTTTGCAGTAAGAATCCAATTAACAGATGAAAACCACCAGCTAAAGCAGTTTTCAGCTTTCATATGGAAGAGAATTGGCTGGATAATCAATTTAATTGTACATAAATGGGCCTGTTGGGAAGTAAAAATAAATTTGGCAGAAATATATTTTACTCAGGGGTTTGGGTATGAGAGTTAGAGGAACAATGTTGGTTTGAAATGAAATTACACACACTGTCTATAGATGTAACAGGTTTTCAACACTTATGTTTCTCTCTCTCTCTTTTTCTGTCTCTCTCTCTCTCCCTCTCCAGACATTTAGCTGGAAACTTTGAACTTTTATCATCTGCGTCCATACGATACTCAGCCTTTGACTTTCTGGAGTGAGCCTGATCAGGCCTGTAGTTAGGAAAGTGGGCTCTAGGCTGGATCTTCTCCAGGAAATTTGACCTATGGGACCTCCCTATGAGATAATGAAAGAGTAGACGATTTCAAGATGAGCATTTCTACAGTGTCTTTCTAGCTCTAGGATTCTTCACCTCTGTGCCTATGTGACTTAAATTTTCTGACAGTTTACCCTAGGAAAGACTCATTTTGTCCAAGGTGACCCAAGAGTGCAATGGCATCTTTGCTTGGTGTGATTCCTTCTCACATTTGAAAATCTTTTTTTGTCTTGAATGTAGTGTTACTTTGAAGGTGCATGATTTCCCACTGCTGCTGTTTAAATGATAACAGCAGGTTCAAGTGATTTGCAAACTGTCAGGAAAATGACCTGAGACACCCCAGTTATTTTCAGTGACTGTAGATACACTCTTAGGCTAAAGCCACAACGGAATTTTAAATAAAGCAGGATAAATCCAAACTGACTACCTTCCCCACTTCTGACACTTTCAATGGCCAAGGCCCCTTCAGCCTGGCTCCAGTTCCTGTTATGTTAGAAATACCCCATTACCTGCAAAGGGATGCCCAAAAACTGGCATATTCTAAGGAGATAAATATATTATAACATGTGCTTTAAATCTCAGTTACTAATCTCTCTGAACTATCAGAAGGGCCTCTCTTCTCCCTCACCCCGAGTATACTCCAGACATTTTTAACACACTTAAACACCACTTGAATTAATTTTTTTCTCTTTTATTTTACTTTAAGTTCTTGGATACATGTTTAGAATGTGCAGGCTTGTTACATAGGTTTATGTGTGCCATGGTCGTTTGCTGTACCCATCAACCCATCATCTAGGTTTTAAGCCCTGAATGCATTAGGTATTTTTCATACTGCTCTCCCTCCTGTTGCCCGCCTCTTCCAAAGAGGCCTTGGTGTGTGATGTTCCCCTCTCTGTGTCCATGTATTAAAATCTAACTCCCCTGTCAGGATTTCACATATTAAAGGGAAGGGACCAAGCCTATTGTATTTGTCATTATTTTCTCTGATGCCCAGTATGGTGTCTGGCTGATAGTGGATGCTTAATAAGTATTTGCCGAATGAAAGAATCAATAGATAGATGAAACCAAAATCAGAGGAGAAGTCTATGTGAAGTAAAGCAAGTAGCATGGTTGGGGTTAATAATTAATCTGTTTATTCAATGATAGTGCATTATTCTGACATAGCCATGACCTTATACCAGGCTGGGCAAATTTCTTCCCACCAGTAAGTTCTCTTGTTAAATTTTGTTTCAAAGCACATCATTTTTCTTTCTGTGCTAATGTACTTTTCACTGTGTTATGGATTTTCTAAATGTATGCAAATTGTACCCAAGATGGCTCATTTTGTTATCAATTCCCCAAGTAATGGCTCCCTAATCATTAACTAATTGTCTCTATGCTCTATTGACAACTTGGCCACCTTCCTGCTAAGTTTTGCTGACACGATGGAAACTCCCAAGAACTGGGCTAACCTTTGGCTGGTCACACAAGAGCCACAGGTGGGAAGACAATTGATCAGACTGGCCCTTGTGTTCAGGAAAACCTCATCAGCGTTCCAAGTGATTTGTCTAATGAGGCATCATTAATTGACAATGGGCAAGTGGATGAAGAAGTTCCTTTACTGAGATTACAATTTTGCTAAAATGGACCAGAGGCTTAGAAGAAGAAAAGCATGAATAAAGGCAGAACTAGTGGTGGAGCTAAAGACTATGCCTTAGGCTAAGATAAGAAACGGAAGCTACTGATCACTTCCTCAAATTTCTGCTCTTATAAACCTTATAAAAGATGGATGTACTATAAACCAGCCACCACTAGTATTTTACAGTTTTAACTTGTGAGTTGATGGCACAAGATTAGGGATATAGATGGCACAAGATTAGGATTATTTAAAAAATAGTAGGGGTATAGCTGTGAAATGAATGGCAAGAGCTGGTATTGAACTTTGAATATGATATGGCGATTTAGCCTATGAAGCTCAGGTCTGCTTACACTTATATATCAGCCAGTGGTAACACTCATTCACCCAACCTATATGTACTGAGTACCTGGTATAATGCAGGGCTGTTCTGCTGTATGTGGATAATTGGGATGTGATGTACAATGCGTAAACATTAGTTAACAATGGAGATACAAGAATGTCTGCCCACTAGGAGTGTACCTTGTAAGATGGGAGAGAGATGATACACAGGAAAGATAATACATGAATAAACTATATAATGTTACAAGGTAATAAATGTTCTATATTGGCAAAAGAGAAGAGTGAAGTGAAAGGGATCAGAGTTGAGTGGGTGGAGGAGTATGGCACAGCTTTAAAAAGGAGTTAAGGCAGTTAGGACAAGCTTCATGGAAGCTTGAAGAAGTTGAGAAAATTAGCCAAGCTGAGAAAAGAGTAGGCCTCCAAGAGGGAATGGGCAGGCAGATACTTTCTGTGGTAGCCAATATGGCACATTGGAGTCATCTGTTGGGGAGGTATAGCTGGAGTGGAGCCAGCAAGCCTCAGGGAGGTAGGGGTGACCAACACGAATGAGAGGAGCACATCACAGTCCTTTCAACTATTTAAAGACTCTGGATTTGGGGCGCAGAGAAGCTACAAATCATGATAGAGAATTTTAACAGTCAATAAATTGATGAAGAATTCTGGTTGCTGTATTGAGAATAGAAAACATGCACACACCTGAATGCCTTAATAATTTAAAAGACGTTGAATTGGACATGGATCTGCATAACGATTCATTTGCGCTAATTTGGAGTTCTTGGTATTCCTCTACTTGCTTGTTTTCTGGAAGGTTGTTGTGGAAAGGCTTTGACTGGCTTTAATAAATGAGCTTACTGTCTTTCACAAGTGCACATGTCAAGAGAACACTAAGGGAGAGGAAACTGCACTGGCAAATTACACCACCTAAAATAACTAAGTGTTGGGTATCTGGTGTGAAAATGCCATGAATCTGCAGGGCCATGGGAAAATGAGCACCCATTTTGGCTAAACTGATCCTGTTACTAGTTTCCAAAAGCAAATAAATAATCTGGCATCTAACATCCAAATAGGAAATAAATGTAGTGGACAATTCAGTTTCATGAAAGTTTCTCCATCCTTGGCTACCCAGCCCACCAAGGGACAGAAGTGCAACATCAGGGCTATCATATGCTGTTGGGACTCCACATAGCTATTTCTGATTGCGCATACCCTTGGGGAAAAAATAGGAAGAATATAAAAATTATTATTTTTGCTACATAGAAAAGAATATTGCTTACATATTTTGTGTCTCCTTCCAGATTCTACAGACATTTGAATTCATTGTGTATTACTCTGAACTTGTTTATAAGTGCCTTAAACTTAATATGTGTGCATTAATAATTATTCAGTGAACACTGGTTTGATATGTATGCTATGCATTATTTTATATCTCATTGTACCATCATGCTCTTATCCGGTTGTTAAAAGCACTCTATAAATATAATTTTAATTAGTTACACTTACTGGTTCATTACATGGAGGTAGTACAGTACATTGGTAAGTACACAGGCTCTGGAATAAGATGTGTCTGGTTTAAATCCTCAACCAACCAGGATTTGCTGGGTTTCTTAGGATAGTCACATAATTTTTCTGAGATTCTATTTCAAAATGGGGAACATCATAATATCTACCTCATAGGATTTTTAGGAGGTTTGAGACCATGTAAGTAAACTGTTGACAAATTTCCAGACAACTAACAATCATTTAGTAAATAAATGATAGTCTTATTATTATTTTATTTACCTGTGACATGTTAACTATTGTCTGGCATTTTTTTTTCCTAGTTGTTTACTATTAAAATAATTTCACAATGAATATTGCATTAGTCTGTTCTCATGCTGCTAATATAGACATACCTAATACTGGGTAATTTAATTTATAAACAACAGAGGTTTAATGGACTCACATTTTCACATGGCTGGGGAGCCTCACTATCATGGTGGAAGATGAAGGAGGAGCAAAAAGTCAACAGACAAGTGCCAGCTAGTGCCGGGGAACTCTCCTTTATAATACCATCAGATCTTGTGAGACTTGCTCACTGTCATAATAACAGCATGGTAAAGACCTGCCCCTGTGATTCAATTACCTCCCACTGGGTCTCTCCACAACATGTGGGAATTATGAGAGCTATAATTCAAGATGAGATTTGGATGGGGACACAGGCATACCATATGAAATATATCTGTAGTAAAGTTTGTTCTCATTTATAATTTTTTCTATGAAGGTTAATCCTTAGAATTAGTAGATAAGGGAATATATATATATATATATATATATATGAAGTTTTAATGACTGTCACTGGCATTGAGTATCATAGTCTTTATTTGCTATGTTAGAGTAAACAAACTCAAACTATTATCTTGTTATCACTTTAGTTTACATTTATTTCCTACATTAATAGTACAAAACCAACATTTGTTTTTCTTAGCCATTTTTATGGCTTGCCTTTTCATGTTCTTTGCCCTTTATTCTATGGTGAGATGGGGTGCGGAGAATTGTTAGTATTTTTTCCTATAGATATAAGTGGATTTTGACATTGTTTCTGGAAAGATTATTTCAAATTATGAAATGCCTATTTAAATATTTTATGGTCAATGATTTTACTTTCTATGATTCTTAAATGAAAGTGAATTACTTTTTCTTTTTTTTTCCTCTCTTTGGAAACTTCACTTATAAAAACATTTTAAAGGTTAGCTCTCAACATTTTTAAAAATAATATTTATTTATCATACCAGAGAATTATACACCAGGTCTAAGTGCCACTAATATTCACTGCTTGTAACATAGAACATCAAGTATTATAACATATCAATAGTGTAATGGAAAAAAATAATCAGAGAGAAGGATTTAAATCTATGTACATCTTGGCCTTGTGGTATTTGTACTAGAAAGGGTGACCTCTTAATGATACCTCCATGTTCTTGAAAACTATTACATTGTTGCTGTTTTCTTATGTATTCTTCAGTAATCATTTGGTTCACATATTTTTAAAATAATGACACTGCAATCAAATTTAAATAAAATGACAAAATATGATGATATAGAATTTAATAAGTTTTAATTGCATTTGGGAGAAAAAAGAGACTAGAGGCTAGATTCAATACATAGACAATTTTTATTTCTGTTCCAGTCTATCCCTGTCCCAAGTGAATCTACACTTGTGCTATCATTGCATTATGATTCCCAAGCATTTGGCTAACTATCAGTTTGTAAGGGTGAATAAACATCTTGTGCCTCCCCCTAATAAGTTAAAAGACCCAGTGTTGTCAAAATTTTCAGTCCCCACTTTATTTTTTCTATTATTATTATTTTTTTACCAACTTTTAAGTTCAGGGGTACATGTGCAGGGTGTGCAGGTTTGTTACACAGGTAAACCTGTGCCATAGTGGTTTACTGTACAGATCATCCCATCACCCAGGTATTAAGCCCAGCATCTATTAGCTATTCTTCCTGATGCTCTCCCGACCCCTACCCCTCTACACGTGCTTGGTGTGTGTTTTTCTCCTGTTGTGTCCATGTGTTCACATCAATCAGCTCCCACGTATAGGTGAGAACATGTGATGTTTGGTTTTCTCTTCCTGCATTAGTTTGCTGAGGATAATGACTTCCAACTCCATCCATGTCCCTGCAAAGGGCATGACCTTGTTCCCTTTTTATGACTGCATGGTATTTCATGGTGTACATATGCGACATTTTATCTATCAAGTCTATCCTTGATGTAGCCCCCACTTTAAACAGAAAAGTCAGCCTGATCACCACTTCTATGTGGTGGTGTAAGAAGACAAGAACATGGGCTCGAAGATCTACATGACTCATCAGTGGCACCCAAATATGGGAGAAGTGGGTCAGCCTGGGATACTGCTGCTCATCAACAAAAACTCAGATCTAGATAATCCACAAAAGAATTATTATGTTAGGTTTGCATTTGAATTATTGTTTTCTCTTGGCCAAATGTTTCAGTATCTTCACTTATAACACAGAAAATAATATTAGTAACTTCCCTTAAGTGGTTTTGTGAAGAGTAAATGAGTTAATATGCACAAAGCACTATGAAGAGTAACTAGTGCATTATAAGCATTTGGTCAGTTCCATTGTCAGAGTATTATTGTTTACTATTGTTGTTATCTTAACTGTGGCTTTGTGTTAAATGTAACGTCATTTTTTTCCTCACTGACTCATTACTCAGAGTTATTCAAAGATTTGAATTCAATTAATTTAGACAATCAATAAGAAATAAATTAGAAAATTCATAGTTCTTTTATTGAACTGTGCTGCCTTTTTGGTATGGTAGCCTCAGCATAGATTTATGAATAGATACAATCCTATTGTAATTTAGTGTTATTTATTTAACACTCAGATACCTAAATTTGAAATATAATTTATGCCTTAGAAAGAATGTTTTGTTACATACAACAATGTTAATAACATAACTGAGACTGGGTAGCTGCTGAAGATGTGATGTTTTAAATAATCCCTTCTGGGGGTAAACATCTTAAATAATTGGACGTCAGATTAATTATTTGGCTGTTGTCCAGTAAAGACTAGGTATACTTAATTAAGGAGAATAAATACAACTGAATGGATTTATAAAATAATGAAATATTCTGAAACTCAAGGTTAACTAAGTTACCCAAGACAAAGAAAAAATAATTTTTGGCCTAAATATTCCTGCTGATTGCTTTAAGTGGACATCAGGTTCTATGCCTTGAGTAACATCTTTTGCACAAACACTTCATTGAGTTTGACAAAGAGTCATATTAGTTTTTATTATTAATTTACTGCTAAGAGTCAAAATAAATTTCTGGTCTTTTACTCGAATCCCATATAAGTGATATTTTCTTTCCTATCCTTGATATTCCTCATTTTATCAAAAGGATAATTGACCTTTTCTCTGACAATTCATTTTCTAAACACCTGATCACCTTGAGTAACAGCCATGATAATTTGGTTAAAAATGTTTACAATGCAATATCATGACCAAACCACTGACAAGAAGCTTCCTCTATAGTCCTCTTTGTTGCTATTCTGAGATGACACCTATTTGGTTCTATCCCGGGGTTTCCATGGAAATAATTTGTAATTGTTGTCAAAGATGGAGAGTCCACACACATTTTAAATAAGAAGAATATAGCAACTTTCCATTAAAAAGACTGGTTCTGTCAGTGTCTCTGAGAGCCTAGTTCTAAGCGCAATCCATGACATTTCAGTTCAATAGTGGGTACCATTGTCATTAAACTTCCATGAATGTTTTCAAGAATATTTCAAAATGTAATCCATCTTTTTGAAACTCTCTGGTTTTCTATCACTTCTCTAACAAATTTAATATTGCAGAAAACTAGGAAACTTGCATATATTTATATTTTATTTTCATTATGCTCTATTAATCACACCATAACTAAACACACAGTCAACACACACACACACACACACACACACACACACACACACACGTTTCTATGGGGTAATCAGTTGCTTTCTCTTTTGAATAATATCCAGTTGGTAGAATATACTAAACAAAATATAACCAGTTATCTTCAAATAGACCAACAAATTCCTATATTGAAAATTATGTAAGATTTCCTCAACAGTAGGTGTGTATATCCACGTGGGGTCATGAAATTTTTTAGGTATGTTTGGTGACTTTAATTTTCTTTTTATGTAATATTTTGGGAGCCCTGTGAAATAGACTCATATTTAGAGATGCCACTCTAATTTTTTTTTTCAGTTGTGCAGAATCCCCATATGTAGACAATTGTGAAAACTCTTAAAATCACATGGTAATGATGAATTTCTTGGTTTGGCCATTTTCCTGAGTACTTGGTGAAAACAAAATGTTGGAAAGGTACTCACCAAGAAAATGTTGTGCTCACTCAAAAAATTGTTCTCTTCTGCAGTAAAGGAAGACAAATTAGATTTTCTTAGAATTTACTACTCATAACGTTCCAGTCTCTCTTCCGCAATGTGTTATAATTAATATAAATTGAATTTTAAGGCATTTCCCTTTTGGGAAGCTGATAACATAGAAGAGTTATCAAGTCAACCTGGCTTGCTCCCGATTGTCCTGTTTATAGAACAGAAATTTCCATACATATCTCAGAAAACCCCAAATCCAGGCAAACCAAGGTGATTGGTCATTCTATAGTATACTTAGAAGTTCTATTATCGATCTCTTTATCTCTCTATCTCCCTGTCATGTTTTTACTGTGTGTGTGTGTGTGTGTGTGTGTGTGTGTGTGTGTGTGTGTGTATGATTACCTTAATACTTATGGTTTATTTTAAAGGATAGGAAGTATGAGAACACCACAATTTATGCTGTGCCTCTAATCTGATTACTTGTTTGTAAACGGTACCCTTTAAAAGGAGACTCTGAATTCAGTTAACCTCAGAAGCACACCATGCAGGACACAACCTGAAGCTGGCCTGACATTCTTCTGCCCCTGGAACCCTGTAGGTGGAGCCCTCTGCTAATTCCTAGGGTCTCCACAGATTGACTTCCTTAGGGTTGATGATGATTGATTATGGTGGTTTCTTCATTACTTTAAACCTAATCAGTGCTTGGAGTAATTTGAGTAATGATTGCTCATTATTGGCAATTGTGAAGTTTAAGTCTTTCTTTATTTTGCATCACAAGGCAGCCAATCGGGAAATACTGAGAAACGTCCCAGTTCACACACATTTTCAAGGAGAGAGTGGGACTAAATGACTCACAGTGCTCAGTGATGGACAGGAATTCGTGGAGGTTTTACAGAAGTTATATTACATATTTTCTTGGTAGGAAACAATGACATTTCTTACTAGATCAAATGTGATGATCAAAGAGACAGTTCTTACTGGATTTGAAAGCCATTCAGCCTTTTACTGAAATTCCCAAGTTCAATACATCACGCTATTTCATATCATATTGTTATATCACTCTGTCTTATAAATGAAGATCTATGATTCTCCAACCAATTTGCTATTGTGAAAAAAGATAATTAATGATACTAACATATAAACTAATGCTGGTTTACATTACAACTGATTAGACAGTGAGTTTTTAAGGTGTTTTCCATTCTCTCTTCAGGCAAATCAAGTTTAAAAGTAAGTTTGCTTGTATTGATTGATTGATTTACAGCCTTAAAATTGGCTACACAAAAGGGAAACATTTTAGGCAGTTCAGCAAATAAATAATTTACGAAGTCATTAGATACCTAAGGATATTACACATAGTAGATTTATTAAATTATGTTCCAATATTTGCAGACCCATGAATTCACAAGAGCAAAAAATTATGAGACTGCATTCACAGTGTAAAATTACAGATAATGCTGCTTGTTTTGTGATGATGGGGCTAACATTCTAATAGTGTAATGGCTTTTACAATTTTAGACCACCATAAACAGAGCTATTATACCTTAGAAAAGTTTTCAATTTGATCTTTACATTTTAAATATGTATGTTTTTATGTCTAGGGTCTACATTAGGAAAATTTTCAAAAATTTCTTTAACAATACAAAAGTACATTTGAATGCATGTTTTTGGATAGGATATTCAGAAAATGTAATTTCTTCCAAGGTAAAGTTAGGAATTTAACCCAATCTCAATTCACAATAATAATTTTACTCTAGTGATAGATTTGTTGTAACTTTTGTGTTAGAGAATAGAAAAGAAAAAGATAAAAATGGAAGGGAGGCAAGTCTTCACAGGCATCAAAACATAAACTGAGGTTTATAATTAAAGCAGTATGGAAATACTATAGTAATAAATATACAAGCAAAGAAAGAGAATAGAAAATTGAGACAGAAACTTAATTGCATTTAGAAATTTATTGCAAAATAAAACATGGCATCAAAATTAAGTAGAGAAAGATGGACATTTTCACATAATGTCTTAGGATATCTAGAAAGCCTTTTGAATTGGATCAATTTCTCAAAATTTATGTCAGGATGAAGTCTAAGTGAACAGTGTACTAGAGGAAAACATGGTTGAATTTCTTTACAACATGAAAGAGGGATAAATTTTTATAACTATGACTTTAAAAGCAATGTGGAAAGACTGATAAATTTTGATTACTATAAACACACACACATATAGCAAAGTGAAAAAGTGAATACCAAACATGATAACATTATAAATGTTATCATGTTTGGTATTCACAGAGTTAACCTCACTAATACATAAATTATATGTGTATGTATATATATACATATATATGTCACATATGTGAATTATGTTGTATATAATTTATAAATATATAAATGGAAATATAGATGACCAATTACCCTAACAATGGGCTAGCAACATGAATAAAAGTTTCACAGAATAAGAAATGCAAATATCCCTAAACCATATAAAAATATGTTCAAACTAAATGGATATTAAAACTAAATTGAGATATTCTTTACACATAAGATTAGCAAAAATCGAAAAGTTTGAAAATTCTCTCTCCTGAAGGGGCTGTGGGTAAATAGTCACTCTCATAACTTGACAGTGAAAATGTAAAATACTCAGCTTGTATAAAGAGACATTAGCAACATCTAGCAAAATTCCATGAGCGTTTACCTTTTGACCCAGCAATTCCGCTTCTCAGAATCTATGCATCAGTCATAAGAAAATAAAACACAAACCAAACACGTACAAGGCAAGTTAGCACTACGTAGACTATTTGTGTGTGTGTGTGTGTGTGTGCATTTGTGTGGTTGTGAATATGCAGAAACATGTTTAAACTGTGAAGGACACAACTCTCTCACCAGGTGACACCTAGTTAAAAAAATCAACTCTGATTTAAACATGAATGCATCAGCATTGTGGAGATACTTCCATTGGTTTTAAAATCATTTTTTTTTCCAACCCTTATTTTAGGTTTAGGGGGTAAACGCACACGATTGTTACATAAGTAAGTTATACTCACTGTGGTTTGGTGTACAAGTGCTTTCTTCACCCACGTAGTAAGCATGGTCGTTGATAGGTAGTTTTTCTGCCCTCTGCCTCCTTCTATCCTCCCCACTCAAGTAGGCCCTAGTGCCTGTTATTTCCATCTTTGTGTCCATGAGAACCCAATGTTTAGTTCCCACTTGTAAGTCAGAACATGTAATATTTGGTTTTCTGTTACTGCATTAATACCCTTAGGATAATGACCTCTAGTTGCATCCATGTTGCTGCAAAGGACATGACTTCTTTTTCATGGTGGTGTAGTATTCCATGGTCTATATGTAGCACATTTTCTTTATCCAGTCCACCATGGATGGGTACCCGGGAAGATTATGTTTTTGCTCTTGAGAACAGTACTGCAGTGAACATACAAGTACAAGTATTCTTTACCCAATTTATATTCCTTTGGGCATATACCCAATAATGGGATTCCTGGGTCAAGTGGTAGTTCTAAGTTATTTGAGAAATCTCCACACTGCTTTACATAGTGGCCGAACTAATTTACATTCCCATCAGCAGTGTATAAGCATTCCCTTTTCTCTACAACCTTGCCAACATCTGTTATTTTTTGACTTTTTAATGATAGCCATTCTGACTGGTTTGAGATGGTATCTCACTGTTGTTTTTATTTGCATTTCTCTAATGATTAGCATTGTTGAGCAGTTTTTCATACGTTTGTTGGCCATGTGTATGTTTTCTTTGGAGAAGTGTCTGTTCATGTCCTTTGCACATTTGTAAATGGGGTTGTTTTTAGCAAACATCGTAACAAATGGGCAAAAATTGGAAGCATTTCCCTTGAGAAATGGAACAAGACAAGAATGCCCATTCTCACCATTCTTATTAAGGAAATGCAATTTAGTGTAATTTAGTACACTTACAATGTCATACAACTAGCAAAAAAGTACTGGACATCCTAGACAGAGCAATCAGGCAAGAGAAAGAAATATAATATATCCAAATAGGAAGAGAGGAAGTCAAACTATCTCTCTGCATGGAAGATATATTCTATGCCTAGAAAAAATCATAGTCTCTGCCCAAAGGCTCATAGAACTAATAAACAACTTCAGTAAAGTTTCAGGATACGAAATTTAATGTACAAAATCTATAGTATTTCTATACATAAACAATGTCCAAGATGAGAGCCAAATAAAGAATGCAATCCCACTCACAAAAAACGAAATACCTAGGAATACACTTAACCAGGAAGTGAAAGACTTTTACAATGAGAGTTACAAAACATTGCTGCAAGAAATCAGAGATGACACAAACAAATGGAAAAACATTCCATGCTTATAGATAGAACTAATATTGTTAAAATGGCCAAACTATCTAAAGAAATTTATAGATTCAAAGCTATTCCTATCAAAATACCAGTATCACTTGCCATAATTAAAAAAATATATATATATCCTGAAATTCATGTGGAGCCAAAAAAGTGCCTGAATAGTCAATGAAATTCTAGGGAAAAAGAATAAAGCCAGAGACATCATGCTACCCATCTTCAAACTATACTACAAGAGTATGGTAACCGATACAGTGTGGTACTGTGCACACAGACCGATGGAACAGAAGAAAACCCAGAAATAAAACTGCATACTTGCAGCCATCTGATCTTCAACAAAGTTGACAATAACCAGTAATGGGAAAATGACTCCCTTTTAAATAAATGATGCTGAGATAAACTGGTGAAGCATATGCAGAAGACTGAAACTGGACCCCTGCTTTTCACCATATAAAAAAATCAACTTAAGATGGATTAAGAACTTAAATGGAAGACAAAACTATAAAAATTCTAGAAGAAAACCTAAGAAATACCATTGTGGACATAGGTCTGGCAAAGATTTCAAAACAAAGTCTCTAAAAGTAATTGCAATGAATATGAAGATAGTCAAGTGAGACCTAATTAAACTAAAAGCTTCTGTACAACAAAAGAAACTAGCAAGAGAGTAAACAGAAAAACTGGAAACTTTGCCAACTATGCATCCAATAGAGGTCTAATATTCAGAATCTATAAAGAACCTAAGGAAATCAACAGGTAAAAATACTTTTGCTTGTATTATTTAACTTAATATTATTTCTTTATTTTAAAATTCTTTTGAATAAGATAAAATTCACATACATAAAATTAACCATTTTAAAGTATGCAATTTAGTGTCATTTAGTACCTTTACAATGTCATGCAACTATCACCTGTATTTAGTTCCAAAACCTTCTAGCACCCCAAAAATAAATCTCTTACCCATTAATTAGCAACTCCCTACTGAGACTGAAAAAAATAAAATGAAAGAAAGAAAACTGAGCTAGGGAGAGTTTGTTGCTGGAGATCATTCAGTTCCTATGTGCTGACTCTTCATAAGCAAGGAACAAATGTTTGTGTGGATCTTTGCCATCACTCCTGTATAGGTGAAATCAGGCAATGGCACTGGCTGATGGTCAGTAAAGCTGGAATCACAGATATTCAGTAAATGACTTGGACACAGAAACCACAGATATTCAGTAAATGACTTGCACATAGAGAATTTGGAAGTTTCTCTAAGATTGTATCATTTATTGTGCTCAGGAACTTGATAGGCTGGGTTCAAACTCCGTTGTTGTCTCTCATTAATTCTGTCATCTTGGGAAGATTATTGAATCTCTCTGAACCTCTATTCTTTATCTACAGAACAGGAATAATTATAAGCAGAAAGACAGGTGAATCACATGATTTCATCTGTATGAGCAACAAAGAAATATTAACAGAACAGTTTATTCATGAGACCCTTTCTTCTTTTCCTCCTTTCATGTGGCATCTGTAGTGGGTTCATCTAGCTACCTGAAGACATCTCCAACACTTCACCTTACGTATACACTTATTGTTTACTGATTTAAACAAGTATCTGACTCTCTCTAGTAAATTACCATACTTTCAAGGGTAAGGACTATATATTACTTATTTGTAAAAATGCAGGTACCCTGAGTAGCAGTCAAATAATAATAATAATAATAAAGTAATAAGAGAATGCATCTTCGGATGGCCTGACACCCAATTCGTTTTATTCTAGTGAAAAAGCAAAAACATTAGACAGAGACCACTTTGTTTTCCGGAAAGCAGTTCAGTTCTTGGGTGAAATTTTGTTTAAAAAGAAGACTGAAACATCCATTGATGTGCACTGCCTTTGTAAGCGTATGAGGTATGTGCAGAAGTAAAGTCAAGACCACTCACCCTGAATGTCTGAGTTGATACCTACCAACCAAAAGCCTGATGTTAGGAATATGCCAAGTAACTCCTAGAAAGAGTTCCAGAGGCAGTCCCGTGGCTTACTACAGGATACAATTTGTTCAATATAGATTAGAGCAACTAAGATGGGTTAAAAGAAAAACATGCTGGGTGCCGTGGCTTCTGCCTTTAATCCCAACACATTGGAAGGCCTCAGTGGGAGCATAGCTTGAGGCCAGGAGTTCAAGGCTGCAGTGAGCTATGATCACACCACTGCACTTCAGCCATGAAGGTGGAGCAAAAGCCTGTCTCAGCGGGGGAAGAAAATGAAAAAAAGACTTGGCTTTTTTTGGTAATATTTTATTTCTTGAAAATAAAACAATGCATAATTCTGACATTTTATAATGATAATAGAATAATTTTATCATTTGACTATATGACAACCACTGCAAGCAAACAAACACACAGACAACTTTCTGATGGAAACATTCAAGTATTTCTTTATGTATTTCAGTTGTATACAATAAGAGCAAGAAAGTGAAAGGCAAAAGTTCTGTCTCTGCAGTTTGCATGGAGATAAGTCAAGTTCTAGAGGTATATTATATGATACTTTACTTTTGAATTGACAGATAATAATTGTACATATTCATGGGGTACATAGTGATGTTCCCATATGTAAAATATGTAGTGATCAGATCAGGGTAATTCGAATTCCATCATTTCAAACATTTATCATGTACTTATGTTGGGAACATTCAATATTCTCCTTCTTGCTATTTGAAATCATATATTATTATTGACTGTAGTCATTGCACAGTGGTATAGAACACTAAAACTTATCTATATTTACAGTTAGCAAACATTAGAATTAAAGTTATCATAATGCCTAAAATGCTCTCCTCTTCTCTCAATTTAGAATCCTTTAAAAGTTCATTCTGTGAAGTTTTAATAAAACATTAACACTAATAGTAATTAGCACGTAAATTACATTATAGCCTTAAGAATTTTTATCTCTATTATCTCATTAGATTTTCACCAAAACCCTGTGAAGCATTTCTAGCATCACCCACACTATTTTATGTCTGAAAAACCTTGGGTCAAGTAAGTACATTCCTCACTGCAGAGCACTTAGGATAGAACCTAGATTCTAAGCCAGTTCTGATTCCAAATATTTGATCATATTTTAAAATCCATGCTGTCTTTTGCCTGAAATGGTATTCTCAAATTTCTAAGCGGTTCAAGTATTTAAGTTTACTAATTGTGGAGCCCATTGTCATATCACTTATAAAGAACATATGGCTAGCTAGTTTTCCCAGCACCATTTATTCAATAAAGGGTCCTTTCCCCATTGCTGCTTTTGTCAACTTTTTGAAGATCAGCAGTTGTAGGTCTACGGCCTTATGTCTGGGCTCTCTATTCTGTTCCAGTGGTCTATGTGTCAAGTTTTGTTTTGTCGTTTGTTCTTTACTAGTACCATGCTGTTTGGTTACTGTAGCCCTGTAGTATAGTCTGAAGTTGGGTAGTATGATGCCTCCAGCTTTATTCTTTTTGCTTAGGATTACCTTGGCTATTCAGGCTCTTTGTTGGTTTCATATGAATTTAAAAATAGGTTTTTTTTTTTTCCTGTGAAGAATCATAGGTAGTTTGATAGAAATAGCATTGAATCTGTAAATTGCTTTGGACAGTATGGCCATTTTAACTATATTGCTTCTTTCTATTCATAAGCATGTAATGTTTTTCCATTTGTTGTGTCATCTCTTATTTCTGTGAGCAGTGTTTTTTAGTTCTCCTTGTACAGATCACTTGCCTTCCTGGTTAGCTGTATTCCTAGGTATTTTATTTTTTTCATGGCAATTATGAATGGAATTGCATTCCTGATTTGGTTCTCAGGTTGACCGTTGTTGGTATATAAGAATGCTATCAATTTTTGTACATTGATTTTTGTACCCTGAGACTTTGTTGTAGTTGTTTATCAATTGAAGGAGCTTTTCAGCCAAGACTACGGGATTTTTCAGATATAGGATCATGTTATCTATGGACAGGCACAGAAAAGATCACCAGAGAAGAGCAGAGGTAAAAATAGATGGATTGGAAATATCAAAGGTTAAGAGAAGGCAGGCCCTTCCAGGGTATTTATGAGCAATTCATGGCAATAGAAGCA
Source organism: Sapajus apella (assembly GCF_009761245.1). Lineage (NCBI taxonomy): Eukaryota > Metazoa > Chordata > Mammalia > Primates > Cebidae > Sapajus > Sapajus apella. The sequence continues at coordinate 6,151,879 of NW_022437020.1, read as the reverse complement.
TACGACATCAGCTAGAACAGAGGGGAGGTGGAACCACAGACAATGACACATATATCTTCCTCCCCTTTTTGGAGATTTCTACAGAATCTAGTGAAAGAATAAGGCCCTGCCCCTCAATGGCTGGAAGGTATTAATCTAATGGATTTAAGGACCAATAATAAAATTGTTTACCTTGATACTTCAGACCAAGGGGATTGAGTGAACATCTAGATCTTACCATTTTAAGTACACATACATTAATTCATCTATTTATTAAGTTTCATTTGTTGCATCAACTATATGTTGTACAGCTACTATTTACCAAGCAATGTTCTGAGGCATGGTAATGGCGGTATAGTAGACATAGAGATCAATGGAAAATAAAGGAATTTAGAAACAGGTTCAAATATGTGAGCAATTGTTTTTTAACCAAGAAACCAAGGTAATTCAATAGGGAAAAGCATATAAATAGCATAGACAGTATAATTATATAAACTTACATGTACATTAATAAAGACTCAGGCATACACAAAAGTAAAAATAGTATTTCTACTGTTTAATGAGTTGTTACTTTGTTTTCTTTCTCTAAACTTTACTTAGTGTTACATAATTTTTATCCTAAAAATGATATTTGAAGCAAAGTTGTTGGTATATAGTGAAGCTTAAGTTGTTTCTTTCCTACTTTCAAAAGCTTGGAAATATAAACCCAACTCTGATGTTGATCAAGACTAGGCTTGACTTCTCCTGGAGCACTTTAGTGGCTTTGTGGTTTGGTGTATGTTATCTAAACTCTCTGTCAGTTTCCTGCACCATGGAATGAGGCTAGTAATAACATGTACTATGAATGTTATCGTGAAGATTAAATGAGATACAGTGCATAGCACTCAGTAAGTGCTTAGTAATGTTTCCTAAGAGCAATGATATTAATAGCAATGGTAATAATGAGCATGAGAAAGATTTTAAAATGTAATATCACTCTGCTGGAAATTAAACAGGGGTGAAGGGTATTGCCCTCACAATTTCCTTCAAAGTTTAAGATTTAATTGCTGTTTATGGAGGATCATCTGGTGGCTTCAGTTCAAATATATTTGATTAGAAATGGGCATAACAATCAGCCTAAATGCTGAATGAAATTCAACAACTTCCCTCTAAATTATTTGACTGGGAAAGTTATTAAAGGCTACCGTTGACAAAATAGCTCATGTAATTGCTCATTTAATGGAATGATTTTTATTTGTATTAGATGCTTAATTCTTGTCAATTATTTAGGTGTAAATTTGTTTCTTGGGAAAAGTATTTTGACTTCTTGGTCTTGGCCATAATGATGTAAATTTCCAAATGATAAGTGCCTTGATTTTTTAATTTATTTTTTAGTTTCCAAACTTAGATTATCTTTGTTTTTTTGTTTGTTTGTTTTTTCGTTTTTTTTTTTTTTCTTTTTTTTTCGAGACGGAGTTTCGCTCTTGTTACCCAGGCTGGAGTGCAATGGCGCGATCTCGGCTCACCGCAACCTCCGCCTCCTGGTTCAGGCAATTCTCCTGCCTCAGCCTCCTGAGTAGCTGGGATTACAGGCACACACCACCATGCCCAGCTAATTTTTTGTATTTTTAGTAGAGACGGGGTTTCACCATGCTGACCAGGATGGTCTCGATCTCTTGACCTCGTGATCCACCCGCCTCGGCCTCCCAAAGTGCTGGGATTACAGGCTTGAGCCACCGCGCCCGGCGATTATCTTTGTTAAAATGAGGTCTCTATTGCCAGCCAGTGTTCAGTAAGTCCCATCTGCCTTTTTGTTCTTTAAAAATTTCCTCTGATCGTGACGAAATTTGGTCCTTGTACACAATTATAAAACCCTAGCAGAAGAAAAGATGTAAGTGATCCAATAGTATTACACTCCAGTTATGCAGAGATGTTTCCTAATAGTCTCGAATCATACAGGTGGCTCTGGCTGATTATGACTTCTGTCCTGGCACATTTCCCATCACACCAAATTGTGCTTTTCTCTAGAAAGGCAACAAACTTGTGTCATAATTGAGTTCTTTCTCATGAATCAAGAAAGACCGGCAGCAAGCCTGGACTCCCAGTGAAAATATGATTTGTGATTTTTAATGAATATCAGTGGAATTTTGTAGGAACTTAATGACTTAAATGCTTCATATTGAAAAGTGGCTACCTATTATTATTACTTTTTAAAACCTTTATACTTAAGACTAGTAGATGTGGTCTGAGTGCCACTCAAAGTGATTTCATAAATTTTTATGGCACTTAGTGCAAGTACACTTGCGTATTGACTATGTTACATGTTTCAGCCTCCACCACAGCCCTGGCCAGCCTATTTCATCCCCATTTGTGATTCAAAAAACTAATGCACATGAGGTTTAATTTCAGAGTTCCTGAGCCCTCAGTTTATGGTGTTCTCCTGCTTTTACAGGGAGAGAAAGAATTACTTAAAACTAGAAAAATTACTGTCTTTCATCATCATCAGTTTATTATTACTATTGTTGAAAGAAGTAGATGAGGAATAAATGCTGCCATAAATACAAGATTCCTCCTGACAATGAGTATCTTGATGTGACAACTAAAATTTAAAAACCAATTAACTGAGATGATTGCAGTTCTTGGCCTCACTGGACACTATCAGCAGTAAAGAAGAGTCAAGTGAGAGAAGACACGTGTTAGTCATGAAGCAGAATTTATATCTGTTTTTTCTTTTCAACTCCAAAAGAAGTATTCTCTAAACATTGCTTAGATACAAATATTTTGGTGCTGTAAAGTTATCCTAAAAGTGGGAAGCTCTTTGGCGTGCGTGGCCATGTTGGCTCATCCAGGAAGGGATGTGAAAATTCAGTCTTTCCTGAGGAAGCTGGGGAGAGACAGGAGACAAAACTGTGTTTTGGTTATGCTTTCTATGTTCTGAATCAACTGTTATTACTCTTGGAGTGGGGGTACCTAAGTCATTGCCAGTTAGTGTTGGGTTTTCTAATTATAAGAAGATAATTTTAACAAACGAAAGCATGCTTAGGAAATACACCGTTAGGAAGTATAACTGCATGATACCAATGATTGCATTTGAATTTGTTTTATTGTTTCTTAGCTAATACTCACATTTCTTACTATACTCAGTAATATTTCACTATCAACATGTTCAATTTTAATTAAAATTATTATCAATATAATGATGTAAATAAGCTTTCATTTATCAGCAACATAGACTGTGTGTGTGTGTGTGTGTGTGTGTGTGTGTGTGTGTGTGTGTGTAAAACGTTCAATAGTTTTGTTTCCGAAACTCTGTGTTTAGGGCCTCAGAGTTACCTAAAGGACCATTCTGCAGTTTTCAAATCTGACCTGCATAAGCAGAGGCCATAAAGATAATGCCACTGGGGAGAGAACAAACTTGTATGCAAACTAAAATTAGTTTTAGTCAAATGAGTTTTCATTAAAACTAGCATTTTCTCTTCACTTGTAACTACTCCCTTTTTTACTTTGTTTGAATAAAATGTGGAAAGTATCACACAAGCCATAGTCAACAGATACTTATATTCAGTTACTAAGAAATTTGATTTAATTAATGCTAAATAAATAAATGAACCACATACGACATGGTGTAATCACAGTATTTCCATGGCCAGCAGGTATATTCAGGGTATTTGCATGTCTTCTCTACCCCTTTCCTGCCCATCCCCCTCCTGCAAATACAAAATGAATAAACAACCTGTATGGAATATATCAAGTTTTGACTCTTGCTTTAAAGAAATTAAACTTTCAAACTGTTTGACATTTGTCTACCTCCCATTTTGATAAGAATAAGCTGTGGGGAGCAAACTTTCTACCTCAGGTGGATTCAAGGACAGTGACTCAAGCCATTTCTTGTAGCATCTTTATCAGCGTTAGCCAAAATGAGATATTTGTGCTTGCTGTGAAGTCAAAGCAATCAGCCTCTGAGAATGACACTGTACTGCACAGTATGTCACAAGATTCCACACTAGGACTGGTGTGCCGGTGATAACAAACGGCAACAAAACTCTTCAATATTCAAAAATTGTTTGGATTAGTAAAACTTTTCCAGTCTTCTTTCTTAATTCCTAGTTGATTGATGCAGAGCTCAAGTTTAAGCCTTGATGCACTCAGAAACCACAAGGCACACAGGCTACATCCTCAAGAGAATTGAGACTTTTTTTTTTTTTTTTTTTTGGCAAACTGTTTCCAAATGGTGCTCCTCAGTTGACCCTGCTCAAAATGCAACCCCTGTTAGCAGGTGGAAGCAGTTTAGTAGGACACCTCCTCTGTCAAGTGTCAGAAAAATGATTTTGAATCACAAATGCCACGAAGCACAACCAATGTCAACAATTACGGATTAAAATATCACCTACAACAGATGTTTGAGTGTTTTCCAGACAAGGGTCTAGAATTTTACCTGAGATGAAACTTTAATTTAATCTCGTCACAAAGCAAATGAGACAATTGTCTGCCCCCTCCCAGAAGGAGACTTTGGGTCTGTGGATTTTTATTCTGTTTCTAGAGGTATTGCTTACCACATCTTTGCCAACTCCAAAAGAAGTTTGGAGGTATTACTTAGTCCATCTTTGCCAGATTATAGGATTTGCCTGGAACACCTGTTAATAAACATACTCCCTGTACTATTCATATGAAAATCACTAGGAGATCAGCCTGGGAATGGTTATCTTTACCAAGAGCTTCAGAAGACACATTGGGGAAAACTGGACCTTGAATACCTCAAAACATCATTGTCAAAGGATTCCTTTTCTTCCCTTCCCTTCCCCTTCCCCTTCCCCTTCCCCTTCCCCTTCCCGTTTCTTCCTTTTTGACGGAGTTTTGCTCTTGTTGCACAGAGTGGAGCACAATGGCGTGCAATCTCAGCTCACTGCAACCTCCACCTCCTGGGTTCAAGTGATTCTCCTGCCTCAGCCTCCTGAGTAGCTGGGATTACAGGCATGCACCACCATGCCTGACTAATTTTTGTATTTTTAGTAGAAATAGGGTTTCACCATGTTGGCCAGACTAATCTCAAATGCCTAAACTCAGATGATCCACCTGCGTTGGCCTCCCAAAGTGCTGGGATTACAGGCCTGAACCAATGTGTCTGGCCCTGTCAAAGGATTTCTTTGGGAAAATGGGAAAAGACTGTATCCAATCCCAGTAAGAATAAAACACTTTAAATTGCATCAATAAAAATGATGTTACAGGTGAGGGAGAAGATCTTTAGCATTATTTTTGGAAAGTAAAAGCATGAAATCTGTTTAATGATAGAATAATCATTCAAATCTGGATATTTTACATAATCGGTCTTAGTTCTTGAAATTACAGGATCATCAAACAGTGATAGAGTTATCATTAGAAAAGAATCATTAATTTGGAATTAAATAGTGCAGCAAGGCCTGCTGCTTACACACCACCTCAAAAACAGAAAAAAAAAAAAAAAGGATAAAACAAAAAATAGAAGACCAAAGGTTTGTTTTGTTTTATTTGGTTTTAAATCACAAATGCAGGAAAGTGTGACAACTGGTAGAACTGGCATTTAGGAGAGCAGAGTTTTAGAAAGCAGAGGGAATAACTCTTAGAGTACTAATGCATCAAGACATATGAGATGATATGGGTACCTATAAAAGACAGCAATAGATTTTAGAGATGAAAATGTAAACATTGATATAAAGGGCAATTAATTTCAAGATTAATGTATAATTACAAGATGGAGCTAATAAGCTAATAATTATAAGTTAAATGGGGCTCTGTTGATTTTTGAGAAAGAAATAATCTAGAATGAAAAGATAGCATCAATAGGGTAGAGTGAGTAGAAGGATTAATTCAGTGTATATAATTGGGCTGTCAGTCGATTGATGCAGAAAACTTGCCTAGATTAACTATAAAGTTTGTGTAAGAATATATTTGTTTCTTAACTTTCTGTGTGGCTACTAAAATAGAAATAAAATATTTCATAATGAGTGTTTTTTAAGTGAGTGAATGAGGTAAATTCACCTGTGCAGAAATCGAGATTGAGTAATAAGTCAAAATCCAGCTATACATCATCTAAACAATGTAAGGGGAAATAAAACACATACAAAGAAAACAAAATGGCATAAGACAACTAGTGGCATTTGCCTCTGGAAAAATTAGAATTCAAGATTTTGAAAGGGTAGAGAAGTCATATTTTGAATGGCTGAAAAGAATAATCCACCAATAAAAATTAGATATCTATTGACAAAAAGAAAAAAAGATAATCTAGGAGGAATACTTAAAAATTCAATTCTAAATAATTAATGGATTAAAGACATGATTTAAACACAATTTAGAATTGATTTAGGAAAAAAAATGAGAACATTACCTACACAGGTTTGTGGAAAAAGACCAAAGTAGTACTTAGGAAAAGTTACAGAATTTTGTAGATTTTTTACAAAAAGCAGAAAGATCAAAATTAGATGAATACAGAAATGATAAAAGAAGTTATTGAAAACCATGCTTATCATTAAATCTCACAAACAAAATGCTGAGCAGAAAAAGAACAGACACATGAGATTACATATGCTACAATTCCATTTACACAAAGAACAAAACCATCAAAAATCATCTAAGTTGTTAGAAGTTAAAATACTGGTTGCTCTTTGGTGTGTGTGGGTGATGGGGAGTGAATGGTTGTTAGTGATTGAAATAGGAAATCAGGTGGGAGTTTGGTAAGACTCCAGTTTTTCATCTGCTTGTTGGTTACACAGGTGTGTTTAGTTTGTGGACTGTAATCAAACTGTACACTTAAAATATGCATACTTTTTTGATATGTATATGTTATATATAGTATTAGTGATAGATATCACTAAAACCCAATTAAAATTAATTTAATTAGTGTTCAACTCATGAGGCTTGAAAAAATACAAAGTTTAAATTGGTGTTACAACTTAGGCAGACAAAAGGCAACAACTTTTAAAATTAAGGAAAAGTACCCACTGTCTTCTTCCTAGCTATCCAATTCCTCTCTATATACTGCATAATACATTTGTTCATCTATGTAAGGAGTAGGCTCTCTAGATACAGAATGGAGTGTCAATTAAATGTAAATTTCAGATAAACAATAATTTTGTATTATAAATGTGTCCTATGCAATATTTTTGTTTGCCAAATCTGACAGCCTTAAAGATGATGTCCATGGGCATTCCTTCCAGCATTATTGGTAATAATGTGAAGAACTTATATCAAGATCAATGTTTATCAGTAGCAGTATGTTACATAGCATAGATGGCATGTTCATACCATTAAATGTTACAAAGAAGGAGGTTGCACCATAGGGACTATCATAGACGAAACCACCACATAGACAAGACATTTTTAAGCTAAAAAAAATTAAAACCCAGACACGAAACAATAATATATATTTCTTTCAGTTCATTTCTATGGTATATTTACAATAGAAAAAGGCTTGAAGGGTACACAGACTCAATTGGTGACAGTGGTTTCTTCTCTTGAAGGAACAGTGGGGATTGTTGGTTGAGGAGAGGTTGATTGGGGGTTATATAAGGATACTTTAGCATTATTCACAGAAAAATGGATTACATATTGTTATTAACAGAAATACAAATCAAAGGAATAGGTTTATTAAAAATGTATCTTTAAAAGGAAGCCAAGTAACATGTGAGCTCATAATGACAAAATGGTGCTTCAAATAGTGTACACCTTTAAAGCAGCAGCACTGACTCTTATATGTTAAATGATGATAATATTCCTTCCTAGTGTTTCACCTTTTGCAATTCACACTTCCGTGTGAGAAAACTATGATACGGCTAGGAAAAGTAATGTGCTACTTTGAATGTGACCTTGGAAACTCATCAGGGATAGTTCAGTCTACTAAAGTAACTTTGTGTCTTTTTCCACATATTTGGCTAGCTGTAAAACATTAGAAGAATCAGAAGCCTGATGAGAATGAATTATTACCACTCAAAAGTAAAACATCAAGTGGAGAGATTTACACAGTAGGTCAACTGTAGAAAAGCAGGATAAATGCAAATTATTTATTGATAAACCATCTTGAATCAGTGCCAGTGTTATAAATAAGCAGGAAAGAAATGTTTCAAGATTTGAAGGTGCAAACTCGATGTCTCAGATGACTCTCCTTTCCACACTGAGTTATGAGAGTGTATAGTATTCAGTCTCTCATCCTTTCTTTCAGAACACTTTTTTTGATGGTACATGGTTAAGTGCTGAGAACTATATCTGGGTTATGGATTCTGCAGCAGAGTCTGGGATGAATCTGCTTCCTGAAACTGCTAGTGATAATGTCTTCCTCCTAAATATTACAAATATTAATAACAATTTTTAAAGCCTCACAAGTCAAGCTGATCTGCTTCCACAAAAGGAAAAACTAAACCCCATATTGAGAATACTAGTCATGTTTGAATTGTCAGAATTAAAAGGGAATGCCAGAATATCAGAGCAGATAAGGAGAAAGATGTTTTTAATCCAAACCTCTGTTCACATGGGCATAACTTAGCACTAAGGCATTTTAGGAAAGCAGTATTTTTAAAACCAAAAGACTATATCTGATCTGAAACAAGTATCTGTCCCTCTACTTCTGTAGATTTATTATCTGGGAACAAAAGCAGTAAATATTCAGTGCTCTTAATGCATCAGGCGCAGGATGAATTCAGGAAGAACCCACTTTACATTTAATAATTGTATTAATTGTGTAAAGGCAGATTCAAATGTATTCTCAGTGTAATTTTTCAGTTCACTATTTACTAAGCCTAAACTTCTTGTGGAAACTCCCGACTTGAAGATTTATTGTGAAAACCGACTTGTGATAATGTATATGAAATTACTTGGAAATATATAAAGAAGTGTACAAAAGCACTGAATTGGTTTGAATCTGTGAACTTTCTTCCTAAGTCTTTTTCCTATATAAATCTGAAATTTTAACTAGTCTATAGGTTGTACACTTAAATGTATCTATTAAAGGAAAGATTTATAGAAGTAAGTAGTTAATTTTTTAAACTTACAAGTTATGGCAAAACCCTCTTAAGATGTGGTAACGGTTTAACTCCAGCTGTGCACTTATATTTAAAAGGAATCTGCCCTGAGGATTGTGGTTATATAAGACATCTCATGTTTAATGTTTATTTATAGATTCTTGGCAAATCCTCATGGAATCTTTTTAATGCCAACTTAAAATTGCTGAACCAAATATTCATAAGATGCTTTTACTTAGACAAATTGCATAATTCACCAGTAAGTATAAGAAAATTTCCTTTTCAAATTAAGTTTCTTTAGCATGAAGTATATATGGTCAATACTCTAAGGCAGTCAACTGATTTTATGAAGAATATTGATACATCCTCTCACAAAAACATTACCACACATATCATCCACCTATTTAGGGTCCTAAAATTCTATTTAAGAATAAGTGCCACCAGGCACAATGGCTTACACCTGTAATCCCAGCACTTTGGGAAGCTGAGGTGGATGATCATGAGGTCAAGAGATTGAGATCATCCTGGCCAACATAGTGAAACACTGTCTCTACTAAAAATACAAAAATTAGCTAGGTATGGTGGCATGGGCCTGTGGTCCCAGCTACACGGGAGGCTGAGGCAGGAGAATCCCTTGAACCTTGGAGGTGGAGGTTGTGGTGAGCTAAAATTGCGCCACTGCACTCCAGCCTGGTGATAGAGGGAGACTCTGTAAAAAAAAAAAAAAAAAAAAAAAAAAAAAAAGAGTAAGTGCCTAGACAAGAACAATTACTGGATGGTGGAGATATTCAGTAGGCTCCATTTGATCATCATTTGATCACTGTGAGCTGAGTCTTTCCCCTCCTCCCTCTCCCCAGGAATGTATATGGATTGTGAGTTAAAAGAGGTATGTTTTCCTTTTGGGTGACAGAGCAGGTGTTTCCCTGCTGAGCTACGGTACCATGCTATATTCTCAAGTTTTGTAATAGCAAGTCCAGAATTATAACATCCCTCCCTCCTCTTTTTTTGTGAAACACTGGCTGTTCTTGAAAATTACTTTTCCACAAGAAGCTGAGGCTTTGCAAAAGGTGAGCTGGAATATTACATTGAAAGTACATTTGAATCTCAGTCTTCACACAATTCATACAATTATTAAATGTAAGATGGGTTCTTCCTGAACTCATCCTGTGCCTGATGCATTAAGGGCACTGAATATTTACTATGTAAAAAAAAAGAATTTGGTTACTTACAGTTTTATTTAATGTATTTTATGTGCCTACTAAGTGCTGAGGGGACGTCCTTGAGGGATTTAAAGGTGAACAGAAATAAATAAAAATGTAAAATAACATACCTAAACAAGGGCATCAGTGTATTTCCAGATACTTAGGAGGCTGAGGGAGGTGGATTGTTTGAGCCCAGGAGAACAAGGCCAGCCTGGACAACATAGCAAAGTGCTGCTGTCATAAAATAAAAATTAATTAGCAGCAAATATGGCACTGGAATGCAACATTTTGAATTTGATTTGATTGTGATGTGGAATGACCTTTGAGTGGTTGTGTGTGTGTGTTTTTTGTTGCTGTTGTTGTTTGTTTGTTTGTTTTCTTTTAGTAGATTCCTACCTGAGCAAAATGCCTTAAGGGTCAAAGGAGATTTTCAAGTCTGTGTGCAGGCGAGTGGACTCAGAAAAGAGGAGACATGGTCTTTGTACTTCTGAAAGTCACAGCAGACCAGTAAATTAAATTCAGAAGACACACTTGTTGTCTTCCTAGCAAAACCTAATTTGTGTGAAACTTCAATTAGTATTTGTCTTGATGAGTAGTTGACATACTATTACTTAAACTAATTCCCCTGCCAGGTCTTTGGGAGAATTCTACTCAGTGCCAAACAGTCTGTTAAAATCTTGCTTCCTAAGCTTGTGCATTCCAAACTGGAGAGTGTGAGCAGCTGCTTCCCATGGCTGAGGAGAAGGGACTGCCTTCTGTGTCCTGGCTGCAATTTCATCTTGTTTGCATGGACCCAGAGCCCTCTCATCAGACCAATCTCCTAGCAATTTTCCTAAGTCTTAACATATCTGTAGAATTCAAGCAGTTTCCTCATCACTTTCACATACATTATCTCATTGGAGACACCCTAATGGCCCAGGGAAGGTAGGCAAAATGGATATTTTTATCTTCACTTTACAGTTGAAAAAACTGAGCTTGGTGGACATTGTTTTTCCTGTCAAAGCTGGATTAAGACTCAAACCCTGGTTTTGGGATTAGAATCCAGGGCCATTCCACTATACCACACTGCCTTGGCTTTTAAATTTGAATTAGTTTGTATATTATACCTTGAGACCTGAGGTGGAGGACAAAGAGAATAGAAGATTTTAAGAGTATAATTTGAATCTTTGTAATATCACAAAACATTCCAGGTATGATTTTATGTTATGGGGATGTACACACACAATTGTATTATTGCTATATTTCTATTTTTTTCTACTTCCACTTTGCCCCTTGGGTCTGGTAGTGGTTTTGACAAAAGGAAACAAAAAGTCTTCTAGTAGCTCTGAAATGGAGAGAAATTACCTTAAAATTACCACTTCTCCAAAAGAGTCACCTTTCTATGAGTTAGGCAGATCAAATTCAATTGAAATTTTTAAATCAGCATTTGATCTTGTTGCAGATTTGTTGCTTCATGAGTCATGTCTTATGAGATGTTTTCTTTCCACTATTGAAAATTACATTTGTTATTGTTGTTGTTGTTATTGTTGTTTCTTGTTTTGAGACAGAGTCTCGCTTTGTTGCTCAGGCTGGAGTGCAGTGGCACGATCTCAGTTCACTGCAACCTCCGCTTCCGGGTTCAAGCAATTCTCCTGCCTCAGCCTCCTGAGTAGCTGGGACTACAGTTGTGTCCCACCATGCCTGGCAATTTTTTCTGTATGAAAATCATGTTTATAAATTTCAACAATTTTAATTAAATCTTTAGACCTTCTTTGTTCCAGGATTGTTGTTGGGTCTTGAGTTTCTCATCTGTAAAAGGAAAAGTTCAAATGATGATCTCTAAGGTCTCTCTGCTCTTTACATATCTGCAACTTTTCCCTAACACTCTTCTACCAGAGAGTAACCATAGCCAAATATTTTATAGACAAAGTTAGTGTACGTAATGGCAAGTATTACTCATTCACAGAATCTTGTTTAAGACATGCCCTCTAACACTTATGTAATCAAAAGGACGTAGCTATATGTATTAATACAAATAACTTTTCAAAAATTTGAATGCACATGTATGCCATACAGACCTATAGGTGTTTAATACATCCATTATCATTGTAGACAATTTAGCTCGTGACGAGTTAAACAGCTCATTGTTAACTAAATAACGGCTGATATTTTTTTAAAAAATTGATCCAGGGTTAGATATAGCCTTTCTGTTGAAACATTTATGACATATAGATTTAATGTGTATAAAACTACTCTATTATTCATATACTTTGTGCTGCTCATAGATTTTTAATTTTTTTATTTTGCTCTCTGGAAAACTATTCAGTAGACTTCTAGGCTTTAAAATCTTCAAAAGAATGAACGATATTTACTTTGGTTATTTTTCTACATTATGCTATGATTGAGTCCTGTCAAATAGGGTAAACACATTATTTTTTGTTGTTGTTGTTTTTAATTATACTTTAAGTTCTGGGGTATATGTGCAGATCTTGCAGGAATGTTACATAGGTATACACATGCCATGGTGGTTTGCTGCCTCCATCCCCCCTTCACCTACGTCAGATATTTCTCCTAATGTTATCCCTCCCCAACCTCCCCACCCTCTGCTATTGCTCCCCTAGCCCCCCAACCCCCAACAGACCCCAGTATGTGATGTTTCCCTCCCTGTGTCCATGTGTTCTCATTGTTCAACACCCATTTATGAGTGAGAACATGCAGGGTAAACATATTCTTTATGTCATTGTACAAGGAATAAATCCAGACATATAAAATAATACCATAGCTAATATAATACCATAGCTAATATCTTAAGTAAATAATATTATAATCTTATCTCATCACCAACAAAAATATCCTAGAATAATCTAATAATTCAGGTCACAAAAATCACAAATAGTTATGTAGATAGATTGATACTAGGCTATAGAGTCATTTGGGTTTTCTATTTTTTGTGTTTGTTTTTAGATAAAAGAATGTAACCTATAATACAAGTTAATAATGTATTATCTATAAAAATGACTTCCCAGGTAGTATCTATTAATAGAAATCTGTGGTTAATATAGGAGAATGCTACGTAGAGACAAACATTATTGTATAATTATTATAAGTCCTGAATAACAAAGTTATATGAAAGGAACCATTTGACATTTATCACAGGTAAAAAGACACATCAGGAAAATATGCTATGTCATTATGAAAAGTAGTTACCTAAATAAACCAAAATATGGACCAATATTAAGTTTTAATTCCAAGGCTTATTTCCACGTAAGCATGACTTGCAATAATTAGCCAAGGCTACTGACCAGGACTTAAAATGTGAAAGATAGCTTTACCATGAATTAGCAAAGAATGATCTGAACAGTTCACATATCCCTTTTGGGAGGTAGAATTGGAAATGTCTGATGTGTTGTATTTACAGCACCAGGCTTCTCTCTAATATTGTTAGCAATTCAAGATAGCATTTTTTTCCCCTACTTCACCACATTTATAAACCATAGTGCATTTTGGTGCCAGGTGCAAGGGAATTCCAACTCAGAGATCCAAGTTAGAGGGTTCTTTTGGTTGCCTTTTATTTATTTATTTATTTATTTGTTTGTTTATTTATTTATTTATTTCCTGGCCAGGCCAAGAAACTAAATAAAGCTAATTATTTAGGAAGAGGATCTTTTGGATCTGTTTCCTTTAAGAGTGCAGTATATATGATAATGACTTCATTGTCATCAAATAGAATACAATTAATTTTATTTTTTAGTATGTTATCAGCAAGCAAACCACCAGTATTAGCTCGATACCATCTGGGAGTGACAGTTTCCTTATTACAAAATATGTAAAAATATGGATTCCCTTAAGGAATCTGTTGCATTGCATCTGCTCAGATTTTTGTTATATGCTAATGGTTTTAACCCAGCATATGAAGCATGCAAAAAAAATAACTGAAATTTTTCAGCTAAATTACTTGTTTCACATTTAAAGTGTCTCAAAGATGGGGAAAGCTACATATGCGGCTTTAGCTACAGGGGATTGAGCAGAAACAAAGAAGGAAGGAGCTAGCATGTCTCTTCTTACCTGATGTTTAGTCATCCCCATCTTTGTCTCCAGAGAGAATCTGACTGCCCACATAATTAAGGCCACTTGATATGTGAGGGAGGTGTGGGGAATGGAGCTATCTGATGCGAAATCCCAAATGAGCACTGGTTATAACAAAGAGATGGTGACTGATAAGACAATTATTATCTGTATAGCTCTGTGTTCATAATATATTAAACAATCACAGTGATTAAAGCGAGCTATTATAATTATGAAACTATTCTCTGGGATAGCGTTTCTTTTCTTTCAATCCTTGGCCTTTTTGTATTTTCTCACCTTTATTTTACTTGGATGTGGAAAATTCATTGGAATGAATTCTGCCTATTGATGAAAGATGTGCTTGGGTGTGAGCCAAAAGCATGTAGCAGATTTCAAATGCTGGCCTCCGAGTATCAACCATTTAGGGGAAAGACCTGTTTGTGAACGAGACCATAGTGACAAGCTGAATTTGGTTTACAGAGTAATTCCAGGGCAGAAGTTTTATGCTGGGGTGTTGCTTCTCCAGTTTGATTGTGAAGCTATTGCTTTTGGCTAGCAGAATTTTCACATGTGTGAAACAATTTGGTATGAATTGCTTTCCCGTGTCTGTGAGTCCTCAGGCTCCAGAGTGTGAAATATGCTAGGTATTATATTTTCATCAGCATCATCACAAGATACATCTATTTATTAAATCCTAAAATTATTATCAATGATTTATAATTCACATGTATTTATCACAATTGATATTTTCCTTTTCTGATAATAAGAATGGCCCAATATCTCTTTATAAGAAACATAATGGACATAAACCACTATAGTTCATAATAACTCTTTAATTTCTTGATAATTGAAGCAGTGTTGGCTCCTCATATAAAATATTCTCCAGAAAGGTGGAGTACATGAGAAACAGGTTAATACTCTAAACAAGTGATGATTCAGTAAGAAAGTACCATATATGGTTAAGTCCGTCTTTTGTAGTCCTTCCAGGCTCCATGGAGTGAATGTCTTTTGGTTATTTTACTGACGAAAAAGTCTGAAGCACATTGACCAAGTAAATATTAATATCTCCAGCCTGAAAAGACTCCCATAAGATCTACTGATTATAAATTTTTCAAAAAAACACTAGCATAAAATAAAACAAAACATAAATCCATTTCTTTTTTAGTTGCCCATCTTGGAACAATTTTTTTTCTTTATCCCTTATTCACTATAGTTCCCTATCCTGTTGCCTGCTGTTTTTATTGTTGTTTATGTGGGTTAGATAGATTGACCTAGAGCAATCAATACTTTTACACACACAAGTGCCGTAAGAGGAAATAATGTTTTATGATATAATTTGTGGACTAGTCATTGCCAATATGCTCCTCCCAATAGGAAAGTTGGTCTAGTTTCCCTGCAGAGTAAAAATAGCTACTAAAATGTTAAGGGGTGGTGTTTAGTTGTGATCAAAATTAAAAATTTGTAGGCCTTAAGATAAAATAGTCCTTGATTATCCAGAAGTAGCTTGGGGAAAGTGAAAGAAACAGAGACATCAAATAAAGAAGAAATATTACATTGGCTGTGTTTGAGTCAGCATATAGCAAGAGATAAGAATCTCTTTCTCACAGGAAGTAATATAGTAAGCTACATATCTCCTAAGGAAGAAAGGTCACCTGCAAACATTCTATATATAACAACTTGGAACCTATTTTAATTTTTTTTTTTTTTTTTTTGAGACGGAGTTTCACTCTTGTTACCCAGGCTGGAGTGCAATGGCGTGATCTCGGCTCACCGCAACCTCCGCCTCCTGGGTTCAGGCAATTCTCCTGCCTCAGCCTCCTGAGTAGCTGGGATTACAGGCATGTGCCACCATGCCCAGCTAATGTTTTGTAGTTTTAGTAGAGACGGGGTTTCACCATGTTGACCAGGATGGTCTCGATCTCTTGACCTCGTGATCCACCCGCCTCGGCCTCCCAAAGTGCTGGGATTACAGGCTTGAGCCACCGCGCCCGGCAAGAACCTATTTTAATTTTTAAATTTCTCTTTTCTTTTTAAATTTTACTTTAAGTTCTAGGATACATGTGCAGTACATGCAGGTTTGTTACACAGATATACATGTGCCATGATGGTTTGCTGCACCTATCAGCCCATCACCTAGGTTTTAAGCCCCGCATGTATTAGGTATTTGTCCTAATGCTCTGCCTCCCCTTACCCCCTTCCCCTTTTCAGCATGATGTTCCCCTCCCTGTGTCCATGTGTTCTCATTGTTCAACTCCCTCTTATAAGTGAGAACATATGGTGTTTGGTTTTCTGTTCCTGTGTTAGTTTGCTGAGGATGATTGTTTCCAGTTTCACCCATGTCCTTGCAAAAGACATGAATTTATTCTTTTTTATAGCTGTGTAGTATTCCATGGTGTATATGTGCCACATTTTCTTTATCCATCTATCATTGATGGGCATTTGTGTTGGTTCCAAGACCTCACTATTGTAAATAGTGCTGTAATAAACATATGTGTGCACGTGTCTTTATAGTAGAATGACATAATCCTTTGGATAATTTTCTCTTTTCTTTAATGTGATTTTGATTTACTGAGAGCTTGAGCAACATCAGGGTCTGTGCTGTATGTTTTAGTTATGTTTTCTCATTCAATGCTTGCAATCACCCTTCAGGCTTTATTTTAATCCCATTTTGTTGATCAGAACAGTGAGAGTTGGAAAGGTGAACAAAGTTCCCTGGTTCAGCTGGAATTTAAGATCAGGCATCTACACAAACATAGCTCGATCTCCTAACTACAGCACAGGACAGGGAACTTATTTGAGTCTTTAATTACAACTTCTGCAAGAAGGAATTGAGTGTATTAGAATGTTTGTTACAAGTGGGATGTTTGTTACAAGTGGCAACCTACTTAGGATCTGTTAATGAACATTAAAAATTCCATATAGAGTTTTTCTTGTAGTATTTATTCTGTACCATTTCTAAAGGAGTTACCACTTAGGCACTTAAATCTTTGCTAAAACTGACCTCTTCTCAAATGTCAATCCTCCAATATTAATAACATTTCATAACAGCATTCTGTTCTAGAAGTCTCCTCAAAGTTCCTTGAATCTTGTCTTCTACTTTCATACCAAAGAGCTAGGGTGAGTCAACTTTATAGTGTGCCTCTACACATGTACTATTCTGTTCTGTTCTGTTTGTTTGTTTGTTTTTAGCTTTGAATGCTAATTGATAGGGGTCAGGAAGGAGAGTTACTGTTCATCATCTAAAAGGGAAGGATATATTTTATGTTACAGCTAGGCACCTGTGTGGAAGTACTGCCAAAGGGGAGTTTGTAATGGATCCCAATGAGGTCAGAGTTAGAGGATTCTTCCAGTATATTCCTGATAAGGTATTCAATAACAGATTTAAGTGGTACTTAATGTTTCCCCACTGCATGCTGTCAGTAGACTTGAAACAAAATCGACCCAGAGTGTAGCTTTGAACTTGGTAAGCCAGAGGAGCTTAGTAGAACTTTACTGATGAGCTTGCAAAAGATAGGTTTAGTTCGTAAAGATATAATTAAAAACATGGCAGCATGAAACTTGATAAAGCCCACCTTTTAAATAATTCAGGAGATGAAACGTTACTTTTCCTTCTACCCCTTGATGGTATGTTTCTATAGATATCAAGGCCATTTTATTTAAAACTTACTACTGTACTTGAAAAGAAAAAATATTCCTATGCTGTTGTAATTTTGTTTTGCAAAACTGTACAGGAAGAATGTGCAGAATGAGTTACCAAGAAAGTTAAAATGTCCAAAAAGTAATTTGCTTTGGAATGTTTTGTAATAACCATGTGAAAATTCAGAAAAGTCATGTATTTGATGGGCAATGTTGGGTAAGAGCACTTCATATTTTGTCCCTTATCAGTCCAACTTCAGGGGCTTGAGGAGAGGGATAGGTTCTGGTTTTGCTGGCCTTGCTACTCAGCTGACCTGATTTTTGGGGTTTGACTCTGGCCTGGCCACATGGTGATTAGGGCTGAAGACACTTTATCATTGGCCCAATTAAAGTTAATCATTAGATTTCTGAGTAAACAATTGGTAAGGGGTAAAAAAGGGGGTCCCTTTCTATAGCCTTACTGATCTGATACGATATCAGCTTAATGCTGTTGGTTTTGCCCAACAGGAGGATCCTTGGACCAAGAATGCAGCCAGCATGAAAGAAAGCAGAATCTAGTAGTAGTGATGGAATCTTAGCTTTCTTGATGACTTGACAATAGCCATACCTGGAACATGTTCCTTAGAACCTTTTAGTAACATAATCAAAACAAATCTATTTGTTGACGAAGCCAGGATGGGTTTTGTTACTTGAAACAAAATTAATACTAACTCCCAAAGTGAGCCATTTCACTTTCTGTCCTTCTAGCTCTAATTTCAATATAAAATTCAATGCACTCTCCCTAGTATGGTATTAGTATGGCTCTGCCAACCACTTCTCTATTCTGCCCAGCCCCTTCTCATTTAAGAAAGGCCCTTGCAGATTACATACCTCATTTAGCTGTTGCCATAAGTATCTCACTATCTGATCTTCTGTCCATGGCAGGGTCATCCTTCAACGGATCCCTGGAAAAATTCACCTCCTTTTGAATGCCTTCTCTGGACTCTTCTTCTTATTTTGCTTCTCTTAAGTGTTTTATACTGATCATAGAACATAATTGGCACTTCATTATCTATTGTCATTCTATAAGTCAGTGTTTATTATTATTATTCATTTTATAGATAATGTTCCACTTCCACTGAAGAGGTAAATAGGAGCTTTGGTCATATTTGGGTTTCAGCTCATCACATTCACAAGACTGCCTCTTCTTATATTAATATTATATTTGAAAGTCACGCATAAATGCCACTTGAATAAAAAGATGAGAGGTTTGCTGGTAACATATAAGTAGCAATCCATATTTCCATATGAAATCCATAGTTCCAATTTCCTTACATTATTATACTTACCTTTTCAGTTCAATTGTGTAGTTCTTTTGTACATAGTTTCTGTATTCTAGTATCTTTATGACATAAAAAGATATATTCTAATATCTTTATGTAGTTCTTTTGTACATAGTTTCTGTATTCTAATATCTTTATGACCTAAGCTCTACTAGGTCCTCCCTAGTAGAGCTTAGCCACATAGCAGGTACTCAGTGCTAATTTTCCTTTCCTCTTCTTATTGTCCCCTATTAACATTATTTCAAGATGAAAGTTTAAGTCCTTAAAATGGCCCACAAAGCTCAGTCTTCCTCTTATTACTTTTCTGCCTTCATGTCCTACCATTCTCTCTCTATCCATCCACTGAGCTGCTCTGACCCTCTTGTTGTGGTGGAAATGTACCAGCTGTGCTCATGCCTCAGGGCCTTTGCACACTCTATTGCCTTAGCCTGATGTACTCTATATGTGACTCTGTCCTCCACCTTTTCAAATCTGTGCTTTAATGTCACTTTATGTCCTACTTAAAATGTCATGTTATATACCTGTCTACAAACTCTCCTCATCTCCCTTATCCTGCTGTTTTCCTCTGTAACACTTTTCACTTTTTTCAGATCATGTGATTTAGTTATTCATTATATTTAGTGCCCCACTACAATATAGAGAATAGGGGCTCTGTTCCCCACACCCTTCGTTGCTGTACTGCCATTCTTACAAAAGTGCCTGGCATATTTGAGACACTCAATAGCTTTCTAACAAATAAATTATAAAATTCTAACAAATAAAATTTAAAATTAGTTTTTTTAACATTTATATACTTACTCCACTCACCTGTCAAACTAAATTGGCTCTCCCCTGGTCTTCTGTGTCCTGAGTGACTGGCTCCCACACCACCACCCACAAAAACTCATACCTCCTGTCTGCAGGGTCCTCCCACCCATCTTTACTTAATTGTTTTAAAACTTTGTAACCTACCACTGTCTGAAGGTACTCTCTTTCCTCTCAGTTCCCATGATATTTATGATTTGTACCACTCCTTTGAAGATATGTGTAGCCTTGTTTTTTATATAAATTTTATGTATTATCTTTTTCCCCTCAATGTTTATGTTTCATTCTTGAACATAAGAAAAAAAACAATTTGTACAATCAGTCCTTTATAATTATATTCTGGTCATTTAATCATTAATTAGGAAGATAATTAGTAAGTGCATGATGCAAGACAATACTGTGCTAAGATTTGGGAAATACAAGCTCCTTGCTCCCTGTCCTTAATGAATTTATTGACTGGTGTTGAAGAAAGTCAGAAAAACAGATAACTACGAAGTATGATAGAAGAGTAGGGAAAATAAATGGAGCAAGGTGAGAAGGACTGTGCCATGACTGGAAGAATTCTTAAGGAAGGGATGCATCAGTAATGTCTTCTGGGGAGAGAAATGAGAGTGAAGAGAATGCATCAGTCATGTCTTCTGGGGAGAGAAATGAGAGTGAAGAGAATGAGAAAAGTGTAGCAGGCAGAAGAACCAACTCAAAGTTTGACCAACTCTAATTCTTTACGAAGGCAAAGAGAAGAAACAGCATAGTTTTATGTGTGTACGTGAGATGACAAGCAGTGGTAAATGGGAGAGTGAGAGAAGGGACAGCGAGTTAGGAAAGCAAACAAAGTCTTCTCTGTTTACTTTCTGGCATACACACACACACACACACACACACACACACACACACACATATGTATAAATGCATATATTTTATTTCTGGGTTTTTGGGGCATTAAACTGACTTATTTCTAGAATAATCTACCAAGTGAAATTTGGAGTGGCAAAAAAATTTTAGGAAAAATGAGAGCACACATCACTAACACTCAGTGTTAGACTTCAGAAATTAAAGATTTCACAAACTCTAGTATGACTGTATTAATCTCCTAGTACCAAAACTGTAATTGTTTAGATTATTTGACACCAAATTCATCTTCAGCTGCTTTGGAACTTTTTTTTCTTTAAATTTGGAATGTAATCTCCCATAAGTACCTGGTCCGTTATCCTTTGGGAAGAGCATACACTTGCTCCATGTCAGCCTCCAAGTTCAATCAGTCACCCTCAGGAATCATCTCTGATGAATCTTTCCAGCATCAGTGATTACAATGATATTCTTTCTGTTGGGGGATTTTAAATAACAGGACAATCAGGACATGTTCCTTTTCATCTTTGCCTCCCATAATTTTCTTTAGTAGAGACCTTATCAAAAATGCTTGATTTTTCCCCCTAATTATAACTCTTCAAAGGAGAGAAAATGAGACTTGGAGCCCAGGTTTCCATAGCAAATGCTTCTAGGACCACAGCTGCTCCATCCAGCTTTTGAAGTTCCCTCTGCTCACCTCTTGAAGCTGCAACCCCCTTAATAGCAGCATTAGGTATTTCAGCTCCGTTTTTCTGACAGTCTTAGCGGAGAGAGTGAGGGAAAGCCTTTCATGTAGGACTTTGTTGCCCTAATATGATGCTTGAAAGACAAAAATAATTCTGATTTATCTAATCCTGGCACATACTTGTACCTGTAGTGTCTTTGCTTAGTAAGCAGGAATGGCTTTCACTGGGTCTTTCTTTATTCCCCATTTATAATGGAGATTAGAGCCCTATACAATCAATTTAAAAGACAGTGACTCAAGGATGCACCATTTCATTACAATGTAGACATAAGATCCAAATTAAACTCCAAACACTCCAAATAAGAAATTCTCTATTTCTAGTCGGAAATGACTAGTGAATAAGAAAAAAGTTATTAAAATCATTTCTTCTCACAGCTAGAGAGGAAAAAGTAAAAGATATGATGTTACCAATTAAAATAAGAAAAACAATGTGCAATAAAATCAATCCTGTCCTTTAGTGGAAGGCAATTTTAACATTTGTAAGTTTAGTTGTGTAAATGCAGGCAAACCATACAGAAGTCATTTTTCTCCAACACCTGACAATGCCACTGCTCTGGATACTTACTTTGCTTTCCAGAAAGGGCAAAAGAGAGTCAGAAGCAAGTTCTGCCTCTTGTTGGAAAAAGACGCTGTTGAAGTTGTTGATGGTATTTTCATTCATCAGTTTTGATGTGATGTTGAGAAAGAACCACACTAAGCACCTGTCTTGGCATATACTGAACACTGACTTACTTCATGGAGCTATTAAACCCATTTAACTCTTCACAAGCATTTTTTACTTTTTTTGGATCTTATATGAAAGTATATTTGAATATACTTTGATTCTGGGGGAAGAGGGAACAGAAAACTGGTGTAAATTTGAGGAGGGATAAAAACTGTTGTGTTTGTCCTTTTTGTTGTGTAGGAGAAAAACGATAGCCCATAGATGATCTGAAGACAGAATGAATTGGAACGCTTGTGCTTGGAAGGAAAGTGAAGTTTTTTGTACAGTCAAGGTAACTGGGCACATCTTTTTTTATTATTTGTTATTTTTATTGCATTTTAGGTTTTGTGGTACATGTGAAGAACATGCAAGATTGTTGCATAGGTACACACATGGCAATGTGATTTGCTGCCTTCCTCCCCATCACCTATATCTGGCATTTCTCCCTGGCTGTCCCTCCCCTATTTCCCCCTGACAGACCCCAGTATGTGATGCTCCCCTCCCTGTGTCCATGTGTTCTCATTGTTCAACACCCGCCTATGAGTGAGAACATGCGGTGTTTGATTTTCTGTTCTTGTGTCAGTTTGATGAGAATTACGGTTTCCAGGTTCATCCATGTCTCTACAAAGAACACAAACTCATCGCTTTTGATAGCTGCATAATATTCCATGGTGTATATGTGCCACATTTTCCCTGGCCAGTCTATCATCGATGGGCATTTGGGTTGGTTCCAGGTCTTTGCTATTGTAACCTGTGCTGCAGTGAACATTCGTGTGCATGTGTCCTTATAGTAGAACGATTTATAATCCTTTGGATATATACCCAGTAACGGGATTGCTGGGTGAAATGGAATTTCTATTTCTAGGTCTTTAAGGAATCGCCACACTGTCTTCCACAATGGTTGAACCAATTTACTCTCCCACCAACAGTGTAAAAGTGTTCCTATTTCTCCACATCCTCTCCGGCATCTGTTGTCTCCAGATTTTTTAGTGATTGTCATTCTAACTGGCGTGAGATGGTATCTCAATATAGTTTTGATTTGCATTTCTCTGATGACCAGTGATGATGAGCATTTTTTCATATGTTTGTTGGCCTCATGTATGTCTTCTTTTGTAAAGTGTCTGTTCATATCCACCCACTTTTGAATGGGCTTGTTTGTTTTTTTCTTGTAAATCTGTTTTAGCTCTTTGTAGATTCTGGATATTAGCCCTTTGTCAGATGGGTAGACTGCAATTTTTTTTCCCATTCTGTTGGTTGCTGATTCACTCTAATGACTGTTTCTTTTGCTGTGCAGAAGCTGTGGAGTTTGATTAGGTCCCATTTATCTATTTTGGCTTTTGTTGTCAATGCTTTTGGTGTTTTGGTCATAAAGTCCTTGCCTACGCCTATGTCTGAATGGTTTTGCCTAGATTTTCTTCTAGGGTTTTTAAGGTGTTAGGTCTTATGTTTAAGTCTTTAATCCATCTGGAATTAATTTTAGTGTAAGGTGTCAGAAAGGGGTCCAGTTTCTGCTTTCTGCACATGGCTAGCCAGTTTTCCCAACACCATTTATTAAACAGAGAATCCTTTCCCCATTGCTTGTTTTTGTCAGGTTTGTCAAAGATTGGATGGTTGTAGATGTGTGGTGTTGCCTCCGAGACCTCTGTTCTGTTCTATTTGTCTATATCTCTGTTTTGGTACCAGTACCATGCTGTTTTGATTACTGTAGCCTTGTAGTATAGTTTGAAGTCTGGTAATGTGATGCGTCCTGCTTTGTTATTTTTGCTTAGAATTGACTTGGCTATGTGGGCTCTCTTTTGGTTCCATATGAAGTTTAAGGCGGTTTTTTCCAGTTCTGTGAAGAAGGTCATTGGTAGCTTGATGGGGATAGCATTGAATCTATAATTACTTTGGGCAGTATCGCCATTTTTAATGGACCTAGGTTTCTGTAAATCATTTCTGGTGCAAGTATCAATTCAAAGTATGCTTTTCAATGATATTCCATACTTGTTCTTTGAGAGTTAATTGATATGCATATTTTCAGAGTTGTGTTATTGTTTGAATAGTGTAGCTGGAGCTTCATAGCAAGGTGCTATAGTATAAACAGAAAACAAAATGAGTTGGTAACTGGTAAATGATGATTTGCTCTTTTATTGGAGTCCTTCTCTTGGTGTTATTTGACAGTATATATCCTAGAAACCTTAGTATGGGACTACAGTAGGCAAGATTCCATGCTTTGGTAGATAGATTTATTTCTGAAGGTTGCTAGAAAACTCAGTGTTAATCTATTGGGATTTGATGCATAGATAATTAGGTTTAAGGAAAATATTTCATCCTGTTTCTGCAAATTGGGAATTTGGGGCTGTTTTCTAAGGCACTGAGATTCTGGAAGCTCTCCTGCTGATGGCGAATGTCTAGCTTTGCCTCATATGACAGCTGGAATTGCTCTGGCATCTCCAGTAGAATAGTTTTATCTCCCACCTTTTTATGGCCTTGTTCTACCCTGGAAAGAAGTTTGGAGAACAGAGTTCTCTTACACCGTCATAACTGCATACCTCTACCTGCACACCACACTAGTGGCTGCAGCAGAAAAGTGTGGAAAGCTCTGACCAGTAGAGCAACGTCTTGGGAATCTCACTGGTTGCTACAGCTTATAGCATGGTAAGAGCCCAGGCAGAGGGGCTCTGGGGAGCTTGTACCTGACGGTCCTCTAGGGGACTCAGAAACAGCTGGGAGACATTTGAAGAGAGAGTTGTCAAACATGGAAATTCCTGAGTAAACAGTGCAGAGCAAAATCAATTCCTCAAATCTCTCTGTCTGACTACCACAAAAATAATAAAGCAAATAAGAAAAAAGTTGGCCAGCAAAAACTAAATAAGAAAAAGATTTATGCCTCTTGTCATATGCTTCTAAAAGATACAACCTAGAGAAATTTTAAATAAAATTACTAAAGTTCTTAATTATATTCCCGTCCTTGAGATGTGGCACTGGAGATCAGTGAGTCATCAAAATTCTGAGAGCTCTTATTCATTCCCCACAATCTTGGGGCCATCAAATTAAGGATGTTCAATTGAATCTAGAGAAAAGCAAGGAATGATTACAGTAATGGTGGAAGACTCACCTGCTTCCAAGGAATATTGATGGAAACTGAAGGAATTCACTGTGTTCCTAGATTCTGTGGTGAATTAGGGCACTGAAGTGAATTCTTCAGGCATTCCTTCTATTAAATATGTAAGAACAACAACAGGGTGGAGAATACCCTGATAGAAAGACATTAAACCATCTCTTGGATACCAGGGAGGGTCAAAATTTGCACTGTAGGCTGACCACTGATCTTGTGAATAAAGTTTTGTTAGAACACAGCTATTCCCATTTGTTTATGTATGGTCTATGGCTACTTTTATGCTAAAACACCAGAGTTGAGTAGTTGCAATAGAGACCATAGTGGCACAAAAATGTTCACACATTTACTATGTATCTCTTTATGGAAAAAGTTTGCCTATTCTTGTCATAGAAGAAAGTGGAGAGTTTAGGTTTGCCAACAAAGAAAACCGTACTCAGATAAGATGAATAGTGGAAAAGACATTTTACTAATGGCTTTACAGAATATGCAGAAAGGCTAGAGGTATCTACGTTAAGTACATTAAGTTAAAAATAAGAAGGAGGAAAATGGTATGGCGTTTATGTCAGCAATCACACACACACACACACACACACACACATACACATACATACATACATAACATGAGTACACACAAAGGAAAGAATCACAAAATCCAGTTTGGGATAAAACATAACTTAAGGAAAAATAGAAATAGTGCTTTATACCATGAAAATTACTAATTAGAGTATAACTTAAGGAAACATTTCAAAGACAAGATGATAAACCAACATAAATTGATGAACATAAATATAGAGCTAAGTAAATAATTATATATTTACAAAGCAATACACAACAAAGCAATCCTCATCTTTATCTGACTACTAAACGAATTAGAAAGAACTGGAAAGAAAAGAGATAGGACTAAAAAGTCAAATCATGGAAATGGACAAAAGCCTTGAGCATAAGAATAAATTTAGAAAAAAAGGGAAAGGATTTAAAAACTAATGAAAAGCAGCAAATAGACAAATATGTCCTAACATTGATACTTGCTGTTCCACAGTAGATACCGTAAAGCAGGGTAGATCCATTTTCTTGACTAAAAAGAAGAAATAATATTCAAATGGAATGAATATACCATGTTCCAAGAAAATTTAACACAGAGCAAAAGGGGTCTTTTTAAAGTTTTTAGACTTTTAGAATAAAGAAGCCTATGAGCATTCATGAAGAAAAGCAAGCCATTTATAATGGGAGAAACAAAATCAGGCTGGTGTTCACCATGACAACTTTCAATGGCAGAAGGTAATGAGACAATTACTAATAGATGCTGATGGAGATGCAACGTAACTCAAGAATATAATAGTTCTTCTTCATATATGAAGGCAACAGATGAGTAGGCAAATTCAGAGAAGAATTTACAGACTAACAGATCCACAAAGTCTTCTGGAACCTTACTGCCCCAGTGCAAACTCAAACAAAACTTCCTGGAGCTCATTCAAAGGAGGAATGAAGGAGCCCTAGTAAAAAGATGAATGCAGCATTAAGTGTCAGAAGAGAGCATGGTGGTATCTGTGGTGCACTGAGGAACAAGGTAACACAGGCTTATCTTATACACAGGTTGTCTTACAAGCTGAAAGACAGCACACATTCTCAAACATGCCATAATGTATGAAATGGACTGCAAGGAGCTTAGAAAATAACCAATGAATTAGTATGCCTAAAAGAAACTAAAGATCAGGCACAAAGCAAATTAGTGTAAAATGCTTTCAGCCAAGTGTCAGGTTGAATAACGGTGATGAATGCTCCACTCTTGGACTTTCTGACTCTTTGGGTGCCATACTGACAGCTTTGTCTCCCACAGTTTTATCTTCTGTTCTGTGTGTGGAGCCCCAAAGCAAATACCATAACTTTGGGGGTTCTGTTTCAATAAAGGCATTTTGAGCTCACTGTGAAAGAGGAAACTAAAAGGATTAGACATTGAACTTTTAAAAAGTCTCAAACATTTTTTTCTGAATGGGGCATTTCCAGGATTCTTTGGGTCTAGTAAAGGTTAGAAAGTTCTACAACCATGCCACATACGAATGATAGGTTGCAATGCTTAAGCAGGAGACTCATTAATGACCTTGGTTTAAAACAAGCTTTTGGAGCCAGAAACTACTGGCAGTCCTTAATGTTCCTACACAAACTGTGTCTGTTCAACTACTTCTGATATTATAGAGGAAGCTTAGCATGCAACAAGAAGGCAACTAGTATTACACATTGATAATGTTTGCAGTTCTCAGCTCAGGATATATAGAAATATGTTTAATTAGAATTTACGTGATAATCTTCCAGGTCTAATTATTTTAAAACATTTACAAATTTGATTATTTTGTTGTTTTTGAGACGGAGTTTTGCTTTGTCACCCAGGCTGGAGTGCAGTGGTATGGTCTTGGTTCACAGCAGCCTCCACCTCCCAGGTTCAAATGATTCTCCTGTCTCGGCCTCCCGAGTACCTGGGATTAGAGACACCACCACCACACCCAGCTAATTTTTGTATTTTTAGTAAAGACAGGGTTTTACCACATTGGCCAGGCTGGTCTTGAACTCCTGACCTCAGGTGACCCACCCGCCTCGGCCTCCCAAAGTGCTGGGATTACAGGCCTGGGCCACTGTGCCTGGCTCCATTCACAAATTTTAGAAAAATTCTCCTCTCTGTCTCTCTCTGTCTCCCTTGCTTTGTCTCTCTCCTTTTCTCTCTCTGTCTCTCTTCTACTCTGTTCCTGTTTTTTTCTATGTTTGATGATGGCATATTGTACTTTCTCTAATATCATCTGGGACCTAAAGTAATTATCAATTATTATCACTAAAGTTATCATCATCCACTTATTTATTAAAGACGGTGGAATATAATCCTTTTAGTAACTCAAAATGTAGAAAATAGAGTAGATTCGTGTCTACAATAATAACTTCAAATATATGCAAACTGTCTAACTGCCTTTAGTGCAAATGGTACCAATTAGATGACATCTACTGGGATTGCTTTCCAACATAATTGCTCTAATAATCCAAGCTCCACCCACAAAGTGGGCTTTTAGAAGCCATTTGCTGTTGCAAGACTCCTGGAAAATTGAGGTAGACACCTAGACAGTTAACTTAAATCTGAGCTAATCAGATCCTAGAAGTATTAGCGATCTGAGTATCAGGCAGATGTCTCTGGGAGGCAGAAGGAACATCTGTGAATAACTATTGCTAAGATTCCTAGGTTGGATCTGGCTCTCCAATTTACTAAATCGTTCAACCTTTTCTTTGATTCCATGCAATGATTTTCTTACAAATCTTTTGAGAATAACCACCATAGTTACCTGCATCAAAAATGATCTTATGTAATCAGATTTGGATAGCTAAACATGGGCAAACTTTAAATGAGGTACTGAGTATAAATCTACAATCATCCTTTATTCTCAGTGGAATCTCTAAGGCATGGTAGTCTGCCTGGCAACCTAGGTTTTAATAATGGATGATTACAGTAAGTGTGGAATTTTTATTTTCTTGGCCTTGATTTCTGTTTTGCTTTTTCTTCTTTTGATAAAATTTAAAAATAGATGAACTTAAACAAAATGTATTGGGAATATAGACAATTTATTCCAAATTAAATGCATTTAGATGATAAAATATATTTAGATGAAGAAAAATATTCATTCAGACAAGTCAAAATGGAGTAGTGCAAAAGGTGAACTGTACTTGAAGGTGTTACTTTTCATCCCTTCAGTTTTAACCAGTTGTTTTATTTTATGACATATCTGCATTTTCATGTTTAGGGTGGAACATGGAACATGTATGTTACTGCCTATATTAGGCCATTCTTGCATTGTTGTAAAGACATACATGAGGTTTAATTGGCTCAAAGTTCTGCAGGCTGTACAAGAAGCATAGTGCCAGCATCTGCTCCTGGGGAGGCCTCGGGAAGCTTTTACTAATGGTGGAAGAAGGCAAAGCTTGATAAGGCATCTTCACCATGGAAAAAAACAGGAGCAAGAAGGGGAGGGAGGTGCCACACACTTTTAAATGACCAGATCTCATGAAAACTCACTCACTATGGTGACAGCAGCACCAAGTGGTGAGGAATTTGCCCCTATGACCTGAATACCTCTCACTAGGCCCCACATCCAACACTAGGGATTATAATTCAACATGAGATTTGGAGACAACATACAATCTATATCATTCTGCCCCTGGCCCCACACATGGTTCTCACAGCTCAAAATATAATCATTCCTTCTCAGTGGTCCCCCAACGTCTTAATTCCTTTCAGAATTAATTCAAAAGTCCCAAGTCCAAGTCTGAAGTCTTATCTGGAGATGAGTTCCTTCTAACTATGAGCCCGTAAAATCAAAGGCAAGTTATTTACTTCCAAGATACAATGGGGCTATAGACACTGGGTAAACATTCTCATTCTAAAAGTGAGAAACTGGCCAAAAGAAAGGGGCTATAGGCTCTATGCAAATTTGAAACCCAGCATGGCTGTCATTGAGTTTTAAACTTTCAAAATAATCTCCCTTGACTTCATGTTTCACCTCCAGGGCACACAGGTGCAAGGAGTGCGCTCTCAAGACCTTGGGAAGCCCTGCCCCTGCTTGCAGGGTTCTGCCCCGGTGGCTGCTCTCATGGCTGTTGAGTGCATGTGGCTTTTTCAGGCACAGGGTGCCAGCTGCTGGTGGGTCTCCCATTCTGGGGTCTGAAAGATAGTGGCCCCCTTCTCACAGTTCCACTAGGCAGCACCCAATCAGGTATTCTCCAACCCCACATTTTACATTTCCCTTTGTCATTCTGCAGAAGAGGTTCTCTGTGGGGGCTCTGTCCCTGTAGTAGGCTTCTTCCTGGGCACCCAGGCTTTCTCATATCCTCTGAAATCTAGGCAGAGACTGCCAAGCCTCCTTCACTTTTGCACTCTGTGTACCCACAGGCTTAAGAGCACTTGGAAGTCATCAAAACTTAAGGCAGCTGGTGCTCTCCAAAGTGGTATTACGAAAAGAATCTGGGGTCATATGAGCTGAGGCTGGAGCCATAGTGACTGGGATATGGGGATCAGTGTTCCAAGGCTGCACAGAACTGGGAGGTCCTGGTCCTGGCTCACAAAATTACTTTCTCCTCCCAAGTCTCAGGGCCTGTGATAGAAGGGGTTGCCTCAAAGATCACAGAAATGCCTTTGAAGGCCTTTTTCCGGTTGTTGTGGATATTATCAGTTGGCTCTCTTTTCTTTACGCAAATTGCTCTAGTAAGTGATTTCTCTGCCACCTGATTGAATTTCTCTCTGGAAAAACATTTTATTTCTTTGCTGCATGACCAGGCTTCAAATTTTCCAAACTTTTGTGCTCTTGTTCCCCTTTAAATATAAGTTCCAACTTTAAGTCATTCCTTTTTTCCTGCATCTAAGCGTAGGCTCTTAGAAGCAAACAGTCCACATCTTAAATGTTTTCCTGCTTAAAAAGTTCTTCCACCAGATACCTAAATCATCACTCTTAATTTCAAACTTCCATAGATACCTAGGGCAGGAAGAGAATGCAGCCAAGTTCTTTGCTAAGGCATAATCCTTGTGACCTTTGCTCCAGTGAGCACAGCCATTTCCCTCTGAGACCTGGTCAGCTTGGCCTTCACTGTCCGTACCACTCTCAGTGTTTTGGTCACAACCATTTAACCAGTCTCTAAGAAGTTTGAAACTTCCCCTCATCTTCCTGTATTCTTCTGAGCCCTCTAAACCCTTCTAACCTCTGCCCTTTACCCAGTTCCAACGTTGCTTCCACAGTTTTAAGTCTCATGCTTTGGGACCAATTTTCTATATTAGCCATTTTTCTGTTGCTATAAAGAAATACTTGAGTGTGGATAATTTATCAGAAAAGAAGTTTATTTGGCTTAGTGTTCTGCAGGCTGTAGAAGCATGGGGCCAGCATCTGCTTCTTAGGAGACCTCAGGAAGCTTATATTCATGGCAGAAGATGGAACAGGAGCAGGAAATTCACATGGTGGAAGCATGAGCAGGAGGGGTGGGGGAAAGTGCCCTAGGCTTTAAAAAAAGAACAGATCTCCTGAGAACACACTATGGTGAGGCCAGCACCAACCCATGAGGGATCTGCCCTCATAACCCATACACCTCCCACCAGTTCCTACCTCCAACACTGGAGACTACAATTCAACATGAGATTTGGAGGGACATCCAAACTATTTCACTGCCACGGCTTTTTCAAAAATTTTCAAATCGGTAATTATAGAACTAGTTTAATTTTTATTCAGATATCTTGCTGCCCATTCCTGTTCACAAACCGAGAAGGTTCATGGCTTTTGATTTACTTGCCCCCAGATTGATAGTTATATATTTAGCCACATAAATTAAATCTTGTATACAAAAGGTGTAGTATTATGAACCATGGTTATATATTCCTGGAAAGACATCTTATAAAAATAAATAAATGCTTACAAATCTATAAACTTTATATATAATATATGTGTGTGTGTGTGTGTGTGTGTGTGTGTGTGTGTGTGTGTGACCATTCAGTTAATATGATAAGCGTGCTTGGAATGTTCTTTTATGGGAAGGACTGACCTTGGCTGAAGATGCATGAGGCAAGAGTCCAAGGAAGCTGACTGAAAGATGAAATTATTCTTTTCCAGAAAGATTTCCCTATAGCAAATATGGCATTTTTTTTCTTCAAAGAGTTCTAGTGGCACTCAAGAGTAAGGTAATCTTTTACATACATACCTAGAACACAGAATTCTATGTAGAATGTCCATCATTTATTAATGATTGTTTGTTCTATTTCCTCTATTTCATTGCTGAGTGCCTATGTAGGCGAGTCTATAAATTTCATCACTTATTGAGAATGTAATCTAAAACAAATCATTCTCCTTCAAAATTACCTGAGGGCAAATAAGATATAGGTAAACATATATTAGCATTCGAAGGATGTAATATCTGTGCCTGTAGACAAATTCAGTGCCATATTTATTTTCCCCAAATTCAGGAAACTTACATTTTAGTGAAAGAGAAAAGCCAGTAATCTTTATTTTTTCAATTCATAGAATAAAATATTTTCAACTATTTTAGTGATAAGCATGAAGATAAATCCATATAAATAGATGCAATACAATTATTTTAAAAGCAAAGACAATAGAGCCAATCAAATGAACAGTTTATGTGAAATCATCTTCATATATTATTTTACTTAATCTTTACAGTATCTATGTTATGATAACCATTTTGCAAAAGCTCAGAAACATTATAAAATTACCTTAATGCAAATGTCTGATAGGTAGAACAAGCAGAATTTGAGCTGTGATTGGTCTAAGTCCAAAGCCTTGGGCTACTTCCATTATGCCATCTTTCTATTATGAAAGTCACATAATAGGAGAGGAAAATGAGATAATTAAAATTTGTGTTTTCTTGTACGTAGCCAATCCTAGCCATCTAATTTCTGGGATATATGTTGAACATTAGTTCCAATTTTTTTTTTCATTTGTGAATTCCCTTTTGCCCTGTGGAATAAAATACATTATGCCTAATGCAAAGTTATTAATATACAAAATAGCCTGCTTTCATTATTCCCATTAGCTATTAAGTATGCTTTTGTTTGAGTGCTAACTTTAGTCTAAAATGAGAAAAAAGAGACTGAGTGACTGAAGAAAGGAAAAATTATTTTTTTGTACAAATATTATAAGCCACAACAACATTCAATATTGAATGTTTACAAAGTGAACACACTGATGTTCATCACATCTTAAATACAATATCTCACAAAGCCTTACATTTTTGTTGAATACAGGTGATTTAAGCAGAAGAGAGGACCACCCCACCCCTTCAACAAAATATCCAGGTCCTATTCCATGGAACCTATGAATATGTTACCCTACATTGCACAAGGGGACTTCACAGATGTCAATAAGTTAAGGCCATCAAGATGAATTATTCTGAATTGGCCTTGTGGGCTCAATGTGATCACAAGTTTCCTTAGTAGAGTTAGAGAAGATGCCATAATGAAAGCAGAATCAAAGAGATTTGAAGATGCTGCTGGCTTTGGAGAGAATGGCTAGGAGGCAAGGAAAACAAGGAGCCCCTAGAAGTTGGAAAAGGCTAGGAAATAGAATTTTTCCCTAGAGTCTCTAGAGGGAACTCAGGTTTGCAGACCAACACCTGGAATTTTTTACCTAGTGAAACCCATTGCTGACTTCTAACTTCCAGAATTGTAAGCTAACAATGTGCATTGCTTTAAGGCCCTGTATGTGGTGATTTGTTACAGCAGTGATGGGAAACAAACACAGCAGATAAAATAGAAAGGCAGACTTTTGGGTCCTAACTCTTCCAGTTGCAACATAAGGCTCAGTATGATGCATGCTGCAGTAACCACAGAATAATATGAAATGACTGTAGTTAGCAAGGCATTTAGACAGGTATATTCTGTGACTATGTATTTCAGCAACCTATTTGGGGAAAAAGCTCATTTGGCAAATGTATAAAAATCAAAATTAAGTAAAAACCATGAACTAGCCTTTATGTTAATGTTTTTGTTTGATATGTTAAGTTTCTGCTGAGTGCATTCAATACTCTTGATGCTTAAGATAATAATACATATTCAATTATTTCAAACCCCATATTTTTTGTTCAACTTGATGAATCTCTTATTCTTGTATTCTGCCTTAAAATGTCACATATTAATACTCCTCTTTGTGATGTGAGCATTTTTGACAACATTTGTGACATGAGTGTATCTAGCACAATGATGGGACAAGGTAGAAATACAACAAGTAGTTTTTGAAAGCATGTAGTCAGGTGCAACTTGGAAAGCTGAGGCAGGAAGATCTCTTGAAACTAGGAGTTCAAGTCCAGCCTGGGCACTCATTGCAAGACCCCATCTCTAAACAAAAAAAAAATTTTTTAAAGAGCTCTGGGTTGTGGTGCTTGCTAGCTGGATGGCTGAAGTGGGAGGATTACTTGCGCCTAGGAGTCCCAGGTTGTAGTGAGCTATAATTGCACTACTGCACTCCAACCTGGGCAACATAGTGAAACTGTCTCTCCAAAAAAAAAAAAAAAAGAAAGAAAGAAAGAAAAGAAAATTAAAACAAGCA
Organism: Sapajus apella; assembly: GCF_009761245.1. Lineage (NCBI taxonomy): Eukaryota > Metazoa > Chordata > Mammalia > Primates > Cebidae > Sapajus > Sapajus apella. The sequence goes on along the minus strand of NW_022437020.1, from coordinate 6,117,458 downwards.
GCTGTCATTTTTTTCTTTATTGAACTAAGCATGGTAATGATTTAAAAGGGGGCAATGAAAAAGAAAAGGAGATGGAATCACTAAAGAAACCACTCAATGAGAAGCAACGTCATATAGACACTTTAGAGAACAGAATCAGGTGTGTTGTGATACTTGCATTTCTAGTCTGACTAATTCAGCTCAATACTCTGGGCTCAATACCATTTACAATTTTTTTTCATATATCATTTATTGACTTTCCATTATTGTAGGTAAAGATTTAAGTTTCTTTTTTTCCCACCCCCACTGTCCCTCCCCCAGCCCCCAACTCCCAACAGACCACAGTGTGTGATGTTCCCCTCTCTGTGTCCATGTTTTCTCATTATTCAACACCCACCTATGAGTGAGAACATGCGGTGTTTGGCTTTCTGTTCTTGTGTCCGTAAGCAGTCAGTCTCTTCCAAAGTTTTGCCTTAAAAAAACCAACAGACACATGCAAAAAAATAATACCAAAAATAAATAAATAAGTAAATAAAAGGGGGCAATGAGAGTCAGTGCAATGCTATAAACTGGGACACTTCTATTCTCCTCAGTTACACTTTAAAAGTGACAGAAACTATAAAAATCAGTTTGACAATGTGTACCAACATCTAAAAAGATGCTATATCCTTTTCCCTGGCAATCTCATTTCAAGGAATCTATCTTAGAAAACACTAATCAAATATATACCAAAATAATTACAATAGTGATGATGATTAACAATGAAAAATGTGGGGAAAAGAACTATTATGTCAATTAAAATATTTTTAATGTAATAATACCCTAGGAAATGGGATACAGAATTCTATGTATTAATAGAACAATATAATTTTTTTGCTTTCTTGGTTAAACGTTTTTCTAATTTCTAAAGTTTACACACTTTTTCATAGCTCTTATGAATAGAAAAGTTGGTATAACATTTACGCATCCTTTGTATTCCCAAAATAAAAAGAAAATGACTTGATGATTCATTTACTGAGAGCTCAGACACACAAAATGCTTGTTTTAATGTCAGAATCATACCGATTGTCAACTAACATGAATCAAATCTAGTGTGTGACTGTCTAATTATTTACACCTGTGTAATAACTACCAGATGCTCACTGCAGCACAAGAGGTAGCTTTAGTACTCAGAGCATCTGTATGTAAATGAAATAGATATTGACACAGTACATCCGGGCCACTGGTTTAACTGCTTTTAATGGAACTATTTCATACATAAGTCAAGCAACAAAAATTTACCACGTTTCTCTACAAAATAAATGGCAAGCTATTTGGCTAAAATGCTTAAATCAACAAGTATCACCAAATATGACTGCTTTTCTTCAAGTGATCAAATTATAGAAAGCAATATGGCTCTTAGAATGGTGCACAGAGCCTACCATAGTTGCTGGCTCATACTAGGTCTACACAGATAGTTGTTGAATCAATGTTTTAATAATTTATTAATGTCTATCAAATTCTGATGACATTGGTTACTATTTTGACTTTTAAGCAAGTACCTCCAATGTTAAAATGCCTTAATCTGTGCTACTAATACACTGTGAGATTAGTTCCTAGTTTTGTCTTGTCAGCCTGGTATTAGAATTATAATGCAGTAGAAATTAATGAAACCCAAGGTTGAAGCCTTGCCTATTATTTGAACCACATTTATTCATAGATTTTCCTTTTTGAGGATCCCATCTCCACAAGCTTTGAGGTGAAAATGAAGGAGGAATACTTTCCTCCTAAATCTCTTCAGTATTATTCAACAGTGCTTGTTGAGTTTCCAGTGAGTCCCAGACACATGGTGCTGTGTCCTTCAGAACAGACAGACACATTCAAGTCAGCCAGAAAGTTGTACTCCATGTGCCACCACCATCAGCATAGCCCATGTGTCTTTTGGGAATACTGAAGAGTATCTGCTCTGGGCAGCAGACAGCACTGATAGTAATGGACATTGTGGTCTTGCCTGAACACAAATTGTTCCCTTCTTCTGAAAATAGCACCTTGATTCTCTTTGGGACCATTATTGAATGCTTGGACTTTCAAAGTACCCTGCCATGTTTGAATCTCTACTCGGTGAGATACTGAACAAGTTACTTAACATCTCTGTGCGTACAGCTAATCATCTATAAAATGGTGATATTCGGAGGATGAACTGAGTAATTACAACAGAAGCAATTAGAACAGTACCTGACGCATCATAAGTCCTATAAATTATCTTAAATAAGAAAACAAATCCTCTCTCTTGCATTCTATCTCCATGAGATTCTCTGCACTCCCTCGGCCAAAAAGTGGCACTTGACCTAAGTCAAATCTAGTCAGGCTCATTGTTAATACACATTCTCGTCACATGTATCCTGGTATGTAGGTGTAATCATTGTACTTTACGATAGATTCTCTGAAATGAGATTGCTGGGTCACATATAAAAATGGTTAGGATTCTGGTACATATTGTCAAACTCCTTTTTAGAGAGTTTCTATTACTTTTAGAAAATAACTGAAGTGCATTGAAAATAACCATTTTGACAGTGAAGCCCTAAAGAATGTCTTCATTAGTTTGTGCTACCTAAAGCCTTAGATTTGCTGGTTCCTGTATTTCATATAGAAGAAATGAGTATTTATCATCTCATGACAAGATTGAATACTTTTAAATATGTTTATAAGTCCTTTGTCTTTATTTTAATTTACTTATTTTGTCTCCTTGATTGTTTATTATTGGGTTGTAGATATTTATCTTATCACTATCTGGAGTAATATGTTAGAAGGTTAAGCTTTTTTTTGCAGGATGTCATTTTTTTTTTTTTGTCATGAAATGAAATGACATCCTGCCATTCAGAAGATTTATACTTTCTACATAACCAAATATATCAATCTATTTTATGGCTCCTGCATTTTGAGTCATAATTAAGTCCTCCTGCACTTTAGAGAGGTAATGCAGTTTCTCCATGTTTTCTTAAATATATTTTTAGATTTAAATTGTTGACATTTATTCTATGATTTTATAATCATTAATTACAGATTATTCTGGATTATGATGCTTGCTCAGATGCATATACTTATGAAAAATCTCTCCAACATTTTCTTCTAGTGTTTTTATGGTTCAACATTTTTACTTCAATCATTGATCAATTTATGATCAATTCAAGTTAGCTAGAAAGCTGTGCACATTGGCAATGCAGTAGACTTATGCAATTAATTAGTTTAGGAAGCATAAGCTCAAGGATCCAGAGCTCTAGGTAGAAAGCATTTTTACTACCTGTATTGAGGTGTTTATTCTGGTACCACTTAATAAAAAAAAACTGTCCTCTCACCAGTGAACTGTCATAGCATTTTTATTTCCAAAAGCAGTTGACTATAAACATACGTGTTACTTTCTGGTCTGTCAATTATTTTCCATTTTTCCATATTGTCATTTTTCTGCCAAAACTACACTTTCTTGATTTTCTGATTGTTGCTGCATGATAAGTTTCAAAACCGATGGTATCTGCCCTTCCACACTTTCTTCTTTTCCAAAATTGTGTTTGCTCTCTTAAGTTTTTTGAACTCTCATATAAACTTTAGGATCTGATTAAGAATTTCTGTCAAAAAAAATCCTCCTAGAATTTTGATAATGATTTTGAATTTGTAGAAGTATTTAGAAAGAATTGTCATTCAACAAATATGTACTCATCTATCAATGAACACAAAGTATCTCTCCATTTATTTTGATCCTCTTTAAACTCTCTAAGCAATGATGCATTATTTTGTTGTTTATTCCTAAGTACTTAACTTTTTTATCCTATTGTAGACACAAATATTTTACTTTGTGTGTGTTTGTGTGACAGTTTCACTCTGTGTGTGTGTGTGTGTGTGTGTGTGTGTGTGTGTGTGTGTGTGTGTGTGGCGGTCTCTGTCACCCAGACTGGAGTGCAATGACACAATCCCTCCTCACTGCAGCCTCCACCTCCCAGGTTCCAGTGATCCTCCCACCTCAACCTCTTGAGTAGCTGGGACTGCAGGTTCAAATCACCATACCTTGCTAATTTTTTAAATTTTTTTGTGGAGATGACGTATCAGTATGCTGCTCAGGCTGGTTTCAAGCTCCTGGGCTCAAGCAATTCTCTTGCCTTGGCCTCCCAAAATGTTGAGATGATAGGTGTGAAGCACAGCTTCTAGCCTGAAATTTTTTACATTTCAATTGAAAATTGTTCATTGCTAATTATAAAAGTTCAATGATTTTTTAACAGGGACTTTTTGAGATATTTTGGTTTTGTTAAACTCATTCATTAGCTCTACTAATTTAATTGTATATTCCTCAGGATTTTCTAAATATAGCATCGTGTTATTTATAAAAAGACAGTTTTGCTTCCTCTTTACAAGTCTGTCTTCAGTAATTTTTTTTTCTCATATCCATATGTAGAACCTCCATTCTATTCAACTTTGTTGAATAGAAGTGTGAGAGTGGGCATCCTTGCTTTGTACCCAGTTTTAGGAAGAAGCATTTAGTCTTTCATAGTTAAGTTTGATATAAACTGTAAGTTCTTACAGATTGTTTATATCAGGTTGAAGAAAATTCTTTCTATTTTTAGTTTCTTGAGACCTGCTATCATTGTTAGGTATTGCATTTTCTCAAAAGTTTTTTCTATGTCTACAAAATGATCAGGTTGATCTTTAAAATTACTCTATTAATATTATATAAATGCCATACAATAATGGCATACAATAATTTTAGGTGTTGCTGAATTCAGTTTGCCAAAAATTTATTAAGAACTTTTGTATTTATATTCATGATAAATATTGATGTGGAGTTTTATTTTCTTATGATGCCTTTTGCTGGTGTTGGTGATGGAACAGTACTGGTTTTATAGGATGAGTTGGGAAGTGCCCCTTCCTCTGTTTTTTGAAAGAGTTTAAAAAGGATTTTTATTATCTCTACTTTAAACATTTGATGAATCACACCAGTGAAAGCTTATAGATCTGGAATTCTTACATTAAAAAAATGTTTACTATGGTAATGTCATATTATAGTTAACTCGGTTTTTCTATTTTTTAAGTCAGTTTTGATAATTTATGTTTTATTTTATCTAAATTATCTAACTTTATACATATAGTTGTATACATTATTAATTATTTTAATTTCTTTATACTTGTTAGTAATGTTCCTCTTTTATTACTGATATTAGTAATGTGTTCCTTTTGTTTACTTTTTGTCAGTCTAGCTAAAGGTTACTCACTTTTATTTTTGATCTCAAAAAAAGCAACTTTTGGTTTCTTTTATTATTGTTAACACTTTCCTGTTTATTTCTTCTAATATCCCTCTAATTTTTAATGTTTTCTTTCTTCTAGTTTTAATTGGTTCCATTTCCACTTATTTATTAGTTTCTTAAGATGGATGCTTAAATTATTGAGTTTAGAACTTTCTGATTTTCTTTAGCTGTTTTTTGCTGTAAATGTCTCTCTAAGCATTTCTTAACTGAACCCCATAAATTCTGCTATATGGTACTTTCATTTTTGTTAATTTCAGTATTTTCCTAAAATTTCCTTCTGGGTTATTTAAAAGTATGTTATTAAATTTCCAAATATTTGAAAAAGTTGTCTATTTCTAAGATTTCTGTTTGTTGATTATCTCTAATTTCATTGTGGTCAGATAACATTTAAATGACAAAAATACTTTTTAAATGTTTTGAAGCTTATTTTGTGCTGTATTGTAGAGAATGCCCCATATGTGCTTGAAAATAATATCTACAGTAGTTACATGAAATGGTTAATATATGACAATTAGGTCAAATTGTTTTATAGTCCTGTTCAAGTTTATAAACTTGCTGAATTTCTATCTTTCTTATCAATCATTGAAAGTAATTCACTGAATTTTTTCAGCACTTATTGTTGAATGGATGATATCTCCTTTCAATTTGCTAGTTTGTTGTTTCATGTGTTTGGGATTATCTTGCTAGATGTCTATACACTTTATAGTTGTTATGTATTACTGATGTACTTAAATTTTCCCCTACAAATTACTTTCTACATATTTAGGCATTAAAAAAATTCAGTCAATCTATGTCTTTGAGAATAAAGTGTTTATAGAATCAGGTTTAAAAAAATTTAATCTGGCAGTCTGGCTTTTCACTAAAGAGTCTTTACATCTGTTATCATTTTTATATAGTTAAAATTTTATTTGCCAATTTCCTTTGCTTTCCATTTGAATGTTATCATTTTTTAATCTTTTATTACTCTCTTACTGTTTTAGGTTACATAAATATGACTTCTATTATTTCTTAATATATTATTTTGAGGGTTCTTTTTTTTACAGTTGATGTGGACATTATAATATTCCTACTTCAAAATAATGCTAATTAAAATTCATTAAATATAGAAATTGCTCCACTATATCTCCCTTTTATACTTTCTCCATTTTGTTATTTTCCTGTATATGATAAACCCCTGAAATTATTTAAAATTGTAATTAAAAATAATCATAAGATGATATGTGACTGCCTTATTAAGAATGATTTGGCTATTTTCCAAAACTCCCTGTTAAATCTTTGAATAGTCCTGTATTCTATAGCTTACCTCCAATCGACCTGCAATCTCAGCCGAAGCCTCTGAACTCCCTTGTTTTAGTCACTGAGATTACTTTGACCACATTCCAAGTCATGGGAAGCCTCTTCTCTCATGATGGATAACTTCCAATTTTGAAAGCCAGCCACACCTTGATTGAACTAAGGCTCTGCTCTGACAGAGCTGGCAAGTGGGATGGAGGATGGGAGCAGCCTTACTCAAAAATGTCTCAGATTCCCACATTTCTTACCAGAAGTTTGGTAGTTTTCATGAATAAAACCTTACTGGTTCTATGCCTTTGGTTGAATACCAGATTGCCGAAATGATTGTTTTTTTAATCATCTCATCCAGATTTATCATTGCTTTCCTGGGGATAGGATTTGTTAACCTTCTCACTCTGTCACAGTGGAAATTGCCCTCATGTCATATTTTATTATTAAAAGACACTTCTAGAAATACAATACAACCTAAAGATTTTAACAGTTCTCTGGACAAAATTTCTGCATTGCCTGCCAAGTTAAGCCTAGACTCTCTAGACTCTCCTGCATAAGTTCACGGCTCACTTGTTTGGCCCCAGGCCACCTTTAAAGCCTGTCCCTGACCTTGAGTCTGGCCTGGCCAAATGGCCTACTCACCATTTCTCTTTCCTTTCCACAATGCTTCCTTTTCTTTTACAAACCTAGACAACTCTCTCTTTCACCACATGGACACCTCTTAGAGACTCCTCTATTATTAGTCACTTCTATATGTAGTCTATCCCCCCACATTGAGAGAGTATCTTTTTTTAAACAGAGGCTATGCATTATATATCTTCGTTGTATCTGAAGCAAGAGCAGCCACAAACAAACCACTTGAGCACCGAACTGGGAAGGAAGTGGGTTTTTATTTGGCCAGGAGTCTTGGCAGACTCACGTCTCAAGAACTCCCCGACTAGAAAATCCTGGCTTCTTTTAAAGGCTCACAGTCTTAGAGGGTACATGTGAGAGGGTCGTGATCAATGAGGTAAGCAAGGGGTACCTAACTTAGGTGGGGGTCTAATCGTGTTTAAGCAAGAACAATACTTTCTGGGGAAGATTCCTCCGTACCATGCCTGTGATCTATAGATAGGATAGGAACTAGGGTGGGGGGTTTCATCTTTAACCTCCCGGTCTGGCTAGTGGCACCTGTTCTGTCTCCCCCGCTGACCTTTTGCCTTCCATTTTCAACTTATACTTCTCCTTTGAAATGCAAGGCTAAGGGGAAGTGCTCTTAGAAGCTTAAGAAGAAGGGGTCTCCTTCCTCATTTCAAATGAGTCTAATTCAGATCCGTGTGTTTTCTTTGTTTCAAATGAGTCTAATTCAGATGCTTGAACAAGAAAAAGCATCATTGAATATTTGTTTCATAAAACAAGGAATAAAAACATGATGTATTTCCCTCTGAGGGACAGTAATCAGCATCAGGCAGAATAAGAGAAATGCTGAAAAAAGAGATCCTAAGAAAGAAAGAAAAGATACATAGTCTCGATTTTCTTAGCAAAATGATGACTTCATTAGTTCTAAGTGAGCATGGAAAGGGAGGGATTGGAGCTTAAGGATTAAGGATAAAGAGCCAAGGTTGAAGGCCGAGAGAAAACCAGGTTTGGATGAGAGATGAGAGATGGGGATAAGAGAAGAGAGACAAGCGTAAATGCCCTGTGTGGGGTGCCCTCACAGAGCTCTGGACATAGCTTAATCGAACTGAAGAGCTCTGGACATAGCTTAGAGTAATCTTGAACTAAATGAAACATGGTCAAACTAGAGATACCCCTAGCCAGAAACCTAAGTGTGGACTCCTTTCATCTCTGTGCAAAAAACATAGATAGAGCTTTGGTCTTCAAATGCCTTTAGAAAGTCAGGCAGTGTTCTCTGTAAAAAGCTGGCTCAATTTTCTTATATCTGGTCATAACCACTGAGAGTGTGCATACAGGATTACAGGAAGCTTTCTCTTCTCACACTAAGGTACAACTAAAATTGTTTGGGGCAAAGTAGAAGTCTGAATTTTTTTTTTTAAATAGGAAATCAGAGTAAGACCACTGTAACCATAGATTTATCTGACATAGAAATTATGGCTGTTCATGATCTTTTAGGTACAAGATTCTCAGTAAGACTTAGTAAGAACTAATCTTCTTTTTATGTCAGTATGGAACATAGTCCTGTTTCAGAAATTTCTCTAAACTTGAAGTGGTTTACGTGTTTACCTGCCTCAGATAATGTATTTACCATTTTTTAAAATCTAAATTGATATGATGAATCAGTCTCACAATTTATAGTAAGATTAAGGTTTTTTTGAGACAGTCTTGCTCTGTTGCCCATGCTGCAGTGCAGTGTCACAATCTTCTTGGTTCACTGCAACCCCTGTCTCCCAAGTTTAAGCAATTCTCCTGCCTCAGTCTCTCAAATAGCACCATGCATGGCTAATTTTTGTATGTTTAGTAGAGACAGAGTTTCGCCATGTTGGCCAGTCTGGTCTCGGATTCCTGACCTCCAGTGATCCACCCACCTTGGCCTCCCAAAGTGCTGGGAATTACAGGCGTAAGCCACCATGCTGGCCAACATTAAAATCTTATATTATATTTTCACATTATTGAATTCCATTAAACTGTTATGGAGTCTTTTCTGCCTTCCCCGATAGAATAATTGTGTATATTGGAGAAAATTTCCTGGTTTATTACTAATCCTACACTAACTGAGTCCATTCTATGCTAGCGTGAAGAAAATCGCAGCTCACACTTGTGAAATGTGTCTGTTGACATTAATCACCATTTCACGCAGCCCTAAACATATCAGAATAAACTTGGATAATTTTTTTTCTGTTATGAGGTAAAACCTACGTCCTTTGCACAATTGAAATGCTTAGTTCAATCTTACTTGTCTCTTGTGAAAAACATGTAGATTTTACTACTCACTACATCCCTCACTCAGTTTATGGTTTGCATAATGTTTCTGCTTTCTTCCAATATTTCACAATAGTCAGTTTAAAGATCTCATCACCTGATGTAGCCCATGCTTACAGCTTGTTGTTAAAAACACCCAATAAACCGCAAGTGGGAATAGAAGTCAGTGATACACATTTCTTAAAGAATAAAACAACAACAGCAAAATATCTGTCCTTTGAAAACATAATTCCTTCCTATCATCTGTACCATCCTTATTTTCCTCTCCATAAACCTTATTTTGATGTCTTAAAATGCAGATAATCCCTAATTTTGGTTAGTTCCCTTAGCTAAAAAGAAATAGTTCTTTAACGATATAATTATTTGAACATTTGAAAAATAGATTATGTTCAGAATCGAGTCTATGACTTCAGAACAAAATTTTGTGCAGCCATTCCACTATTATTCTGGAAAAAATGATACTGTATCTAGTAGAAAGCCAGAAGGGGACAAGCAGAGTATTGGCAGAGCGCCAGAGTTTTGTGTTAACTTCAAGAGCAGAGGTGATTTTTAATGCTTCAACATCATTCATGAAATATTATATATATAATTTGTACTCACAATAACAAGTGTGCTCTCCAAGGAAACATTAAAATAAATAGCTTCTTTAACTCCTTTGTACCTTGATCATATCTTATTTTGATGAACCTATAAAAAACGAAGGTAAGATTAATGTTGGACAGATCAGTAGGGCAATCATGTAGTTTATTACATATTTATGACTCTGAAAGATCAAAGGATGTTTTTATGCACATAACTTGGCAAATGTATTTTGCCACGTTCAGATATGTTCCAAGTGACTTCAGTGTGGAAGTGAAAAGATCTGGCACTATGCCTATAATGCTATTTGGCAAGACACTGAATGATGGTGGGATTCAAGAACACAATAACATACTGTATTACATGTATATGTACACACACTCTATATATGTATGCACACATTCACTGGTATATAGGAAATGTGTGACTGTATACACTATGTAAATATGCTCAACTCTTACATAATCAAAGTAATTAGATGAAATAGTTCTATCTGTGTGTATCAGTAATATTTTATATACTGATAATGTTTATGTTATTATTCCTTATTGCAATAATTTCAAGAAAACTGTAATTAAAATGTTACCATTAATATAGCACAGATGATTAATATGGTCTTGCATACAGTCTAACGTTATGAAGGATATGCAAGTTGAATCCCATCACACTTTTGGGGCAAAGGTGCTAAAAAAAATGTATGGGTTCTGCCTCACAAGGGGGCTCCTTGCAGCCTCTCAGAACCCAGCGATCTTCCTTTTTACCCCTACTCCTGCCCCAGCAAAAGCCTGTTATATACACAATGTGTGTATGTGTCAGGGAGTAGTAATTCAGTCTGGATGTTCATTTTCCATGATGAATTCAATTTTTAGCATTGGTAGAATAGAATGGTGTTCCATGAACATAAATGCTTTTCACTTAAAATTGCAATTTGAAAAAAACATGACTGTTTTCCCATATTGAAATAATAGCTTTGCTTTTACTTCTTAAATATCAACAAATTGTTGCAATTATAGTATCCTAAAATTCTCAAAAAGTGGTGCAAAAAACACGTTAATCATTTGGGTCATTGATAGGAATCATTTAAGAAAGAATCCTCGGTGAAATATATTTGGAGAACATTGGGTCAAACAACTTTAAATAGGTTCGGAATAGTCAAGAAAGTATGTTATTGGAAATCTCTGAGAGGCTGAGCTAATATTTCCCAAAATTATCAGTCAATATTTTTTTTATGCATCACATCAGGAGCACTGCAGAGCGTATCCTGGGAACTCCCTAATTACCTTATGCATCTGCTATTATAATAATAGTTTATAATTTACTTACCACTAGTTGTTGAGTTCTCACATCCTCTTAGTCATTTTACTAATCATGTACCTAAATACTCGCATCCAGTTGTTAAAATGTCCCATAAATGGGGAAGGTGAAACTTGGAGAAATCCAGTCACTTGACTGGGAACACAGGACTAGTGACACAGCCAGGATTTTTCAAACCAGATTTACCCAGTTGCAAGGACCATTTAAAAAAAATCATATCAAAATAAACTTTTCATGTGGGAATATTTTTATTCAAGTGTGAGTCTTCCATAGAGCAGCCATAATTTAAAAAAATTCCATCTACTGCCATGTCTGCCATGTTCTATCCCTGGTCATTTATTATTTGTTGCCAGTGCCAAGTGTTTCCAGATATTTCCTACTTCCTGCCATTTTTTGATTAGTTGGTTGGGTTTTTTTTTCTTTTCTTTTCTGAGACAGAGTTTCGCTCTTGTCGCCCAGGCTGGACTGCAGTGGTGTAATCTCGGCTCTCCGCAACCTCCACTTCCCGGTATCAAGCAATTTTCCTGCCTTAGCCTCCTGAGTACCTGGGACTACAGGTCCCGCCACCACACCCAGTTAATATTTTTGTATTTTTAGTAGAGATGGGGTTTCACCATGTTTGCCAGGCTTGTCTCCGATCCTGACCTCAAGTGTTCCTCCTGCCTCGGCCTCCTAAAGTGCTATGATTACAGGCATGAGCGACTGTGCCCGGCCCCTACTTCCTAACTTTGAAGTTGATGTTCCAAAGGTTGACTTACAATTGCAAAACATCATGGCTTAAATAATCAGAGGACAAACATTAAATGCTGATCAAAATAAGAAAACATACAGCTGAGACTGGCGGATCACGAGATAAGGAGCTTGAGACCAGCCTGGCTAAAATGTGAAATCCTGTCTCTACTAAAGGTACAAAAAATTAGCTGTGCATGGTGGCAGGTGCCCGTAATCCCAGCTGAGGCAGGAGAATCGCTTGAACCCAGGAGGCGGAGGTTGCAGTGAGCCGAGATCCTGCCATTGCACTCCAGCCTGGGCAACAGGGCCAGGCTCTGTCTTGGAAAAAAAAACAAAAAACAAAATAAAAAACCATGTAACTGAAACAGTTTGGTTGAGAGGGCAGCTTGAACAGCAAGTGGAACAGCATGTAAACTCTGGTACTTCTTGTCTCCTGTTGGTAATCACACACGTGAAAAATACAGGTTTATATGAGATTTCCTACAATGCACACTGCATACCTATATAGAGACCAAGGGTAACACAATGCTATCAGGTAGTCTGAGGGGTAAAAATTTCTTCTTGCAAGTCATTTTGTGCATAAGTAATACTCCAAGGTGTGAAAGCAGAATCTGTTCTTCAAACAGGATACATAAATATAAATATTTGTGCTTGAGCCTCATAAGCTTGAAAATAAAGAATAACTACAGATTATGATTTTATGCTTCTTGATGGACTCATACAGTTGAAGAAGGAGGGTATTAAAATGTCCTAATATATAAAGAACCTGTCAATATCATGGAGGGGAGTATCAGTATTACCTGGAGCTAGGGTAACTCAGGGCTTATCATTGCATGACTGTTGTTATTATACATATATGTGCTATATTTGAATATGTGAGTGTAGTGTGGTGTAGTATAGCATAATTAAAATGTGCTTCATGCTCTGATTATCTGTATAATTTTTTTTTAAAGCTTAGGAAATACTCTAGTTGTTACTATTCACCAATGGACTTTGTGTTGCTCCAAAAAATTATAATTTACAGATGTCTGTGACTGTAGGTATGACAAATATGTATTAAGAAGAGCATGCTGCAAAAGCCCTGAAATATTTATTAGCACTGTCACAGAATTAAGAAGACATTCTGTAAAGAAAAATTAGAACTAGAAGAGTACAAATTCCTCAAACTTTCTATGACTTGAAATAATATTCCTTAATGTTCTTACTAGTGACTTTTTCCTTTTTTTTTTCTTTTAAGCTTACTTGCTTCCATTTTGTCAAATCCCCAATGAATCCCAAATTCTTTGTTAAAAGTAGACAGAAGTCTAGGCTTCAATGACGAACCACATCCCTTGCCCACTAAATCCTTTTATATAACATGTGCTCACGTGACCATCAAGCAGTTGAGAAGGTATTAGCACTTACAAAAAAAATCCAGATTTTATTTTTACGTTTTTTACATATTTTATGCAGTAGAGACCACACAGCTATTAATGGGCTTCTCTTAAGATGATTTGAGATTTGTCATCTTCCCTAAGGAGACCAACTCAGACTATATCTTCCTATCTTTCAAAGAGCAATAGGCTTCAGGATTTAAAAGCATGGTCTCCGAAGCCAGATTGCCTAGATTTGAATCCTGACCACTTAATCACTGTGCTACTTGAGTGAGTTACTGAACCTCTATGTGCCTCCATTTTCACAGCTGTAAAATTAGGATAATAATAGTTGCTGCCTCAGAGAGTTGCTATGAGAGTTCAATGAACACTCTATCTAAATATCTAGAACAGTGTCAACCAAATTAACAAAGCATGATCATCATGTCAAATTAATGCAAGTAGCTATAGAGTTCTCCAGATAGTGACATTCCTGGGGCACTTCTCCCTCCTGCATCCGTCAAATATGTATTGAGTGCCCTCTGCATGCTGGATTCCATGTTAGATGAACCACACATACAGACTAGCAGGAGCCTATGCTCAAGCATGCTCTTATGTCATGCTCTTCTTCTGGGATCTGGAAGTCTAAATTCTTATAATGCCCCCTCTCAACAGCAAAGAATAACTTTATAGTGAATATCCATTGAGTTCCTTCTGCACACTGGCGTCCATGTTAGATGAACCACAGATACAGACTAGCAGGAGCCTGTGCTCAAGGATGCTGTTATGTTGTGCTCTTCTTCTAGTATCTGGAAGTCCAAATTCTTATAATGCCCTCTCTCAATAACAATGAAGAAATTTACAGTGAAAAAACCTGATAAAAAGTACCTTAGTCACTTGATCAAGGTGAACAACATCCATTATAAGCAATGTAGATAGCATGCATTCTTGTTACAATGTGATAAGAATGACATTTTACACCTGTGGTTTTCTCCCCAAAAGTCCATCACCACAATCAAATCATGGGAAAATCATCAAACACATCCAGATTGAGGGACACTCCAAAAAATGCCTCACTGCTACTCTTTAAAGGGTCAAGGTCATCAAACACAAAGAAAACCTGAAAAATGGGCATAGCCAAAAAGAGCCTAAGGAAACATGATAGTTAAATGTGACATGAATCCTGTGTGGGACCTGGAATGGAAAAAAAGGACAAAATAAAACAAAAACAGGAGGTAAAAACTAATGAAATCTAAATATAGACTTGATTTGAGATTAGTTAATATAGCATCAATATTGATTCTCTAATTTTGATGAATGTGGCTATAATAATTTAAGAATCTGACAATAGGGGAGATAGTGTGGGATATATAGGAATTCCTTGTGCTATCTTAGTAGTATTTCTGTAAATTCAAAACTGTTTTAAAATGTTACTGTATTTATAAAATACCCATCTCTGCCCCAAAATTCAGTCATAAAATTATCTCAACTTCCAGGGACCTGTGAATGGCCAAACCCTTAAATAAGAAAATAATCCTTTTTGTGTTCGAGGACTTTAGAAACAGACCCATCCAAACAAAAGTCATCATTGATGCAGCTTTAACTTCCTCCTCCACATTTTTAATGGCAATGGAAATGAAGCTAAAGATTCAGGTCTTCCATTTTAGAATAATAATAAGAGCTAGCATCCACTGAGCCTTTATTATACACTAGCTCCATGCTAAACTCTTTTCATTGATTAGCTCTTGGAAGCTGTTCAACACCCTCCACAGTAGAGACTCTGATTGCCCCCAGATGGGAAGACTGTTTGCCCTTGTGTCTGTGACAGGCTTGCCCCTGTGACGGTGCAGTTTTAATTCAATGCTGTGCATGTAGAGGTCTCCCTGCTTTCCTTGAACTGAGTGCCCATGTTCAGATGACTAAATGGCTATTCAACAAGTTCCTCCACTGGGCTTTCTGGCATAAGCTGTGTGACACTGTAACATTGTGCAGGGTCTCCAGTGGGACCATTCACCTATAATGGAGAACAAGAACAGTCAGTCTTAATCCTATGGGCAAGAGTTCATAATACTATCTGCATGTCCCACAAGGCACCAGAGGTATTTATCTAATGATTGTGGATACAGAAATAGCAAGATGGGCTCTACGTAGTTAGTGAATTGTGGAATTTTAAAAGTACACTAGAAACAAAGCTCTGTGTTGGTTATTTCAGTTAACCAGTCTCATAATCACTCTTAGTTGGGCCTCCAGAAAACAGTGAGGAATAAATGGCTACATTGAGTCAAATTACCAGTTTACTTCAAAGCTCTACAGGAGCACAGTGCCCTATGCTCAGAAGAAGCCCTAGCTTGGTCTAATGTTTTGAGCGCTGCTAATTCACACTATCTAAAGAACTCAATTTTAGAATCACCTGCTTAATGGAGAGATTTGGTTGTGAAATTTCCACTTTGAATTCAACTATAGAATACACATTTTCTTAGCCCTTGACTTTACAGAAGCCTCTAATTCTTATTCTTACAAATATCCCTACTGTCTTCTTGGGCTTTCTCTCATCCTTCCTATTGTGTCCTCCTAAGGTCTCTGCCTCTCCCTGGAGAATCTGAGAGCCAGGGCTTGCTTTGGTAGCTGAAGGCCCCTAATGAGAGTAGCACTGACATCTCAGCCTCTAAGAGATTGCCTTGTCTGCATGGTCACCTCAGAGCATGCTTGCAGAGGGTGTCTTCTCACCCCTGTCAAGAAATTTTGTTGAGTTCAAAACCTTATTACAATTAGAGTGGAAAAGCCTTACTGGGTTATTTAGATTTTATTGCTGCCAGCAGAGAAATTTTCTGCAACATAGCCTGAAAAAATTCTTGTAAACTAAAGTTAATTGGCAAAGAATCCTCTGGTGTTCTAGAGATAATTGTGGGACACTGTCAGGAGGTTTCCTTTGGGTTTACAATAGAATAATAAGATATTCTTTTTCCTTAGCTTTTTTTTCCTCTCAACTCTCTCTATTTATCTTTATTCTTCTTCTATGAGATTTTTCAAATGTGTTACCATAGAACAGAAACCAATTTCATTCATTTGTAAAAATTAACTGGGTTCTTGTTCCGTATGTGTCAGTGTGTCTGCTGAGCTCAGCTTCCACTTCTGCTTTAGTCTCCCGCATTCACCTCTAAGGAGAGAATCTTCTGGGCTGTTGTCTACAGGAGACGGATCTGATTGGATCACCTATTACCAATGGGAACCAATTAATAAACTCTTAAAGGGCCCAGGATAGGTACTACTCCTCCTGAAAGTGAGGAGTGATTTCAATTTGATTTTCTTTCTTGGAAGTTTGAATTATAAGATGCAAAGGAACTAGATAGTGGTGGGGGCAGGTGAGAGATCCCCATGTGGAATTAGGGGCACTGGCCATACATATATGTGCAGGAAAAAGAAAAAAACAGACACTTGTGGGGGAGAAAATCAGAAATGTGAATAACTCTGAGAGACCAGAGAATAGCGGCAGCTCTTCTCTTTCCAATTATATTGGGTAGAAGTTTCACCAGTTCTTTATTTCATGTCTTTCTGTTCACTATGATCTTTACAAAACCAATGTGGAAAAAACTTGTATAATGTTCTTTCCTTCTTAGCTGAGCTTGCTCAAATGAACAATTTTTAAAATGTTTGCCTATTTAATTGGGACACTAAGACACATGGTAGGAGTAGAGGTCCTGTCCTCTTCCCTTTTCTGCTGAGAAATAGGGAAGGAAGAAATGGAGACAAGGTATTGATTTCCTGTTGGGAACAAGATGCATGTAGTGCCATAAGCAAATTTACTTCTCACACAACCTCAGAACGAAGGTACAATTATACTCCTTTCAGGTGAGATTGGGTGTGTTCAGGGTGGTATGGCTGAAGACCACATCCCTATTTGATAGAAGGAAACCGAGATTTGAAATGTTAAGCCATCTGTCCAAAGTAACTGGAGAATTCAAGATCTAAACAATTTTTTTCCAATTTTAAATCTCACAGTGTTTTCATTATGCAATGTCATTTAAGTACAGTAGCAACAAGGTAAATGCATAAATAAGAGAGAAAGAAAAGAAAAGAAAAAGGAAGGGAGGCCAGAAGTTGAGAAACAAGCACTGACTGAGTCCTTACTACATGGCAGCGTGCTTTACGTGTTACCTCATTCAGTCCTCATGACAACACTGCAAAACAGAACTGACATGTGTATTTTTATATATGAGAAAATTGAAGCTAAGAAAAGTCATCAAAATTACATAGCAAAGAGTGCAGTTAAAATTTATGCTAAGTCAAATTGAATCCTATAGATTGGCTTCCACTAAACTATGTCTTGGTCCTGAAGAAGTATGCATGCTAGAACCACAGAACAATTACAGATGCATGCATACCTTGAACAAATATAGAGCTAACAATGTAGATATAAGTACAAACAGAATGTGAGCTTGGAGGGAGCCATCATAACGCAGACACATTCAAAACATGTATGGAGTCTGGAAACAGTGGAAGAGAATGGAGGCCCAAAATGATGGAGGAAGCCATGGATTGTGCCCTCCCGAGTGGGCACCGCAGCAGACAAGCAGCCAGTATACTAGCAGGACTCCAAGAATGATACAGAGATCAGGAGCAGCACATGCTAGTGTACAATGTGCTCATCACTTCTACAGGTTATTGTATATTTCCATAGGTTTTCTGAGTAATGGGAAGATTTGATAGTGATAGGAATTGGAGCTGTGTCCCCACCAAATCTTAAGTCAAACTGTAATACCTAGTGTTGGAGGTGGGGCCTACGGGGAGGTGATGGAATCATGGGAGTGGTTTCTCCTGAATGGTTTAACACCATGATCCTTGGTAGTATCTTCAAGATAGTAAGTGAGTCCTCCTGAGATCTGGTTGTTTAAAAGTGTGTAGCACCTCCACACTCTGTCTCTGTTTCTCCTGTCCTAGCTGTGTAAGATGTGCTTGCTTTCCCTTCACCTTCCACCATGACTGTAACTTTCCTGAGATCTCCTCAGAAGCAGAAGCCACTGTGCTTCCTATACAGCCTGCAGAACCATGAGCCAATTAAATACTTTTTCTTTGCAAATTACCCAGCCTCAGGAGTGGGAGCATTAACTAATAAAATGGTATATTTATAAAAATATGTTTCTTTGAGTGTAAGCCTGTTTCCGTTCACCAACATATATTATAATGACCAAATTGACAGGTGTTGAATGTTATCTATGTGCCAACCTCTTCAAACACTTAGTGTAATTTATTCTCATCAGGATTGTTAGTATCCCTATTTTTAGAAGCAACCCCATCTGAAACTCATAGTGGTTGGAGAACCTCTCTAAAAGCATGTAACTATTACACATAGAGACAGGGTTCCAGCATAATCAGACCTGACTCCCAATCTAGTGCTCTTTCCACTGTTCCTCAGTTATTCTCAGTGCTACTAGGCCCTAGCTAGATGACAGACGTGGCACACAATATATGGCACACAACCCATGCAATGTAATAAGGAGTCAGTTTGAAAGTTTTGCATTTCTAGGTAGGTTTTTATTAACATAACCATCTTGCCATTCTGCATTGAATAACTAAATAAAATCCAGCGTGTGTAAAACCAAAATAAATTTGGCAGCCTGCAGAGCACTTGGCACATAGTAGGGACATAATAATTACTTGCTGAATAAATGCATTACCAATTCAGAGTACTCTTGATTGAATGTTTCTTTTTCATTTCTTTGACTTGCCTATTCAGCGTAATCCCACAGATTTTGAGCCAATTATTAATGTTGGAAATGTGTTCAAGGGAACAATGCTTTTGAACACAAAGAACCAAGTCACTTTGGTGTGTAGTAGAGGAGCCTGAGCCTTTTGTCCCTCTGCAGGCAGTTTATTAAACTTCCTGATTAGCTAATCAGCAATTAATTTAATTATTAATGCTATTTACATATTTGGATTTTTGCTGTCATTAAGCAGCCCTGCTACCCTCACCTTCCTTTGCATTTTAAAATTTAAAAAAGGGTTAAGAAATGAGAAGATAAGTGACAAATGAGGCTATAAGATGCACAAGGCAAACAAACCAGAGTGACTTGTAATGAGAGATTAGACATAGAGGAGAAAAGGAATTACATGGAAGCTGAGTGAAGGATGGACTATTTCTCTGCAGGGACTTCTAAACTTTGAGGTAGAAACTATGTGTAAATGCACATCTGTACACAATTTATAACAAAACCTGGGAGCTTGGAAACCTGATCATACATTCAGCAAATGCAGCTGCTGGCAAAGCACACATGTCCCCATAATTTCCATGGTAGTTGGTGGCAGTAGGGGAGGGGAGGTCACAGAATTTTTTATTATCTTCGGTCTCAGTTTTGTTTAGCCTGAAATTCAGCTGAAAATGCTGCACTTCAACTAAATATTAACATGCACTCCCTAGAAAGAACAAAAAAGGTATAAATTATGTCTGATTGAATAAACACAACCCCACTGTTGAACAGCCAGTCAATGGAGAGGGCAGGGAGAGGCAATGGAGCAAGGTAATGTGTAATCTCACCAGTCAATGGACTGTGGGCAGGCCTGGGCGGCCCATTGCTGGAGGTGTCAGGGAGATAAATAGCAGAGTGTCCTCCTCAAAAATATGATTAATACCCTCCTCGGTCCACTGCTGAAGATGTAGTGGGTGCAGCTGGTCTGGACAGCAGTTGCATAGAGGGAAAATCCGGGATGATCGCAACGGAGCAGAGAGGGCAAAGAGGAGGACAAACAGCCACCAGACTGGGGATGCTGAGGGCTGGAGAGTGGGGTGGGGTCTTCGCTGGCCAAAGGTCTTTGCTGGCTCCGGCTTAAGTAATGCTTAGGGCCCTGTCATGCCTGCGTGCCTGAGCCCTAGAGGCCATTGTGTTGAGGGGAAAAAGGACAAGCTGGAGTGATTGTTTATGGAATAAACAGTGAGTGATCTTGAAGAACTGTGATCTTTATGATACAAGTGTTGCGTGATCGACACACTGTCTTCAAACTAATTAATTCTCACAGATTAGTATGAGGTAATGGGAGAGAGAACTCCGCTTCTTCAGGTGGAGAGACTGAGGTCCAGAGAAGTGAAGTAACTTACTCAAAGCTACATATTCCGTAGGTGGGGCAGGGGTCCAGAACTCACAAACTGTCATTCTTCTCTCCAAACCAAGCTGACTCCCCAGAGATCTGAAAACAAAACCAAGAAACCCTTTGATCAGAGTTCATCTTTGGCCATTTGCTGTAGTCTCCTCATATCATCTCTTCTGTTCCTTTTTTTTCATCATTCCTTTTTATTGCTGACTAATATCCCACTATGTGGCTATACTGCATTTTATTTATTTATTTTATTTTATTCTCTCTCTCTCTATGTGTGTATGTATATAGATAGATAGATAGATAGATAGTACTTTAGGTTCTGGGGTACATGTGCAGATCATGCAGGATTGTTGCATAGGGTTTTGTTCAGATATTTTTCTTATTTTTGTTTATATACAAGAATGTCAACAAAAGATTTTCTACAGTTTTCTGCTCCATGTTCACTTATTTTGTTAAACACACACAATCACATAACGATTGTAGTGAAAAGCAAATTGCTGTGTTCTCCTATTTCACTGGTAGAAGGCAGGAGAGCTTTCTGCTCTGGGGCAACTCTGACTGCCATGTTTTTCTCAGGTAATTCCTCCTGAGTGGTCAAGGTGCTATAATGTGAATAAAGCCAACACAAAAGTTGCCCCGGAGTGTTATAACACCAGGATGGTGTGAGACAACAGGAACACAGAAGGGACATCTACTTAAACCTAGAATTATTAGTTTACTGCCTGTTTTTCTTTAATGTAGTGAACTGAAAGCAGAGTTTTAGAAAACATGACATTGAGATTCTAGAAATGAAAAAAGTAAAAACAAATGTTTGAAGTCCTAATCAATGCTAATCAAGACTTGGTATTATATTATACTTTACAAGTATATGATGAATCCCAAAGAAAAGGATGCAACATCAGAAGGTGAGAAGATGCAGTCTTTAAATGTTATAAAAAGTTATGTATCTATTACTACACGTGCAAAAACAGATATATAATATGTAGTAAAACATAAATATACATTTATGCATGTTTGTGTACATATAATTATTTCCTACTCAGCTTTAGTTTGAAAAAAGAATGAAATAAATAAATGAGTGGTTTTGTTGCCAAATTAGTTTGGAAAGTATGCTTTATACCTTCTTAAAAATGCAAAAGAATGTGAAAACTCCTATGGTAGGGAAATTTATTTAACATTATTTAGTTTTGCATTTCTAACAAGTATTTAAGTTTTGTTTTTGCTTTTTTTAAACTTCCTATTTATAAAAGGCCCACAGAATAGTGCTCTGTAGACCCTGCCTCAGGAAATGAATCTTATATCAATGAGTCTATTCCAGGTTTATTGTACATGTAGTACAATATAGTAGACACACTTGAATTTGATTTTGATCAACTATAATCTTTTAGGTCATTGCAACAATGAAACATTTTATTCATAGAAGTGTGAGATAAATCCTTCCACATTTTCTTATTTGGACATACCCTGAAATAAGTGTGTTTCTAATCAGTTGGTTCCAAGAAGAAAGAAAGAGAGAGAGAGAGAGAAGGATGGAAGGAAAGGAAAGGGAAGGGAAGGAAGGAAAGAAAGAAAAAGAAACAAAACGTATACTATGTTTAAGAGAATTTAAATAAAGAATAAGGCAATTTTTTCTCGGAATGGAGTCTTTCTGATAGGTGCATCACATGCACATCACACAAATGACATGATTAACATGACACCAAAAATGAGTTACCATTTTTAGAAATGTAAGAAGAATTTATTTATCATGATACAAGATATCATAATTATGTAAATATTATCAAAACTGTGCATTGAATTCATTTCATTAATGTCACAGGTTTGGAGCAATCATCTAGCCTAGGCTTTCAGTTCCCAGGTGTCCTAAGACTAGAAGTGACACACTCAAAGTCACACAGCGGATGAACTAAGTTATGTGGACAGAAACCCTTCCTTATCTTTAGGCACCAAGAACTCGACTCTGCCCGCACACATGGCTTCAGGAGGCTCCTCAAAAGGATCTTACTAAGGCCATTTCTTCCTCTAATTTCATGTATTCTTATGTTCCAAAAGGACTTGTTGAAAACTGAAATCTTAAACCAATCCATGGTGTTGGGAATTGAGCCAGATGGAGATGGTTCCTGAAAGCAAATATAAATTTGACATTTTCCCAAAATTTTACCTAAACAAAATGAAGTGAAAAATTCTGAGGATGACTTATTGAAACAGAAAGAAAAGCATTTTAAGTTCAAGAAATTAAAAAAATGATCTGTTAATTGACTTGTACAAATCATTTTCTACATTATGTAAATAGCCACACATATTGAAATAGTTTTTAGTATATTATTATACTTTAGTATATTTGGATATTACGTTTTTAGATCTCTGGGGACTGGGGAAGGCTCAGTAGTTGGAGACATCACCACTACATTAAAGAGAATTTCATTCCATAGTGGAGATGAAGAAAATAGAGAAAACTGACATCATCCTTGCACTTTCTTCTCTTGAACATATAATCTCTCTTTAAGTAAAACACTAGGTAAATTCATGGACTCAGGACTCAGGCTAAACTAGATGCTTTCAAAGGCCCTGGTTAATGAGGAATCTTTTAAATGTCACATCTACAGTGCAAATTAACCAATATTGCATAGCAAAAATCTCTCACAAGAAATCTGGTCAATGGTTTATGACAAAAAAATTAATGCTTTCTGTCAAGAATAAGGGTTAAGTTTAGTATTAATCATAAAATGACCTTTAATTGCCAAACAAAAGCACTTTGTTATTTTGCTACAATCCTGAACTCACCCTGAGCATTGAAAAAAAGTCATAATTTGCTTAGTATAAATATATTAAAGTATTAAGCCCGCTCTGCTACTCAATTAGTAAACATGTCAAGGGGCGGGTGAGTTATTCATGGTTCAGAGGGCCAGCCCCTTTTCACAGGGAACTTTTTTCACTCTAATGAAATGATGGATAATCTGGAAGTAGGTGCCTTAAGAAGATATTAATCATTCGCTGTGGTAATGTTAATCATGCGTTCCATCATCTCCAGATGCTGTGGATCACCTTCCTCTGAGACAAAGGGCACCTAAGCCAGGAAAGTCCTTTTGATCACCTTTCTCCAGAGCCCGTCACATGCGGCTAACATTAAAGACAGCTTTAGATTTCAGGGCGTCCTTAAGATAAAAATGGCAAACGTCGCATAAAACTCCTTCAACTGATTTTTGAGCAACATAAGCTGGGACCTCTCTCAAGCCCTAATTATTTACCTTTTCTACATTGCTCATATTGTAAGAGAAAGGGACTTAAGGTATAGAAGTGGAACACAGAAGTCCATCAAGTAAAATCCGTAAATGTATGTCTTGGCAAACTGCTTTTATAGTGTAGGCTTCTAATCTTACAAAATGTTAGTGTTCATCGGGTCAGATTTGTCTCTTAAAATGTCTCTGATGTCTCCTTGAGTTAATGAAACGTCGTGCCTCCAGAGAGACTTCTGGCCAATTAAACATTTTTATGACCAGTGTTTCTTTAAAAGGGAAAAAAATGTTAAGTATAATCTGAGGGCATATCTTATGTGGCTAAAATAGCTCCCATCACAGACTAATTTTGCATGTTTCATAGACCCCAGTGCCTGAAGAAGAAACCTGGAATGATTCCTAATGCTATGAGGTTGCTCTATATAAATTGCCTCAGAAAGATGAACCTGAGGGAAATCAGTAATACTCCTGTCATCCTGCAGAAGTATTAAGGATTAAGAACTCTAGAGGTTAGATCGCATCTTCAAATGCAAGAGGTACCATTTTCCTAAACCCACATGTGTACATGGCCCCATCTGCAACTGCACAAGAGGGTAACTGATGAGGTTATGAGATATCCTTTGTGGGGACAACTTTACTTGCAGGAAACACTCCTTGTATGATGGCTTATAATACTCAGACTCAGTCACTAAATAGTCTGATCCACATGTGTGTACACAAAATGCTGGCAACTCATTTCTGGCCTGCTGGAGAAAACTGGTTACTTTGTTCTTCTCTCAAATTTAGCCCTCTAGTCACCTTCCCTGCTTTATTGATGTATCTCAATAATCCACCAAATTAGCCAAATACTTTTACATAGGTGTGTTTACGATTCGCCTAATGGCTTTTTTTAATTGCGGTTTCTAACTCCAAATACTTTCACCAACATTTTACTTCACCTCCAGTTTTCCTCTGCACCCCCCCAAATGGGCCACATTCTAAACTTTGTCACCTCCTGAAGAAGCCTTACCTTGGCCCTTTAATTTCAATTGCCAATTGCATGCTGAGAGATGAGTATCTTTTTATTTTTCCCATAACCTCACTTCTACTGAATTTCTTCACTGGCCTCAGCATATTTTGCCTCTATACTTTCCTTTCCTTGTCTGGCTCACGGAACTGGTCAAACCCCTCTATTTTCATATATCTTAATGTCCAGTGCAACCAGCCAAACCTCAAATATGTAGTGATTTTAAAAGATGTTTCTGTGCACTTTGCTTGGCATGCACTGGGTTATTCAAGCCAATTTTCGACTCTATAGCCTCTTAAGTCAACTGGTCTAATTTTCCTAATTTGGGGGCAACTCACTCAAAGCCTCCCATGATGCCTCTCCACTGTTCTCAAGGATTGGCCTTGACTTCATTCCCCTTTTTCTCAGCCAATGTTGTTACTGCCTTCTTAGGGGAAAGAGAGAAGCCCTCAGAAGCTTCTCAATATTCTATTGCCTCATGCACCAGACACATGCCCTTTCCTGTGTTCTTCTCTTTTGTCTTCTTAAATGATAATGTGTTCGCCTTTCTTTGTTGAAAATTCACTTGCTTGAGATCTTGATTTCATATTCTGCCCTTTCTTCTGGAATTGTGCTCCTATACTTATGGTTTCTTGCTCCAGAACCCCTAATTTATCTCAGTCATAAATAAACCCACAGCTCTCTTTCTCTCCAAAATAAAAGCAGTTTCTTCATTTCATGCCTCCTCAATGTCTCCCTCTTCCAATTATCATCTAAAATTCTTGGAAGAAGAGTCTGTACTTCTAGAGTCTGTACTGATTTACATATATCTTCTCTCAGATCCATCTGGCATTTGATTTCATTGATGTATTGAAATTTAAATTCCTAAGGCCATCAGTGGCTTCATAGTACATATTCAGAGCTGATTATATACCTGATTTTATTCTAGGTGCAGGACATAGTAAGAAACAATACATTTAAGAAGAGATGAATACTTTTCTTGGAGCTTACATAATACCATATTGTCAAATGTAATGAATATTTGTTTTTCTTGACTTTCTGGATCTCTTTAATTGCTTCATGTACTACTCCCATCACTTTAACAAATCATTCCCTATCCCTTCCTTGTGTAATAGCCTGAAGTGTTATTATTCTCTAAAGTTCTTAGTTTTTCCAATGTTCTTTGCAACCATGCATTTATCTATTTCATGTTATCCACTTTTATGTGTTCAATTACCCTTATATGCTGATGTGTCTTATCACTACAAACTCTTCTTCTAATCATCAGAGCTATACATCTTCGTGCTTCTGAGTTTCAAACACTTACGTAGAGCAGAGACCATCAAATTCAACATGCCCAAATTTAACATGTCACCTGCTTAAGATTAGCTGCTTCTTCTTTCCTTAACCTAGTTATGGCACTACCAAAATCCATCAATTCAACCTAAAACATTGAGGATTATGCTGGATTTTTCTTTCTCTCTATCCTTCTACCTAATAATACAAGTCCTCAGACATCTATTTTCTGAATAGTTCTCATTGAAATTCTAATTCCTAATAATTTTACTTTGCTTTACACCCTAAGTTCTCTCATGAGCATTAATAACTGCTTCTCATCCTCTGTCTCAAGTTAATCATCCATAGAGCAAAAACAATTTAACTATGATGAGCCTTAGAAGTTACTTAAAGAGAGAATAAAGCCAAAGTCTTCAACATGGCTTGGAATATCTTGTATAATATTTTTCCGTTGGCCTTGACAGCATTGTATTTGATCACTTTATGACTCACCAGTACATTTCAGCACAATGAATAAATTTTATTTTCTTTTGCATGTGCAATACTTTTTGCTTATTGTTGTGGTTGTTGATTTTTTTTAGCCTTTACATTTTTACTTACTCTTTATTGTCTGCCTGTTTGTTTTTCTTTTCTGGTTTACTGAAATCCACGCTTATTCATCTCTCTCTCTCTCTCTCTCTCTCTCTCTCTTTTTTTTTTTTTTTCCGTGATGGAGTTTCACTCTTGTTGCCTAGGCTGGAATGCAATGGCACCATCTTGGCTCACTGCAGCCTCCGCCTCCCAGGTTCAATCAATTCTCCTGCCTCAGCCTCCCAGGTAGCTGGGATTACAGGCACACACCACCATGCCTAGCTAATTTTTTGTATTTTTATTACAGATAGGGTTTCACCATGTCGGTCAGGCTGGTCTTGAACTCCTGACCTCAGGAGATCCACCCTCCTAGGCCTCCGAAAGTGCTGGGATTACAGGTGTGAGCCACCATGCCTGGCCACTTATTCATTTTTAAGTCACATTGCATACATCATATCTTCCATGAAAGTATTTTCTCACTATCTGTCACCTCCACAATATGGATGCACAGATATCCAACCTGTATGTTCTCTAGCACTTCCATGAAAGTATTTTCTCACTATCTGTCACCTCCACAATATGGATGCACAGATATCCAACCTGTATGTTCTCCAGCACTCTGTGCTTACAGTAGCATTTTTGATTATCTCTTCATATGACAGGTCAACCTAACTAAACTATAGATACTCTAAGAGAATACTTCTAAATCCTCCTTTTATTCTTACTTTCTAACTCAGTGTCTGATATAGAATAAATATTTCATGAAGATTTGGAAAATAAATTATTCAAAGAAAGAAAGAAAAGGAAGTTACTCATTTTTCACCCTAAGACCTTCAAGCACGTGGCAATTTGTATTTTCCAAAGAGGCTACATCAATGTATACCATCCTACTTTCTCTTCCACAGTGAAGGTTACCTTCATCACTTAGGGGTGTGTGTATTTATTTTATTCACAAACATTAGTGAATGGCAATGGCAACTACAGACATGGGCTTTGGAGATATCAGATTATTACCATATGGTTTGTCCACTAATGATATCAGGAGAAGCTATACATATAAAGATATAACTATAGTACAGATTTTAGTGAGATTAGAGCAGGCAGAGGTGCTTTAGGAGGAGTACAGATGAAGTTTTTTTTTTTTTTTTTTTTTTTTTTTCAGGAGTTCTGGAAAAGGATCATAGAGAGGAGATGACATTTTAGTGAAACTTTGAAGGACGATTAAAAGTTGGCCAAACAAGGCCGGGCGCGGTGGCTCAAGCCTGTAATCCCAGCACTTTGGGAGGCCGAGGCGGGTGGATCACGAGGTCAAGAGATCGAGACCATCCTGGTCAACATGGTGAAACCCCGTCTCTACTAAAACTACAAAAAATTAGCTGGGCATGGTGGCGCATGCCTGTAGTCCCAGCTACTCA
>NW_022437020.1:6052888-6089338 GCF_009761245.1 Sapajus apella | reverse complement strand
TACAGGCATGCGCCACCATGCCCAGCTACTCAGGAGGCTGAGGCAGGAGAATTGCCTGAACCCAGGAGGCGGAGGTTGTGGTGAGCCAAGATCGCGCCATTGCACTCCAGCCTGGGTAACAAGAGTGAAACTCCGTCTCAAAAAAAATAAATAAATAAATAAAAAGTTGGCCAAACAAAATCCAAATCCAGGGAAAATAATATTATGGAGAATACTATGTGTGAAATTACAGCAAAGTTAAATATGAGAAATGTATACAAGCAGTAGTTCAGAAAGGCTGGTATGCAGGGTGACTTTTGGGAGAATAATGGGAAATGCATGATAGATCTTTCTCTGAAAAGTGAACTTTCCTTAAAAGATTAGTGTTGGGGGCATTGGTACCCACACAATTTCCCAATATCAGCTCTCTTCTAGCAAGTACTCAGAGATATGTCAGAGTTGAATCACTCTGATGAACTAAACAAAACTGTATACGCACCCTTTCTTATTTTTTTATTTGTATGAAATATTCACTGTTGAACAATACATCTCCCCGGGGACTTGAATGATGCTATTACTGAAGGCTCAATCACAGTCTTGTCCTTGTGTAGCAGCAATCATTTTAGGAACAATGCTGCCCATGCTGAGGCCACTGGAACTCATGTGACTTTTTAAAGCAAGAGCCAGAATGTGCCCTTGGATAACTGACCTTAGAGATGACCTCCACACCTAACACAGATATGAACTGCTCTCATCCTGCTTCCAAAGCAGATGTTTGTGCTGTTGCCTTTCCCAATATTGGGTCTTTCCTGAGGACTTACTGCACTAGCACAAATAGTGCATTTCCCCAAAGTCTGATAATGTCCCATGGTGGTGGACCTTCAAGCACATCTCCTTCAATGTCTTCTCTGCAGGAGAAGCTAGGCACATACCTCCTTATTCCTTCAACTCACACCCAGTAACTGTTAGAAACATACATAATCAGGCCTCTTATAAGGGTAAATATTAATATTCACATCTAGTTTAAATGCATAAAAAGAAAAAATTTCCAAAGAGCCTCATAATTAGCATATCTGCCTTGCTCACAGTGAAGTTAGTACTTCTTTTCTTTTTTAACTGACATATATAGTATATATTTATGGGCTACATAATGATGTTTCTATACATATAATATATAGTGATTAGATCAGAATAATGAGCATATTCATCATTTTGAACCTTCATTATTTCCCTGTGTTGGGAATATTCAGTATCCTCCTTCTAGCTATTTGAAACTATTTAATATGTCTTTTTTATTTTTATTTTTTGAGATGGAGTCTCATGTCACCCAAGCTGGAGTGTAGTGACGTGATCTTGGCCCCCTGCAACCTCCATCTTCTGGGTTCAAGCGATTCTCCTGCCTCAGCCTCCTGCGTAGCTGGGATTATGGGTGCCCATCACCACATCCAGCTAATTTTTTAACTGTATTCATCCTACAGTGCTATAGAATTCTGCAGTTTATTGAGTCAGTAGTTCTGTTCCTCACTGGAGCAACTATATAAAGATGTTATTAATTATAAGCACATTATCAGTTAAAAATAGCAAGGAAACCCTACCACATGAAATACCCATATCATGATTAAAATGTTCTAGCATATATTAGAATTAAATATTATATATATAAGATTATAAGAAGCCTCTCTTAGAACTTTAAGGTAGGCTTTTTCCCTTTTTTTACACACCGGTTGAAAATTAAGTAAAAGATTCATACTCAGTGTAGCAAAATTCTAACTCACTTTCAGGTTTCCTTAATGGCTTAGTCCAAAAACTTACCGTATTTCTTAGACATCATTTGTCAAAGTGATAATCTGAATGAATACAAAAATTATATGCTTTTTAAAAATTTTTATATTACTGTTAGTGTGCAGTTGGCAGGAATACTGGAATCCCCTACATACTATTGAGTCATGGTATCTAATAGCTCAGTATTTTTCCTGCTATAATCAATTATGTTAGTGTTTTTTGGTCAAGATGAGTTAATGAAGATAATTATTTTTCCCACAGATATTCATCAAAATATAGACCACAGTACAAATTATGTGCAATATTGAGGATGAGAGAAAAGAGTTTTCTATAATTATACATAGAAGTTGAATAAAAAGGTTTTAACTAGTTTGTGTTGATCTTTATATGCCAAGTAGATATAAAAAATGCTTGTTGGTTGAGTGGAGAGCATCGCAGCACAACTCATTACCCTAGAGGTTTGGAAAGGTCACAGGTCAAAGGATGCTCTCTCATATGCCAGAAGCAAACATGTTTCTTAAAATATTCACAAAATTTGCTTAAAATACTGGCAGTTCCTCTGCTCTGTCATACCGACAATAAAATAGCTTTTTAGTTTTAAAATTATTTTAGCATATGAAGAAATGGGTTACCTTGACACTATTAAGTAATAAAAGTGCCATCATCTCCTTGTATACTGCAATAGTCTATGAGGTCAAATTTATAGAAGAAAATGTAAAGTGGACGGCAGGATGTTGAGGATCCCAGGGCTTATTGTGAATCAGATTGGCCTTGTCAAAGGACACCAGTGGCTACCTAGGCCCATGGTCACACAAGGAAAATAGCATGAGACAACAATTGCTCAGATTATTTAGATATTACTAAAATTTGCAATAGAAACACTTTAGTTCATTAATTAGCAAGAGCACATCTCCTGTAGTCCCATTTTCTTTAACAACCTCCCAACTCAATCTGCTTAAGGCCTTTGCTTTTCCTGACATTCCCATGTCCTGAAAACCATTAGCCTAACATGTATTTGTCAAGACTATCTATATCCTCGGACTATTTATAAATGCAAGATGTAGTTGAAAGACAAACCAGGTTGAAACATTTTGATTCCTCCTTTCTGTTTGTTGTTGAAAATGCACTCTTCGATGTGTCCACACTCGCTTCACAGGGACTCGCTGATGTAGCTTGGCTGGTAAATAAAAGGCATCCTGGGATAAGAGAAGGAAGTAGATCTTAAAGTGAGGCTGGCCTACACTTAAATTGTGACTCTATCACTGCTATGTGGATGACCTTAAGCAAGTTATGTGGCCTCTCTGGCACTCAGCTTCCTCATCTGTAAAACAGAAGTATTCATAAGTGTAAATGACCAATTATAGGTATGTTCTGGGGTATCATTTCAATATAACTATCGAGTTTTTTCTGGAAATGCAGTCCTCTAAAAGGTGAAGAATTAGTTACATTCTATTCTCTTTCCTCAGGTCACACCTGAACATTTTTTTCTTTATTTCCAGTGATCACCCTTGAAGGAAAGGGGTTTTGATGAATGAGCAAATGCACCAGAACAGAATAAGGAATCAAGATTTAGTTCTGTGAGCAATGGTATGGAGGAGACACTGTGTGGAAGGGATAGGAAGTTTTGTAAAATAACTGCAGATCTATAATGGATGAGAAAATGTATAACTACTCACATGATCCCAGAAAGCAGTGTAGAAACTTCAAGTAAGCAAATTTGTGGCAATAGGCAGGAGAACTTGGCCATAATCCAATAGCTGAAACAAGATGTCCATCTGTCCAGGCAGAGGCTGGCTAACTATTTGGTCAGTACTCTCTACAGGTGGGCTGAGTAAAGTGAATTGGACTCTTTGATATTAAGGTGTCTGATCCTAAGAGTTTATTTCAATACCATGTGAATTACATAACTTACAATGATGACCGAGTATTCACTTTCAAAAAGCAGTATCCACCAAGTCCAGTAGGGTAGAAGCCACTGTCACCTCCTCCTCTAATCATCCTCTTTCCATTTTATACTTAAACCCTCTCCTCCACCACCAAGTCAATCTAGTCCCTACACCTTCTGGTCCCAATATATGTCCCCGGTCTCACAAGCTGCTTTCTGCTAACTGGCATTCCTAGCTGTAACCATACTGGGCTGCTTATTCATGCAAACAGAAGCCATGTCTTCTCTAGCCTCCATATCTCTGTTCATGCACGCCATATACCTAGAAAACCTCCTCTCCTCTCTAGGTCCTAAGAATTTCTCTTCTTGTCAAACCCTAGCAGTGTTTTTACGATCATGACTGTTATTTTACAATACCAAGAAATCCCTGAAGCCAGGACCAAGTTCCCATGCCTGCCATTGTCTCAGCAGTGTCCTGTTCATGTGAGGTCTTCTTGACGCTAAAATATACTGATTTACCACAAACATTTTTCCTTAAATAAAAAAATTAAAACTTAAAATTGTAGGATTTCTGTGGGCATTTTCAGCTGTAGTCATGTTGGCTACTTTTTAGTGAGATATTGTTCTACTAAAGTTTAGATACACAAAATAATAGAAAATATGCACCAAATTTTTAAATAAAATATAGATGATACGAGGCATTTCAGGCAGCAGATTTACTGTAGATGATGATTTTCCATATTTCCCAGAAAATTGTAACCACAAGCCACTCTGATTGACGGGGTCAGGCTCCAACTGAGAATCCGATTGGAGCTTCTCCTGGCTTTGACAAGGACGCCTGCCCTCTTCTAAATTAGACAGGGCCTCTGCTGTCTGTTGGGCATAGCCCAAGCCCACATCGCCTGTTAAAGAAACAGCAACTTTGTTTAAGATCCAGGACACAGACTTTGAGGGCATGAAAACGTACTTTTTCCAGCTTTTCTCACCCTCTAGTAAAACAAAGGCTTTGAAAGCATTGCATTCTGACAGTCTATTGGTTGATGATGATATGAATATCCAGGGGATCTATTCTAAATTACCTTTTGCAATAAGGTGAAGACATTTTCTTCGAGGGTCATAGTTGCAATTTACAAATACTTCCCAAAACAGTCATTTCAACTTCTGCTTTCTTGAGTTGATCTGAGTTTGTTTGTTTGTTTGTTTGTTTTTTGAGAGGGAATCTTACTCTGTTGCCAGGCTGTAGTGGAGTGGTCCAGTCTCGGCTCACTGCAAACTCCGCCTCCCGGGTTCAAACAATTCTCCTGCCTCAGACCCCAGAGTAGCTGGGACCACAGGGGGGTGCCACCACGCCTGGATAATTTTTATATTTTTAGTAGAGATAGGGTATCACCATGCTGGCCAGGATGGTCTGGATCTCTTGACATCGTGATCCGCCCACCTCAGCCTCCCACAGTGCTGGGATTACAGGTGTGAGCCACCGCAACTGACCCAGGTGATCTGAGTTTTATGGGATGACTCAGCATGCAATCTCAATCTTGCCTTAACCTCCATTGCCCACTTTGCCTTGTAAGCCCTCATCCAAGGAGGATGTAAGATCTTTTTTACTACCTGCTGCTTACCAAGAGACCATCTTCCCTTCCCAGTATTGTTCCCATCAACTCACTAATCTCCAGCACTGCTTTCTTCTTCACTGTGTAATACTATGCTGAAGCTAGAGCCCAATCCATTTGGTTGCCATCCTTATTTTGGTAGCTCCTTTCTCTTGGGCTCCAACTGTAGTTAATGGCTCAGTTTCTCTGTAGAGTGGACCCATCAGCTGGCAATGGCTATCTGTCTTTGGGAGTGTTCACCCTCCGGGCTACCCCTGACAAATCCTTGACACTTCCACACCAGGACTCTGCTTCACCAGGGATCCACCATAGGACATCAATAACACTAAGACCTTCCTAGCTTTCTCTTCACTCAATAGTGAAAACGGAATTTGGGGGTGACCATAGGGAACTGAGGCAGGACACAAATGATTTAATCATTAATATCATAATAAAATATTGGTTGAAAATCTACCATATAACAGGGACCGTACTTAACACTGAAAATATATAGGCAGTCAGTTTCTTAAAGAGTTTGAGCCTCTAGAATAAGATGAAGCTGAAACTTTTTGCATATATTTAAATGTTAATAAGATAAGCCCAAATAAGCCAGAAAATACAACAAAATAATACAAAAACAAAAGTACATCAAAGCCCTGAGAAGGCACAAACACACTTGGGAGCAAACCAGGCCTAGCCCCATCCTTGAGAACCTTTATCTCTGTTCATCAGTCATCTTCAGATCCTCAGGGTGCATCAGAGTCCCTGAATGAATGACTTCTGATGTACAGAAAATTATATCTTCAGAAAGTCACGTTCATATTTTTAACAAACAATCCAACTAAACTATGTTTTAACATACACTTGAAAGGAAAACAGATTCTCTCCTTTAACATAAGGTGCTAGAATTAGAAAGAAACTCATTTATTTATATGAATGTTGAATGCTGTGCTAAGCAAGATAGTGGCCCCTCAAGGATGCCTACACCCTAATCCCCAGAACCCATGAAAGAGTTCTATGACAAAATACATTTGGCAGATATAATTAAATTAAATACCTTCAGATGAGATTATCCTGGGTCATCTTGGTGCGCCCAGTGTCATCACAGGGTCCATATGCAGAGAAACAGAAGGGTCAGAAGGAGAACAAGATGCAGGGATGGAAGCAGAGGTTGCAGTGATGGGTCATGAGCCAGAGAGTAAGGGCAGGCTTATTTCTCAAAAGCTGGAAAAGCAAGGATCAAATTCTTCCCTGGAGCCTCCAAAGGGTCACAGCCCCGCCAACTCATTTCAGATTTTTGATTCTCAGAACTGCAAGGAGATAAAACTGAAAACTTTTGTTGTGTTAAGCCACTAAGCTTGTGGTAATTTCAGCAGTGAAAGGAAACTAATATAGGCATTAAATCAACCAATATTTTATTTCCATTGGACTTCCAGGAAGAAATTATCTGTATGCGTTAAATTGGAAAACATTGCTGATAATTCATATAGAGAAGAAAGTCTACAGCTCATCTGAATTTGATATATTCAGGTGATTCACAAATAATGAGAATCAGATAGGTGGAAAAAAATACAATGCTTCATGATCTTAGTGTTACACTTGTCTCTGGAGAAGCACAATCAGTAAAAACAACAAAGGGATTCCTAGGAGCAGATGCTCGTTAATATGATGGTTACGTAGACTTTTGTAATAATTCTTTATGAAAGTAGAGACATTAACAAAATATACACATTGCCTGAACTCTTTTTTTTTTTTAATCAGTTCAGTTACAGGGAAGAAGTATATAATTTGGAAACTAATGATTTTTAAATGAATGACAATTTAGAGAAGAACACATCCAGGCTCATGTCTCAAGCTTAACATCTGTGACTCTGAAGTTCCATAAGTAATTTCCTGAAACTGTGGGCTAGAATCATTTAAGGAACCTACATTTGTAAAGGAATAGGTCAGTGGTCAATGTAAATACCAAAACAGTTAAAACCAATATCACTGGGGGTAAGGAGGAAAAAAAAAAAAAAAACGAAAGGCGGGCTATAGTACAACCTCAGACATTTCAAACTGCTCAAAAATGCACCTGCCTTTAATGCAAATCATTAAAAATCTAAAGAGCCATTATCTTGTCTTTCCTAAAGTTCTGTAATTTGTAACATTATGGTGAAAATGTTGCTATTACTACTTAAATTTCTACTTTTCTTTAGCGGGGAAAGCAGTAGGACTGTTCATTGGCGTCATTGTCTCCACCTCGATATGACTTGCATACCTGCTCCACTGCTCTGGTTCAAGACAATTAATCCTAATATCCAACCCCTCCTGTGGTAATTTCTCATCTTGGCAGGTCTCTTTCTGTAATGGCTAAAGGGGAGTGGCGAGTTCCCAAAGCTTGAGCTCAGCCAGCTTCCTTCATAGACAGAAACAGCCTATTCTGGTCTCACCCTTTTTCTCCTTCTTGTCCTTCTCTCTTTTCCTCTTATCTTTTTTCCTCATCCTTCCCCTTCCTTCTTATCTCTTCTTTCTTTCCTTCCTCTCTCTTTTCTTCCCTTCCATCCTTCATTATCCCTCCGTCCATTCCTTCCTACCTTCTCCCTTCCTTTCTTCTTTCCTCCCTTCCTTTCCTTCTTCTTTCCTCACTGCTCTCTACCTTCCCTCTGGCCCTCTATCCTTCCTCTCTTCCTTTCTTTCTCCCTCAGTTCCCTAAAAAATAGTTTGACTTCAAAAATAAAAATAAAGCAAACCACAGAAATCTCACCCAGGCTGTCTGCACAGCGGAGAACTTTTGCTGTAGCCTCTTCTACCAAGTATAAATTAGGTGATTGACAAATGGCAGGTAGCAATGGAGGTGGAAATAACCTCTATTATCATGCCTTCCTGACTCAGGGAAAAAGCTCTAGTGCCCTAATTTTTTTTCAACCCAATTCCAATTTCATATTTATGAAAAGCTAGTGTCTGCCACTCCCCAGCAATCTGCTTATTGGACGTACTTTTCTGCAAGCATAATTATGTTCCCCATCCCTTGATATTGCACCCTTTTATTTCATTTTCCTCTCCACCTCCTGCTGTGCTGACTGCCATCTTAACAGTCCACACTCTGACCAACAGTATAGGTCATTGATTTTTTTTTTTTCCCAAAGCCAATATCACTCTAAGAATTGGTCTTCATCTCCAGAGACAGTGTGTCTGTTTGTGTGTGTGTGTGTGTGTGTGTGTGTGTGTGTGTGTGTGTGTTTGTGTGTGTGTGAGAGAGAGAGAGAGAGAGAGAGAGAGAGAAAGAGAGAGAGAGAGAGAGATGGGGAGAGTATGATAATGCCGCCATAGGACACCGGGTCGAAGGTCCCTATCCACTCTGGGGTGGCTACATTGTGTTTCCCCCTCCCCTGATGCCATCTCCTCTAATGACAGATGCTCCTGTGTGAGTTCTTATACTGGAACCTGGATGTCATTTCTGCACGGGCATATGATCAGATGTCATTTCTGCACGGGCATATGATCATCATATGTACACATGAGCTTTAGCCAACATCTGCATTTGGAAAGCAAGTGAGCAACAAAGACAATATCCATCATTAGTCTGCAATTTTGGATAACTTTTTAAATCAGCTTAGATAGACTGCATATCACATATTCACATTTTAGATGGCTTGGGCAGATTGAATATTTACCAACAACTCTGCAAACAGGCATTATGTGAAGCTCTGTGTCACTCCTAAGTTGAAGGCAAGAAAAGGACAGGCTGCTGGGTGGTGACTAGGATTGGTAGACACTTCTTTTTTTCTATTATTCTGAGATTTGACTTGTAATACACCCTGAGCATATTTTTTTAATGCACTAGATAAGAAACAACCAGCAATTAATTTAGATTAAGATTATATTCCGGCCGGGCGCAGTGGCTCACGCCTGTAATCCCAGCATTTTGGGAGGCTGAGGCAGGTGGATCACAAGGTCAAGAGATCGAGACCATCCTGGTCAACATGGTGAAACCCCGTCTCTACTTAAAATACAAAAAATCAGCTGGGCATGGTGGTGCGTGCCTGTAATCCCAGCTACTCAGGAGGCTGAGGCAGGAGAATTGCCTGAACCCAGGAGATGGAGGTTGCGGTGAGCCGAGATCACGCCATTGCACTCCAGCCTGGGTAACAAGAGCGAAACTCCGTCTCAAAAAAAAAAAAAAAAAAAAAAAGAATATATTCCATGCCAGGCTCTCACCTAGGCACATAGAATGTGGCAAGAAGCCAAGCAGACAAATATTGTTTATCCGGTAGAAGGGGAGAAGATGCAAATAAGATTTTTTTTTTTTGTCTTTTTGTGGAAAATGGAGTCTTGCTATATTGCCCAGGCAGGTCTCGAACTCCTGGGCTTAAGCTATCCTCCTGCCCTCTGCCTCTCTAAGAGCTGGAATTACAGGCCTGAGCCACTGTACCCGGCCTGATGATTTTATGTCATAATTGTACTCTAATTGTATATGGACTTGATTTGACTGATATCTCCAAGTAATCACTTTAATTTTACTTGTATGTGAGAGAACTGCTCTAAGTATAGTTAGACTTAGCTTAATATTTTAGTTTTTTGACTGTATTTTGGGTCTTGTATCCATATGTTCTTTTATTATTTTTTAAAGTATTAGAAACTAGTTATTTCTATCATATAAAGTGTATCACTAAAAGAAAAATCTTTCCAGATATATTTGTGTAACCTATAATCACTATACAAAAATATTGTCTTCCCATTCTCCCCTGTTTTGTTTTTTCTTTTTCTGTAGGTGTTTGTGTGACTGGTTTTGTTTGGTTGCTTTGGTTTGGTTTTTGAGTCTCCCCCAGTCTGCATCATTTGAAAGGATTTTTTTTCTTGGACAAATTATGCAACTTACCACCTCCCATGCACCTGTTTAGCTTTAATTAATATGATAAATCCTTGCCTCTTAAAGTGAAGTGTCTAATATATTAAAGATGTCACACAGATAAATATGACTGTTAGAACAATTCTGATATTATACATGGGAATTATTTGCATATATACATATATATAACTTTTTCCTCTACCTCAATTTTTTTCGTCTTTTTCCAAATTTCTCATATTAAATCTCCATTCATAATTAAGTATGACTTTGAAAAGTGATGACTATTTTCCCTAGTTCTTATTCTAAATATGGATGCTTATGTTTTTAACATAGGTTTTCTTCATCATCTACAGATAATCCTTCATTTTCCTTTAACTTCCATGTATTTTTGAAGACATAATAATTAGTTAAATGTTTTTGTTTGACCATTGAATTTTCTACATATGTCAGTCCAGTACACATTCTTTTCTTTGATTTCATTTTAGAAAACTCGCTTTGTCAAAAGCCAGTCCTGTTGTCTTTTAATACTATTGTTAAAATAAATTTGGGGCATCTGCCCCCAGGTAGTCTTTTCTCTCTCTAGAGAGAGAGCTGCTTCTCTTTTTCTGCTCTTCTGTCTATAAAACCTCTGCTCCTAAACTCATGTGTGTCCATGTCCTAAATTTTCTTGGCATGAGACAACAAATCCCAGGGTATATACCCCAGACAATGTAGCCACTTCAGTTCTTCCTATCCATGAGCGTGGAATGTTTTTCCATTAGTTTATGTCTTCCCCGATTTCTTTGAGCAAGGGTGTGCAGTTCTCCTTATAGAAAATTTTCACCACCCTAGTTAGCTGTATTCTTAGGTATTTTATTTTTTTGTTGCAACTGTGAATGGGAGTTTGTTCCTGATTTGACTCTTAGTTTGCCTGTTGCTGGTGTACAAGAATGCTAGCTATTTTTGCACAATGATTCTGTATCTTGAGACTTTGCTGAAGTTGTTTATCAGCTAAAGAAGCTTTTGAGCTGAGACCATGGAGTTTTCTAGATATGGGATCATGTCATCTGCAAACAGAAATAGTTTGACTTTCTCTCCTATTTGTATGCCCTTTGTATCTTTCTCTTGCCTGATTTCCTGGGCCAGAACTTCTAATACTATGTTGAATAGGAGTGGTGAAAGAGGGCATCCTTGTCTTGTGCTGGTTTTTAAGGGGAATGTTTCCAGCTTTTGCCCAGTTAACAAGCTTTTTAAAGTGTCTTTTGGTATTCATCTGCTCAAGGAATTATTCCATAAAGGTTTTTCACAATTCATCATCATACCTGAGAAAGCTTAATAATAATTATCTCTTGCTCAGTTAGACTATCTGCAGCCCCTAAGTGTAAAAGGTATTTTGTTTTGTTTTGATGTTCCTTCTTTCCTACACATCTCTGTCTTGTCCTAAGTCTGGACCTTTAAGGAATCCTTCCCTCTCTTTTAAATTTAATTTCCTTTGTCTCTAATCTCACCCTAGCTAATCTTTCAGGAATGATTAATGTCCATTTTGACAGATATGTTTTGAGTCAGTATCAATTAGAGGTTTTGTTTTATGTTTTTTTCTTTTGCTAAAAATTCCTGATACTGCGTAACAACATCAAGAACAAACAGCAAAGTTGGTTCAAAGTAAATGATGACCTGATCTTCTCAGAGCAGATTAAAAGTGATCTCTTTCCTTTGAAAAAAGTGAGCCCTGGGGACACTTTACAAATACATTCTGCAGTCTTCGAAATAAGGTCATGTATTGTTGATTGTGAACACTCCTATCCAGTGAAACTTTTGAAAGAGTACTATTACCACCTCAAATCAAAACTTAACAAGGCTTGAGTCTGCAAAGGGAAAAACCAAGAATAACTCTTCCAGAAGAGAATCAATTTTGTGGTGTGCCACATAACAATATATGAAATTTGAAATAAGTTACTGTGAACTCATTGTGGCTCTTCTGGAAAACCCTCTAGCTGTTATGGTTAAAACAGCTACATGAGTTTAAGAGACTAAATAACTGGGACTTTTATATCCTAACCCTGCTTCTGCCCCAGACTGGCCAGTTTAAAAAGGCCCAGTCTGGTCAATCTATTGCAAATGTAGTTGAAGAG
The DNA here is from genome assembly GCF_009761245.1 of Sapajus apella. NCBI lineage: Eukaryota > Metazoa > Chordata > Mammalia > Primates > Cebidae > Sapajus > Sapajus apella. Next base: position 6,077,161 of record NW_022437020.1, on the reverse strand, counting down.
GGTCATGTCATATGGGATTTTGAACACTAGCAACAAGATTGTCATAGACTTTCAAGGCAGGTAAGAAATTAATCCTAAGTGTTGTAAAAATAACATCGTACAGAGTGCTTCATATTATACAAAGTGATTCCCATGTTCTCAATAGCAAAGCAAAGACTTTAAGAAATCTAACAAACATCTGTATGCCAAATAAAATCAAGCATAATTGATTGAATTATGTAATTCCATAAGAAAAAAATATAAAACAGTAAAAAATTAGATTTAATGAAAGTAATTATTGATTTCTACCATTTATTGTATGATATAAAGCTTTCTAAATGGGGGTGACTGAATTATAATTAATGAAATGCATCTGTATGTTATATTTTGTTAGGTAGGTTTTTTGGTTCAACCAGGGATTTTTTTCCCCAACATTTATTTATGCATATTTATAAAGTGCTAGCTCTATTCAATATACACCAAACATCTAATAAAAATAAAATTACTACACTCACCTTAGGAAAAATATATTTAAAACATTTTATAGAGTCATGCTAACAATAACTTAATAAGTTAATAAATGCCATTTTTTGAGGGTTTACTCATGTTAAGCACTATCCTTATTTTCTTCATCAAAATAACATATGTGTTATTATTTTCTGTGTTTTACTGATGAGGAAACTAGGTTTCAGAGTGTCTACATGATTTGCCCAAGATCAGTCTGTCAATCAGTGGCAAAAATCTAACGACAGCTTTGCAAAGGCTGATGAGTAACTGGCCGCTGAGCTATTTCATAGAAGCTCTCCCCGGCCAACAGGCCAAAGACAGGGGATGATGTTAGCAGCACATGGGACACTGAGGGAAGAGCAGAGGAGAGGTCTAAGATGAGCCTGTGTTGGGGAACCTAAGTTAGAAGTTGTGAAATGAACTGTGGTCAGCTATTGGGTAAAGGGTATGTGTTCCATGCTGGGGTGGCTCCTCCTTAAAGGTGCAGGTTACTTGGAGAAACCAAATTGCTGAGGCAACTGGAGCCCCAAGTTTTAAAAGGTCACTGAAAGCCTTTCTCTCACTACCAGCCTTACCTGCAAGCAGACCAAAGCCTGCTCTTTGTTTGAAGATTAGAGCGATTACTTATAATATGACTTCTTTTTTTTTTTTTTTTAAGACAAAGTCTCAGTCTGTTGCCCAGGCTGGAGTGCAACAGCGTGATCTCAGCTCACTGTAACCTCTACCTCCCAGGTTCAAGAAATTCTCCTGCCTCAGCCTTCAAGTAGCTGGGATTACAGGTGTGTGCCACCATGCTCAACTAATTTTTGTATTTTTAGTAGAGATGGGGCTTCACCATGTTGGTCAGGCTGGTCTTGAACTCCTGACCTTGTGATCTGCCTGTCTTGGCCTCCCAAAGTGCTGGGATTACAGACGTGAGCCACTGTGCCTGACCTATGATCCCACTTCTTGTTTAAAGATTGGCAGTTTATTTAAGAATGATGCTAAATAAATGAATAGCCAACGCATATGACCAGCCTAGACACTCCAGACAGATTTACCTATACTGAAATGGACATGCTGACCATCTTCAACACTTAGAATTAAGTCCCTCTTTTCCCCACAACTCCAACCCAGAGCCTCCACATTTTTATGCCTGGGCCAAGGTGAGATTGCCTGGCATTCTCTGCAGTCCACCTTCTATCTTTGCTTCTATGTATATTAAACTCCTGAGGTATACTTCCACAAGGTTTAGTCGGGGAGACTGTCTTTCATGGTAACCGTAGCATAAAAATGTATAAGCATCTAGTGATTACATGGAAATCAACCATTGAATTTATCAGATTATATACTGATTGATAATTACTCTGTAGTAGATACTGGTTTTTAGAATCATGTGCTTTCATGAACCTATATTTATTTAAATTTTAAGTAAATCTTTATACTTCTATCACTTGAAATATTAAATACACGTCAATTATTTTGAACTTAATAAACTGCATAAGTGTGCTTATAAGAATTGAATGTGTTCCTCAGTTTACTACAGGAACAGTTTAAGGCAGAATCTGCTTATACCTTTAGAAACCAACATTTAATAAAAGCCACCTGCATAAGGAAAAACCTTATCTTAGAGTTACAAAAGGTTTTATCTGACAAGAATGAGGTTTATCATTGTATTTATAAAGAAATGTACAAAGCAATTAATAATTCGTCTTAGTATTTTATTAATCATACTTCAGATCTGCAAGAAAATTGGTGTTACTCCAGGTACAAGTGAGCATCACATATCCATAGTTAGGCAAAATACAGACTTCCTCTATCAGATGCTGGCCTAATCCGTTGAAAAGTAGAAATACATGCAATTAACACTTTGTTGTGCTCCCTTCAGCAGCACATATACTAAAATTGAAACCCTTTGCCTGCCCCAGAACTTACCCAATCAGTGAGCAAATCCTACATCTCACCACCACTCTATTAGTTGAGCATGGAGGTCCTCTTTTCTCCATTCTTTCTCCCGGACTTCAGTAACCTCTTGGTTAAAAAGAAAAGGGAAAAACTATTTTAAATGTTCAGTATATTTTAAAACCTTGTAATGCTCAAATGAAACCAAACAATATTTTGCAAACTGTAAATTGTCATACAGGTATAGTTTATTATTTCCATTGCTAAGTTGTCCTAACTGAACCTAGAAAATTAGAAGTAAACATACTAAAATAATAATTATTTCTAAAGGAAATTATTCCACAGTATCTACATAAAATTAAAAGTCTAGACCAATAGGTTTGTATTTATCATAGGCAGCGAATCTTATCTGGAACAAATAGATACTCAACTAGCATCTTGTAGATAGATCCTCATGAATGATAATGTTGTCACTAAAGGTTTTATGTTACAAGACTTCACCACCCTTGAGAAGCAATTATGTTGGGATAGTATTGACATTTCTCAAGACAGTATTGAAAAGTCCACATTGATCACACAGGGCAATTGATCAGTAACAGCACCTTATAAGCACCTACTATTTTGCCTTCTAGTAGAGTAGCAAGTTCCGTGCTGTCACTGTGTCTGAATTGGGTATCAATAACAACAGTTGTCTGATTTTAGAAGGACACATTCCAGTATCTGAACCACAGAGAGATGGAAAAGGATACATCTTACCCTTGTTAAGTCTTCTGATTCTGGCTTAATCAGAAACATAACTCTCAGATACTAACTCTTAATATATGGCCCAGCCTCACCCAACTTTTCAAGTGTTTCCTTTTTCCCGTTGTACAGTTTTATTGCATTTTAATGGTGATGAGTGATATATTATCAGAAGAGAATATATTTTCATTCTGTGTCATATAAAACTCTGGCTCTAGTATCTAAATGTTAGACACATCTGTTAATAGGCCAAAGACTGACCCCCTCCTTTTTTTTCTTTTTGAACCTGAGAGTTGACAAGTTTTAAAACAAATATGTACTCAATGGCAAATTTATTATCATTTTAATTTTTTCTTTTATTCATACAGATAAGAGTACATAGAAACATTTGCATTTGTGCATACATGGTGCTGCTTAATGAATATATGTCATTTTGGAAGGAGAGGAGAAATCCAGTTTGTTCATTGTAAAGAGGACCCTTCTGCTGAGCAGGACCTTGCCATCTTTGATCAATAGAGCTAAAGCTTGTGAACTGACTCTTTTACTCCTTATACTTATGCCATTTTTTCCCACCAATGAACATCCTTAACAGATTTTAGTAGAATCGCCTCCTTTCAGTCTTAGTGGTGCCATTCCCACTCTGTCAGACACAGAGCAGCTGTATTAATCACACTCAGGACCACCACTACCAACAATCTGTCACTGCAAGCTATGGCATGCATCATCCATAATAACTAAAAATTCACACCAAGACCTGATGGTTTGTCTCAGCACTGTGTGCTGTTGCACAAAGCAAACAGAAACCAGTGGCTGTCCTTTCCATCTTTAATTCTTTATTTTTTTATTTCTTTTTTTTTTTCTATTGGTCATAGCTTAAAGCTTATCAAGTGTAAAAGACATTTTCCCTTTAAAAACTGCTTACTCGATGTTATCTTCTTCGTGCTCTGGATCGAGCTCATTTGGTGAAGGGTCATCACATGCTCCCTTTGTGATAATGTCAGTAATTCAATAGAGTGGATTGGGATTTCAGTTTCTAACTGAATTTTGACAATCTGCTTTTGACTTTTCTTGCAATATTTAACCAGAAAATATAAATTACAGCCTGTGTTTACATGCCAACATAACTCTTCCATTTTATCATAGTTTATTTTTCTTTATTTCTAAGATGAGCTTTATAAGAGAGGTAGACAAAGAATAGAATTAGTGTGAGCCAACCAGCTCCTTTTAGCATAAGCAACCCCCATAAGGTGATCATGAAAATGTCAGTGCAAAACCAATGGTAATAATCTTTGGTGCAATAATTTATTGCATCAATAAAATGTATTGAAATAAGTAATACTTTTAATAATTACTATTTATTTTGTGTTCACTTTTTGCCAGGTACATGCTGAGTATTTTAGTTTGATAATTTATTTGCATTTTCTCATTTTATTCATGTTATAACCTTGTATAGTGGACACAATTTTTATCATTTACAGATGGTGAAACCGACACTCTAATAGATTAAAGACTTTGGTGAAACATACATAGCCCACAATAATAGAGCCAGATTGGCATTCAGGTTTGTCTGCCACCAAAACCTGCAGTCACCACCAACGCTTCACAATAAATTGACTTAGATACAGTGACGATTCTGCAAAAGATAAAATATACTTTTAGTATTACATCTTCTATATCAAATAACCAAACAATTAAAAATATAACTTTATTTAATACTTTGCAAAGTATCTCTTCAGATCTTTAGCCACCTCAAACATCCTCTCTGCCTCTCTTATATCTGTAAGCAGATTAATAGACATATTTATATCACACTATCCTGCCCTCCATGTCCCTGGGCAGAGCTGACTAGTTTCAGGATTTCCACTAGTGCCAACCTAACTGGACCCTGGATGAGCTTTCTCCAGATTTTGAGAATAGAATTCAGAGAAAAGTAGTTAATCATCTGCATTAGATTGTTTTCACGCTACTATAAAGATAATACTCGAGACTGGGTAATTTGTAAAGAAAAAAAGTTTTAATTGACAGTTCCACATGACCAGGGAGGTCTAGGAAACTTACAATCATAGCGAAAGATGAAGGGAAAGGACCATTTTATATGTCAGCGGGCACCACACAGCGAGAAGTGTCACACTTTTAAACCATCAGCTCTCATGAGAACTCTCAAGAGAATGGCAGGCGGGGGAAACTGTTTCCATGATCCAATCACCTCGCACCAGGTCCCTCCTTCAACATATGGGGATTACAATTCAAGATGATATTTGAGTGAGGACACACAGCCAAACTATAACATCTTGAGTGTAGCTGATGGTGAAAGACTGACGCAATTTGGACACATTGATTAACCATCTTTCATCATAAGGACTGAGAGGCAAAGGGTAAAATGAGGAAGGGGTTGGGGCGTGGTGGCTCATGCCTGTAATCCCAGTGCTTTGGGAGGCCATGGTGGGAGGATCTCACATGAGGCCAGGAGTTTGAGACCAGGCTGGACAACATAGGGAGACTCTGTCTCTACAAAAATTTAGAAAATTAGCTGTGCATGACAGTGCTTGCCTATAGTCCCAGCTACTTGGGAGGCTGAAGTGGGAAGACTGCCTGAGCCCCAGAATTTGAGGCTGCTGTGAGCTATGATTGGGGCACTGCATTCCAGCCTGGGTGATGGAGTTGGTGAGACTTCATCTCTAAAATAAATAAATAAATAAATACAATTAAAAAGATCTCTGAGTGGGTTAAAAAAAGAGGAATATATATATTTGGAGTGGAGGTGTTATTGAAACAAAATGCCATATTAGCAACTGCAGTGCCAGTGCCCCCACTCCATCAGAACTGTCATTCCCTGGACCAGTGTGAGCCCAAGACTCTCAGCCCTGGATCTGGAGATTGGAAGTGAGGTAGTGTGGGCTTTTGAAGCCAGAAGCCAAACTTTATTGGCAACAAAATGAATTTAACCATAACAATAATCATGATGGTACAACTTGCTACCATCGATTTAAATGAAGCTATTTTTACATGTTTTGCTTGACTTTGTCTTTAGTAGATGATATCAAAATCCCACCAATGATGTTTTGCAGGGAGAGACAACTATAAGAATCTTGATTCCACTGCTTTTAGTTCTCTGAACTGTTTAATGAGCATCGCTTCATGGGAGGATGCACTTTTTGGGTAAATACATAGGTGTTATTCTGTTATTATTTTCTAAGGCTCATAGTCCTCATGTATTTCTTTTAATGTGACATTGAAAGTAAGCCACTGCATTGTGTGATACTTAGTAACAGTTCTTGTATGTTTAAAATTTATTGATTAAAAAACAATGAACCATGAAATCAAGAGGCTTGATGGTTCTACTAATATATTTCCCCAGCAGGCCCTAGAATACTACTTGAGTCTGAGCCTACAATGTTATTCACTGCTATTTGTCTTTCTCTCTTCATCCAAATTCGCAAGGGCATCCCTGTGGTCAATCCAAATTCAGGTGGAAGAACCTGAATTCATTTTGGAGCCCCTTATTTAGACAATTGCATTTAGGACATGCACAGGACTCTTTTTATCTGAGGTCCCAGAGACAAGGTGATTCCTGTCCTGTGGGAGGTGGACATTTGGATTCAGTCAGTGGGTAGAGAAAGGAACCCAAGAAACAGCCAGGTGATTTCCTGGAGGTTGTGGAAGGAATCAGCATTGCATGCAAGGTGTATAATTCCAGCTCCAGTGTTCAAACCACCACACTCACCTGTTGTTAGACACAATTTGCAATGTCTTTAGTTTTTAGTTTGCTGCCAAATATGAAAGTTTTAGCTGATACAGCAGGTAGGATTTTCTAAACCAAATCTCTAGTGTGGAAAATGTGATTTTAAAAGTTGTCTTTAAATCCATTTAAGTATGCTTCAGGGTCCCTTCACATTCAGCTGGTGGGAAATTTCTTAGAGGGGGCTGGTTCTCCTCGGTGTTTCAGGTTGTTGCAAAGGTCGTGCGGTCTTAGACCATGTAGGACGTTTCTTCATTTCTTTCACTTAGGTGTTTTCCCAGTATAATGCCCAAGTATGAAAACTCTTTCCACAACAAAAAAGAGTTTCCCAGCTCTCTTCTCCCTTCCTGAAGCCCTCCAAGGAATCCTCCTGTCTCCTCTCTCTTTGGACCATCTAACGTAATAGCTTCAATCAGTCAAGATTTTCTGAAAGATTGGGAAATTCTGTTGACTGTATGCATCTCCTAAGCATCAAAGGAGCAAAAATTATGGCTATTTTATTTAAATCGAAAAAATAATAACAGCCAGCACATACATCACTGACCCCCAGGCACCATTTGTAACACTTTACATATGTTTAATTAATATGGCAACAATCTTGTGAAAAATACCAACTTCTTTATTTTCACAGATGAGAAACTGAGGCACAAATACATTTAGCAAATGCCTAAGTCCACCCAAACAATTAAGTGGTGAAGCTAGGCTTCTAACCCAGGCTGTCTGGCACCCAAGTCTATATTGTCTTAAATTTTATACTGTTATTGTAATACAATAAATTATCTTGCCACACTTGAAGTTTTAAACCATTGCAGAGGAATTTTTAATTTGATGAGAGATTCAGGGAGCATAGATATATTTATTAGCAAAACTATAAAAACTGCATTTTAACATATACTGTATATAAAAAGATAAGCTAGACCCTAAAGAACTTCATAGCTAGAAGAGATATTAGACTGCATGGCATAAACAAAACTAAATTCCATGGAAGGAAGTTCTAGTATTGTCAATTAGTGTTGTGCTGTAATGTTTTCTGAGTTTTGTTCTCTCATGCTTACAATGAGCAAAGTACTATATAACTTGTAGAATGTCTGTTGCATGAATAAAAATTACAATAAGACAGTTTTATGGCATACTATGTAAACAGTTAAGCATAAAATTTTTGTCTAATTTTGGCATTTTATATATTTTTAAAGGGAATACTGTTTACGCAGTACAATACTAAGCAGGCATGAAAAATCATCTGTTCTCTTGAGCCAGAGAGGCAGAGGTTGCAATCAGCCATGATCATGCCACCGCACTCCAGCCTGGGCGACAGAAATAGCTTTGTATATTGTATATATTGTTGAATACCCCAGCCAATGGTCACCAGAAATATATCTGCAGTTTAAGTTAGGTTTATAAACTTTCTGTAATAAGGGGAAACACACCCAAGGGACTCTTGGGACAGACTTGTTGTGGGATTCAAGATTCTGCTGGGTGGTTTTGGTGAGGGATTTAAGGAAGCAAGAGTTTGACAAAAGTTTTAGGGGCTTTCTTGAAACAGTGGCATTTGGAGATTGGATATTTTAAAGATTTTTATCTAAAAGTCAAAAGAAATGACACAGAGCTAGAGTTGTTATTGACATGCTAATTACTGAAGTTGGCCAGAAGAGGAAGATGCTTGCTTATTTTTGGGGTTGTGTGACATCCTTGTCTTTGCCTTCTAGTCAGGCATGATTCCACTGTGGCCTTGTTTCCATCATGCTTTACCGCAGTCACAGAGTGAGCTCGTCTAATTATTTGGGATATTCTGTGAAAATGTTTATGTTCAGTAGGGAACATTACAGCCAATTATCAGCTGCCATTTCAGGCTCATTTGGTTTGTTTGTTTGTTTGTTAATCAATTTGTAATGAAAAGACCAGGTAATTAGTTGATTTTCTTCAGAGGTATATTAGCTTTTAAAATTTCTACTAGCAACAAATATTATTTTTACAATTATACATATAGAATTTTGTTGTTACATATAATTATGTATAATTTTACATAATTTATACATAAATTAATATTTTAATATATACTATATATGTACATATATGTGTACATATACACAGAGAAAAATAGGGATGTCTTTTCTGTTGCTCACTGGGATGCATGCAGTTCCTTAGCAGCAGTCAGATTAGAATTTGTACCTAACTCAATGACTTTTCCACAACTTTAAGGGCTTTAAGAAGACTAGATTTTTATTTACTCCATTATTTTTGCAAATGTTGGCCTTATTGCTATTTGCCTTGAGAGGGCAATGAGTCATTTCATAAGAAACATCCTGAAGTTGGTTTTTTTATCTTTGATGAAATTAAATTCTCCTAAATCTGGGCAATGTATTACTCACTGCTTTGCAACCAGATGGGATTCTTAATTGCAAATTAATTCTAAAGTCCTGGAGGTCATGGCCATATTTTACACATCTTTATGTGATGCTCTCTAGGATGACTTACAAAAGTTATCTACACTCAATAAATAGTTGCTGATGAGTAAATCGCATACATTTGTGCACAGGCTTACACACATGCGCACACACCACAAGTGTTTTTGGTTGATCTTGATATTTTCATTGATACTCATTTTCTGACATCTCAAAACTTTCTACTTCTCTGTGTGATATAATAATATAATAAACATAGTTAACCAATTACTGTAGAATATTAGTAAAGACAAGAAGGAAAACTTCTGTGTCCCTCCCTATCTTTTACTTCAAATAACTACCCCATGTCATGTGGAGTGATTTGTTCAGATGGTGAAGAACCAAAGAGAAAAGAGAAGGCAACAGGTGGAAAGTCTAGTAAAATGAAGGCAATGGTTCATAAAATGATGTTCCTCTCTTTGGCAAGGCAGAGGAATCAGTGCCTACAGACTACGGAGAGACCTGTGGCTTCAGAGACACAATTTCTCACTGGCCCCTGACGCTAAGGTGGGCTCCAGCTAAGAAGCTGGAGGAATTGAGAATCAAAGTGCAGAACCAGTTTTAATGGAATAGAACTTTTCAGTGATCAGAGAATTAGCGTGGGTATGCAATTACTAAAAAAATGGAGAAGAGAGATGAATATTTTTGTATTTTAAGGAGAAAACTCAGAAACCAGGGTTTTCTACAGAGCAACTGGCAGTACAAGTCTTGTGCGTTTACTGAAATACAAGAAAACTGAAAACATGGAAAGATGGTCCATTAGCTGGCTAATCAGCCCTGCAAGATGAAGTGAGGGCATTGAGCTCCTCATTTTGAAATCAGGAGAAAAGAGGGGCAAGTTTAAATGATGAACTCAGAGGCGTCCTGAAGGGAATGCCTGGCCCACTTCTGTTGCAAATGTCAAAGTGTTTTTGAATGTTAATGCCCCTGAACCTACCCTGGGCCCAATTTCATAATTTTAATTGATTCTTGTGTATAAAGAATTCCCACTGCTGTCAATTTAAATTGTGCTGTTAGAAATCCAGGAATGGGTTCCCTGTCTGCCAAGAGTATATTATTTTAATATATTTTTATTTTTATAAAGCCACATTGTGAATCCAGAGGGAGAAATTGAGTAGAGGCTAGGGAATTAAGCCTGGCCTCTCCCTTAAATCATTTTCTGCATTTGGAAATGTCAGCCACTCAGAGCACCTTTTCCTTCAAGTGAAAAATAAGAGGATACTACCTACATCACAGTAGACATGGGAAAAATTGAAGTTTGCATAGTGGACCAGGGTAGACAAAAGTGAAGGTCTACGCAGAATGAGAAAAATAGGGACTTAATTCTAACGTGGGTGCATTTCATCCTGAATTCAAAACCAAAACCAAACAACTAAATTAAACTAGAAAAAGAAATGCAAATCTCAAAAACTAGGACATAAGTGTTTAAAATCTCCACTAGACTACTCTACCTCACCTCTGTCTAGGAATTCCAAAGAAGACTGCCTCCTTGTTAGAAAGACAAAAAGCCATTTGTTGATACCATAGTGCTGGCAAGGGTAAGTAGCGACAGCCACATCATATTAACTTATAGCAGAGACCTTCCTTTTAGCACTGAGTCTTGAAAAATTAGACATACTGATTTCAGTAATTTGTTGCAAAGTAGTGGTATCTTTTTTCCTTCCTTTAACAGGCGTAAATTATTGCATTTCAAGTAATGTAAAATATGGCAGCCTTGCCTACTGTCAGGTCAGCATGGGCTGCTGAGGTGTCCAAGTATGCATATGTGTGAACATCTGACAGTGTGTGGTTTTGTTGTTTGCTTTATAAATATTTGAATAAATGGCTTTTGAGTAAAGTGGTTGGGATTTAACAATTTAGCTGGATCGACATATGAATTCACAGGAAGGGCTTGGTTCTTGGAAAGGCAGTTGTGCTTTGCCATGGCTTTGTCAGAAGTGCATACCACAATTCAGAGTCTCTGGTGCAGTCAAAAAGGAGTAGTCTAGAGCAGAAAGAGAAGAGAAACCAGGAGTCAGGTAGAAATGGAAATGATAAATAATCTCTCCCAACTCATGCCTGACTCAATCTCATTTCTCTCAGAGATCTAAGTAACAATGTTCAGACACTTAATCAGGGACGTGTGTATATATGTGTGTGTGTGTGTGTATATATTTGTGAAAGTGTGCATATATAAATACATTTGTATATGTGTGTGTATATACACAGGTATATGTATATATGTATAATACATAGATATATGTATGTATATGTGCATATACACACATACACAAATGTGGATATATATTTATATTTGATTGCAAGCAAAGGAATACAAATATACATATTACATGTACATATTATATATATTTTTAATTGAAAGCAAAGGAGTATTTCTTTAAAATGCTGTAGAAAAAATACTGAATTTATTCACTTAAAAGATTTGAGTTGGTCCCAAAAGGGTTTTAGATGGAGGCTGAGGTAGAGGGGTAGAAGCTTATTTTCTTTTAATCAGAATAAAGCTATTAGACATAAATGTCTCCTTACTGACCCAGGAACAATGACCTCAGGGGGAAATATCACCTAAATAAGGTCCATCCCCTCCTTTATGGCTGGGTCAAGTCCTTGATCAGTTGCAAGGTATTTCCCTTGAAATGGCCATGAAAGCCTTTTCCTGGGAATAGTTCACTCTTGTAGGGTAATGGTGAAGCAAAATATGTAAAGTTTGATGCTCCTTGAGTTCAGGAGCTGGTCTTTTAACTTCCCCTTGTTAAGGTGGAAAGATGTTGTGAACTGAAATGTTCTTTTCAATTTGAAATTTCATGGAGAATGGTTTCTTTGTGGGACTGGTACTACACACCATGGCTCCACGTGACCTTTTCAAGGATCCCATCGTGGTTTTATCTTGATTAAAATGGTTCTATTCACAGGAGTGGAAGGGCTGTGCCATCATCCTGGAAAAGAAGGTGGAAAAGGCAAAAGGGGGAAAGAAGATACCACTTTCTCATGGAAAGGCAGGAGGAGAAGAGAAGTGAGCATGACAGAGAGACATGTTGGAGAATGAGGGAGAGACAGAGAGACGGAAATAAAAGAGAAAGGCCAGAGGCTCAGGAAAGGGCAGGGAAAGGAATTTAGCATTGCCTGAAGAGACATTCTGTCCATTTCTTCTCACTGAAAGGCAAGAGGGAGACATTATCAATCCCATTTTGCAGATGGGGAAACTGAGTCCCAGTATAAATTACCTTTCCCAGGTTCACTGGGATCATGTGTAGCCAAACCAAGATTCAGTAGTAAGTTAGCTGGACTTCAGACTCTACCCTTTCTATAAGAGAAAGAACACCTGTGTTTCATTTTGCTGAATTCTCAGCAATACCTTTAAAGGAAATAACAAATGTGCCCCTCCCTGACCTAGACTAGAGCCTACTTTGCACTTTCGCCCTCAGGTCCACCTAAGAAACACACAAGCATTATATCTCCGCTAACCAAACGCAATCATCTGGTTTCCCAACAACACCAGGATTCATTTTTGCTTAGAGAGGGATGGTAAAGGCAAGAGAGAATGATGGTGGAAATAAAACTGTTGTAACTTGATGCTGCCCCTGGGATTTATTTACTGTTGATCATGGCCGGGGAGTTCTTTGAACCTTACATATGTGTAGGGTTGTGAAGGTCGGTGTGCATATGCCAAAAGAGAGGGAGGACAGAAGGAAGCCTGACGAATAAAGAGGAGAATTCCAGAGAACGAGCAGGATCTATGGGGTGAAGAGGGGATGCGGCGTTGTAACAAAGGAATTGAAAACTCCAGGAGAAATTTATAGTTATATGATCTGTACCCAGGGGGGAAGTATATACAAGAACACTTCTTTCCCACAAAAATGTATTAGGTGGTAATGGTTCCTTATGGTGCTGTGTTCTCTGACCGACCATGACACATTGTGTTTTGATTGCGGTAGGAGAGAGACATGGAGGAGTGGGTTCTCTGTACTCAGTGCTCTCTGTGAAGTTATGCAGAGAGCTCCCTACACTAAGACACACATTTCAGGGGGCAGGTGGTGCCTGGAGTCCAACCTGAATTTCATCACCAAAGCTGTGGGACATGAAGGGGGTTATTTTTGCCCTAAGGATGCACCTTTTTCTAATTTTCATAAGTTTGTACTGTGGACTAGGTTCTGCCCTGCCTACAGCTTAAGGAACCCAGAAGTGTCAGTAATATTATGTTTGAAGATAAAATTCATTTTCCCTGTATTCTTTTGCTGTGCTGGGTTCCCCCTGCCCTATTTATTTTTTCTGTCTGCAATTTACCAATGGTCAGACTGCTGATTTATAAGGCTTAGGGGGAACCAATACTTTTTAAAGCACATGTCATAAAGGAACAATGAAATGCCCAAAATTTGGATAGACCCAGGAGAAAGAAGCAACTCCTAAAATAGTGCCTCAGGTAGGTACTTGTGTACTTATATATGTCTGCTTCGTTTTCATCTTATAGATCATAATATTTTATGTGGAAAAATCATTTGATCAGCATAGGAGTTTTGGTTTGCTCTGTGGACCTCATTCCCAAGAGGTCGCCATATTGATGCAGAACTTAGTGGAGATACCCAGTTGACATAGCACACCACAGCACAGAATTCCTGGGCCCAAGCAATCCTCCCACTTCAGCCTCCCAAGTAGCTGGGACTACAGGCATGTGCCACCGCACCCAGTGGAAAAATCATTTAAAATCAGAGTTGCTCATTGCTAAAAATCAGAGTTGCTCATTGCTAATTTGGAGAACACTTACATTGATCCCTTGTGTCTGAGGAAGATGGTACCAAACTGAAGAGATATTCTTACGCTCTCTCTGCATCAGAGGGCTCTTACTTGCAATTATCAGTTGAACATAGATGCCAGGGAAAAATTATATTTCTATTTACAATCTTAATTATTTGCAAAGTCAGCTTTCTCCTTTAACTTTCTCCCTCTCAAACAATTATACAATATTTTGACCCAAGTTCAGAGACTAATGTTTGCTGTAGAAAGCAGGCAGACAGTGTGCCGTGATGGCCGAGAACCTAGAGGCACAGACCATAGTGGTGGTAGAGTCACAATTTGGCTTCGTGATTTTGGGTAAACCACTTACCTCCTCTGATTATTTAAATTAGGCAAAGGTTGCAGTGTCAGTCCAGTGGAGGTTTTTGCAACACTCATTTGCATATTAAAGACCCTGAGGAGTTCTACAATACAAAACCCTGTTTACTACTTTGAGAATGTAAACTTGTTTTCTTCCATGGCACAAATGTTGATATACAGAACAGAATATTCCAGACAGAGAGAGGAATGTCAAAGAAAGCCCAGAAAAGCAGAAACAAACAAACAAAACTTGACATAGTAAGTTCTACTTGGCCAGGATCTGAAGTGACATAAACCCTAAGCAGAGTGGGGAAGAAGTTTGGCCTCATGATGTAAATGTTGCGGAGTTTTGAAAGCCACATTATGAGCTGGACCCATCTGTAAAAACAGGCTTCACTTAGAAGCGGACGTAGCCCTGAAACAGAAGTTGTAAGGTCTAGGTACTAGTCCCTGTTTTATCCCAACTGTGGAGACTTAGGCAAACCATTTCCCCCTGTTTAAGCATCAGCCCCCGCATCTGTAGCACAGGAATACTCTGTATGCCTTACATGGTTTTGCATATCAGTTAAGTAGGAGCTTACGGAAATGTTCTGTAATCTATCCTGTACTCCTTAAGCATAAAAGGTTAGCCCCACCCCCTAAAATCTTATGGACATAATTTTCTGCAGGTTATTTTGTTTATATTTATATTATAAATATTGAAGAACAATGCATTTAGGTTTTTTTAATTTGTTACTTTAATTTGCATTTAGTTGTTTCAAAGGCAATCAAATGGATACTCTAAATAAGTAAATTGGTAAATGACACACTTGAACATTGCTTACTGCCAGAATCAACTGAAATTCATGATCTCTAGCCGATGGATTTCATAATCTTTTTTCTTAACAGATAGAGAGATTTGATTATAATCTAAAACACATAAGCTTACTCACCGTAATTGATTTGAACATATTTACTGGATTGTTTTAGCTTAAATGAAGTCAAACCTGAAGCCTTTTTATGAGTTGATCACCACATGTAAAAGTTCTATTATGAGATTAAGGTTGAGGATGAAAACTTATATCAGAGCTAAGGAGACACAGAACTTGCACCTGAACAGAGAAAACTTTTAAAAAATCATTTAGAGACCTCAAGTTTTCTGCTGCAGCCGGAGCAAGAAGATGCTATTCTTCCAATGGGAACAAGAAACATCTGAGAAGTGACTGAAATGTTTTAGTGTATCTTACACGTAGACTGCCCCTTTTTTGTAAAAAAAAAAAAAAAAAAAAACTCTCCTACTACCTGTTCGACATGCCAAGGGCGACTCGTTAGATGTCCCAGCTTTAGAAACAGATTTGCAAGCCAGAGTGTTCCAACCCTGCAGTTGGATTGTGGATTTTTAACCTTCACAAGTTTGGCCTTTGAGCAGGACTTGAGAAAGGAAGAAAGAAAAGAAGTAAAGAATGAAGAAGAAAAGCAAAATAAATCAAAAGCAGCTTTCTTGGTAACACTGACATCTCCAAGGCCATGTGCAAAAGGACTGGGTCTCTAATGATATCAATTAGGCCCAACCCGCTGGGATATGAGAGATATATTGTATCCACCGAGTCTGCTAAAGTCCATATGTAAAAGGTCATTAACTGGGTACCGAACATTACAAATTATCGGCCAAGGGTGCCTCTCTACCCCCAATGCTTTGAACAGTTCTGAAATAAATTATAACCAGTAATGGTTTCATGTTGACAGGCTAATTCCACTTAAATTTTTCTTTCTAAATCAAGGAAAGTATTTTTTAAAAACATCAATGTGTGTTGAATGTAGATTCATACTGTCACGCAGGCACACACGTGTACACACAAGCACAAAGAAAGGCAACCGTCTGCTTTTCCCAGCTCCACTTCCCAGTTGGGATGGGGATAGGTGACTTCTCCACTAGAGTGAGGATTTCCCAAAACATTTTCTTCCTTGGCTGATCTCTTTGCATCTCTTTCAAGGCACGGTGGGAGTCTTCACAGCAGTGGGTGCATTCGTTGAAGCAGACACCATAAACTACTTAATAAAGGCTTACAATTCCATACTGGTGTGGGATTATCTTGGCAGCCCTTAAGGGAGATGTCATCTCTCCCAGGGCTGTGTTTAGGATGCCATGGCCACCTGAAGGCATTCTCACAGGCTGACAACTGGCGGCTCCTTCTTGCTACCCTTCCTCTGATGCCCGGCCTCATGCTGAAGCTGCAGAGATTTCCTAGTCCTTAGAGAGAAACTTTGCCAACTCAAGCAAACAAAACAGAATCCTGCTGCATAAATCAGTTTGAGTTGTGGTCCAACTGCATCTTCAGCGTTTGGCAAAATGATGAATTATTCAAGAAGGGAGCTTCCTCCGATAAGATCACATCTTACTTTGGCACCCCCAAAAAACTTTGCTCAGAAGCCTGATTTAATGGTGACCTTTTTTTTTTTTTTGATTTCTGTATCTAATTTCTTCTATGTTAGGAGGTCAGATAAAATAGATCTGAAACCTTTCTTAGCACTAATTTTAAAGTGACTACTTGAGTTTGTTCTCAAATTTTGGTTTCTGTTTTTGGTTTGGTTTTGTTTTGTTCCCCAATTGTTCATGTTAGATACTTCGGAGTAATACAGATTTTGGGAGTGCATTTGAAGAGATTAATAAAAAAACATATGTGGTTTTTAAAAACAAACAAAAACAGAGTTCTACAAATGGAAATGTAAGAGGGGGAATCTTGACCAAAATATAGTCTCACCTTGCAGTACTATGCCACTATATGAGTGTAGACTTTTGTTCACCATTCAGTACGTTCTAAATTCACCAAGTAAGGCACCAGAGCAGCAACACTGTCATCTTTTGGCCCTTGCTGTAGGTTATGTTATTCTTTCTCTGACACACACCAGGAGTGACCAGTTCGTCCCATATTGCATAGGATTTTTCCTTGTTTTAGCACAAAAAGTTCCATGTTCTGGGAACCCCCCCTTGGTCCTGGGTCACCAGGAAGTGTGGTCAATTCAACTCCCAGACTAGTGTTCCTTGCCCCAGGGTGTGCAAAGTGAGCTCCCTTTCATGATTTTTCTGATAGACATCACCGTAACAGCATACGTTAATTAAAAGTTAAATTTTCCATGTGGATCAAAATTTGTTCCTGTGAGATATACTAAGATCGTAGAAGCATAAATCCTCTCAAAGACAGTGTTTCTCAGCATCAAAATACACAGCCTGTGAAGATGCTGCTTAGCACCCTTTCTGTATAGTTCAGAATGAAGAGCCTTTTCTGGACAGGGAATTCAACATCCAGGGGATGCTCAGTGGCACCAATTTTCACTCACTAAACCCCAGTCCCAGAGGGAACATAGGCTTTTCTCAGAATGACCAACATCTGCTTTAGGGACACTTAAGAGAAAGAAGGCAGCTGCATATAAGACATAAGTGGTTTCAGTGGCTCTTTCATTCTCCAATATCCAATCTCAGTGACCTTTATAATATCTGAATTTGTGATCAGGTCTTTAGCTATACCCTGAGTTCATTTCCCCTTATCTTGCTTTGTTGTTGACTTGTCTGACCCAAACTTTCTATTTGTGCAGGAAAAAGATACAATCTTGGATTCACAGGGCCTGGCTTTGAGCTGGCTCAATCGTGTCCTCAGTCTGGTCCTTTGAATGAGACCTTGAACTATTCATGACTTCCATCTCCTCATCATTAACAGGCCCCATAAGATTGATGTCTTTGGGCTGTGAGTGTTTAGTGAAAATGTCCATGAATCATGGACCACAGCCCTGAGAAGTAGCAAGTGCTCAAAATATATTCACTGAGACCAAAGTCCCCTTGAGATTTCTTCCTGTCTCTCTGCTTAGTTCTCTGACAACGCATTTTCTGACCCTTTATTGACTTCTCCTCTTCGTTAACCAAAATTCTAGTATGAGAACATTAAGTTGAGGATTTCTGAAATGTTGAAGACAAAGAGATTGCTGTCAGTGTGTGTGATTGGAATACCGAGCTTCCAGCCTGTCTTGCTGACGGTTTATTAATGGAGCACAGCCCCATACGTTTCCTTAGAGGCAGTGGAGAGAAGTGGTAAAGATAGTGACCTCTAGAGACGGGTTGTCTGTATTTGAATTTCAGCTCTGCAACTCCATCGCTGCATGCCTTGTCTAGGATTTAACCCTCTGTGCCTCAGTTTTCTCATCTCCAAATCGTAGCAATGAGTTTAACTCACTCCTAGAGTTGTCGTTTTAAATATGCTATGTAAATGCATTAATATACTATACACAAAATAATTACAAATAGTAAGTGCTCAGATAGCTCAGTGGGTTCAGCTATTATGACTTCTTTTTTTTTAATTTATTAATTTTAATTTAGGTGCATACTATATCTGGCATTTCTCCCCATGTTATCCCTCCCCACCCTTCCCTCCCTCCCCACCCCCCACTGTCTCTCCCCTACCCCCCCGCCAACTGTCCCCTGTGTGTGATGCTCCTCTCCCTGAGTCCACATGTTCTCATTGTTCAACACCCACCTATGAGTGAGAACATATGGTGCTTGGCTTTCTGTTCTTGGGTCAGTTTGCTGAGAATGATGGTTTCCAGATTCATCCATGTCCCTACAAAGGACATGAACTCATTGTTTTTTATGGCTGCGTAGTATTCCATGGTGTATATGTACCACACTTTCTTTGTCCAGTCTATCATTGATGGGCATTTGGGTTGGTTCCAGGTCTTTGCTATTGTACACAGGGCTGCAGTGAACATACGTGTGCATGTGTCTTTATAGTAGAACAATTTATAGTTCTTTGGGTATATACCCAATAGTGGGATTGCTGGGTCAAATGGAATTTCTATTTCTGGATCCTTGAGAAATCGCCACACTGTCTTCCACGATGGTTGAACTAATTTACACTCCCACCAACTGTGTAAGAGTGTTCCTATTTCTCCACATCCTCTCTAGCATCTGTTGTCTCCCGATTTTTTAATGATCACCATTCTAACTGGCATGAGATGATATCTCAGTGTGGTTTGGTTTGCATTTCTCTAATGACCAATGATGATGAGCATTTTTCATATGTTTGTTGGCCTCATATATGTCCTCTTTTGAAAAGTGTCTGTTCATATCCTTTGCTCACTTTTGAATGGGGTTGTTTTTTTCTTGTGTATCTGTTTTAGTTCTTTCTAGGTTCTGGATATTAGCCCTTTGTCAGATGGGTAGATTGCAAAAATTTTTTCCCATTCTGTTGGTTGCTGATTCACTCTAATGATGGTTTCTTTTGCTGTACAGAAGCTCTGGAGTTTAATTAGATCCCATGTGTCTATCCTGGCTTTTATTGCCATTGCTTTTGGTGTTTTCGTCATTAAATTCTTGCCTATGCCTATGGCCTGGATGGTTTTGCCTACATTTTCTTCTAGTGATTTTATGGTGTTAGGTTCTATGTTTAAATCTTTGATCCATATGGAATTAATTTTAGTGTAAGGTGTCAGGAAGGGTTCCAGTTTCTGCCTTCTGCACATTGCTAGCCAGTTTTCTCAACACCATTTATTAAACATGGAGTCCTTTCCCCATTGCTTGTTTTTGCTGGGTTTGTCAAAGATCATATGGTTGTAGATGTGTGGTGTTTCTTCTGGGGTCTCTGAACTGTTGCATTGGTCTGTGTCTCTGTTTTGGTACCAGTACCATGTTGTTTTGATTACTGTAGCCTTGTAGTATAGTTTGAAGTCTGGCAGCATGATGCCTTCGGATTTGTTCTTTTTGCTTAGGATTATCTTGGCTATGCAGGGTATCTTGTGATTCCATATGAAGTTTAAAGTGGTTGTCTCCAGTTCTGTGAAGAAAATCATTGGTAGCTTGATGGGGATAGGATTGAATCTATAGATTACTTTGGGCAGTATGGCCATTTTCACGATATTGATTCTTCCTAACCATGAACGTGGAATGTTTCTCCATCTGTTTGTGTCCTCCCTCATTTCGTTGAGCAGTGGTTTGTAATTCTCCTTGAAGAGGTCCTTTACATCCTTTGTTAGTTGTATTCTTAGGTATTTTATTCTCTTTGTAGCAACTGTGAATGGGTTTTTGCCCTTGATTTGGCTCTCTGTTTGTCTGTTATTGGTAAATAGGAAATCTTGTGATTTTTGCACATTGATTTTGTATCCTGAGACTTTGCTGAAATTGCTTATCATTTTGCGAAGATTTTGAGCTGAGATGATGGGGTCTTCTAGATACACAGTCATGTCATCTGCAAATAGAGACAGTTTGACTTCCTCCTTTCCTAATTTAATACACTTTATTTCTTTTTCTTGCCTGATTGCTCTGGCTAGAACTTCCAATGCTATGTTGAATAGGAGAGTGGTGAGTGAGGGCATCCTTGTCTAGTGCCTGATTTCAAAGGGAATTCTTCTAGCTTTTGCCCATTCAGTATGATATTGACTGTAGGTTTGTCATATATAGCTTTTATCATTTTATGATATGTTCCATCAATACCTAGTTTATTGAGAGATTTTAGCATGAAGGGCTGTTGAATTTTATCGAAGGCCTTCTCTGCATCTATTGAGATAATCATGTGGCTTTTGTCTTTGGTTCTGTTTATGTGATGGATTACATTTATGGATTTGCGTATGTTGAACCAGCCTTGCCTCCCAGGATGAAGCCTACCTGGTCATGATAGATAAGCTTCTTGACGTGCTGTTGCAATCTGTTTCCCGGTATTTTATTGAAGATTTTTGCGTTGGTGTTCATCATGGATATTGGTCTTTTTTAGTTGAGTCTCTGCCTGGTTTTGATATCAGGATGATGTTGGTCTCATAAAATGAGTTAGGGAGGATTCCCTCCTTTTGTATTGTTTGATATAGTTTCAGAAGGAATGGAACCAGCTCCTCTTTGTACGTCTGGTAGAATTCGGCTGTGAACCCATCTGGACCTAGACTTCTTTTGGTTGGTAGGCTATTGATTGCTGCTTCTACTTCAGCCCTTGTTATTGGTCTATTCAGGGTTTCAGCTTCCTCCTAGTTTAGTTTTGGTAGAGTACAAGTGTCTAGGAATTTATCCATTTCTTCCTGGTTTACTGGTTTATGTGAGTAGAGCTGTTTGTAGTAATCTCTGATGGTAGTTAGTATTTCTGTGGGATCAGTGGTGATATCCGCTTTATCGTTTTTTATTGCATCTATTTGATTCTTCTCCCTTTTATTTTTTATTAATCTGGCTAGTGGTCTATTTTGTTGATCTTTTCAAAAAACCAGCCTCTGTATTGATTTTTTGAAGGTTTTTTTTGTCTCTATCTCCTTCAGTTTTCTGCTCTGATCTTAGTTATCTCTTGTCTTCTGCTAGCTTTTAAGTTTTTTTGATCTTGCTCCTCTAGTTCTTTCAATTTTGATGATAGGGTGTTGATTTTAGATCTTTCCTCTCTTCTCTGGTGGGCATTTATTGCTATAAATTTCCCTCTCGATATTGCTTTAAAGGTGTCCCAGAGATTCAGGTATGTTGTGTCTTTATTCTGGTTGGTTTCAAAGAACATCTTTATTTCTGCCTTCATTTCATTGTTTATCCAGTCAACATTCAGAAGCAAGTTGTTCAGTTTCCAAGTGGTTGTGTGGGTTCAAGTGTGTTTCTTGATCCTGAGTCCTAGTCCGAGTGTGCTGTGGTCTGATAGATTGTTTGTTATGATTTCTGTTCTTTTGCATTTGCTGAGGAGTGATTTGCTTCCAATGATGTGGTCAATTTTAGAGTAAGTGCAATGTGGTGCTGAGAAAAATGTATATTCTGTGGATTTGGGGTGGAGTTTTCTGTATATGTCTATTAGATCTGCTTGGTCCAGCTCTGCATTCAAGTCCTGGATATCCTTGTTAGTTTTCTGTCTCATCAATCTAATATTGACAGTGGAGTATTGAAGTCTCCCACTATTATTGTGTGGGAGTATAAATCTCATTTTAGGTCGTTAAGAACTTACTTTATGTATCTGGGTGCTCCTGTGTTGGGGGTGTATATATTTAGGATAGTTAGCTCTTCCTGTTGAATTGATCCTTTTACCATTATGTAATGTCCTTCTTTGTCTCTTTTGATCTTTGTTGGTTTGAAGTCCATTTTATCAGAGATTAGGATTGCAACCCCTGCTTTTTGTTCTCCATTTGCTTGATAAATCTTTTTCCATCCCTTTATTTTGAGTCTATGTGTGTCTTTGTATGTGAGATGGTTTCTTGAATACAGCACACCGATGGGTTCTGACTTTTTATCCAGTTTGCCAGTCTGTGTCTTTTGATTGGGGCATTTAGGCCACTTACATTCAATGTTAATATTGTTATGTGTGAATTTGATCCTGCCATTTTGTTACTGGCTGGTTTTCTTTCTCATTAGTTGACTCATTTTCTTCATTGCATTTTTGGTCTTTGCTAACTGATTTGCTTTTGCAGTGACTGGTACTTGTTCTTTTCCATGCTTAGTGTTTCTTTCAGGAGCTCTTGTAGGGCAGGTCTGGTGGTGACAAAATCTCTCAATAATTGCTTGTCCATAAAGGATTTTATTTCTCCTTCACTTATGAAGCTTAATTTGGCTGGATATGAGCTTCTGGGTTGAAAGTTCTTTTCTTTAAGGATGTTGAATATTGGCCCCCACTCTCTTCTGGCTTGTAGAGTTTCTGCCGAGAGATCTGCTGTGAGTCTGATTGACTTCCCTCTTTGGGTGACCTGATCTTTCTCTCTGGCTGCCCTTAGCATTTTTCCTTCATTTTGACCCTGGTGAATCTGACAATTATGTGCCTTGGGGTTGCTCTTCTTGAGGAATATCTTTGTGGAGTTCTCTATATTTCTTGAATTTGAAATTTGGACTGCCTTGCTAGGCTTGGGAAGTTCTCCTGGGTAATATCTTGGACTGTGTTTTCCAGCTTGGATTCATTCTCCCCATCATATTCAGGTACACTGATTAAGTGTAGATTAGGTTTTTTCACATAATCCCATATTTCTTGGAGGCTTTGTTCATTTTTTTTCACTCTTTTTTCTCTTGTATTGCCTTGTCTTTTTATTTCATTGAGTTGATCTTCAATCTCTGATATCCTTGTTTCTGCTTGATCGATTCAGCTATTAAAACTTGTGTTTGCTTCACATAGTTCTCGTGCTGTGTTCTTCAACTCCATCAAGTCGTTTATGTTCTTCTCTAAGCTGGTTATTCTAGTTAGCATTTAACCTTTTTTCAAGGTTTTTGGTTTCTTTGTATTGAGTTAGAACGTGTTCCTTTAGCTCTGAAAAGTTTATTATCCACCTTCTGAATCCTGTTTCTGTCAATTCTTCGCACTCCTTCTCGGTCATATTGTGATCCTGTGTTGAGGAGTTGTGATCTCTTGGAGAAGAGGTATTCTGGTCTTTGGTGGTTTCACCTTTTTTGCTCTGGTTTTTTCCCATCTTTGTGGATTTACCTGGCTGTGGTGTCAGAGAGCTGCTTGATGAGGTCACTTGTCTGCCTGTAGGGGCGCTACTGGGCTTCTAGGGACTCCTTCAGGTTACTACGGAAGCTTCCTGTGTCTTTTTTGTTTATGCTGGGAGATTAGGCCCGCCTCTTCTGCTGACCTGTAGGCGCTGCTGGGTTGTCAAGAATGCCATCTCCTTGCTACTTAGGCTTCCTGTGTTTTTTGTTAAAACATGTAGCCCAGTCCCACCCCTCTAGTGGTGGGTTGTGCCCTTCCTCCACTGGGCTGGATCATTCAGGGTTCATCTCAGACTGTGGCACTGGCTATGCAACCCACTAGAGTCAGAGCTTCAGCCCTCTGGGGTTTGTGGGGGAGGTTAGGGACCCGCCCAGCTGCGCCCAGCAGTCTCCCCCTTTCAGCTTTCTCTCTCTCCAGTCACGCGGTAGGGGCTGCCCAGCTGCTCCCGCTTACAGCTCCCTCTCTCTCTGGGCGGGGGGGGGGGGGGGGGGGGGGGGGGGGGGGGGGGGGG
>NW_022437020.1:5948079-6052788 GCF_009761245.1 Sapajus apella | reverse complement strand
GGCGGGCAGGGGCAGTAGCTCAGTCTGCAGACTCTTACTCAACTCCGCACTTGTAATTCCTGGCGCTTGACTGGCAAAGATCCCTTTTTCTGTGTATTGCTGAGGCTTTGGGGGAAGCGCTGTATCTGGACCCGAGCACCAGAGGTGGAGCCTCTGACTTGCCTGTCAGATGCACTTTCTGGATGAAGCAGCACCCCTCCCCGCCTTGGTCTGCCCTGAGTGGGCTTTGCTCACCCTCAGACCAGACCCGTTGAAATGCACCTGGTACCTCAGTTGGAGCTAGGAGATCTCTGGGTTTCTGCGTCTCTCTCCCTGGGTGTTGTGCGCTGGAATTGTGTCTAATCCGCCATCTTGGATCCTCCTCCTATTATGACTTCCTGAACCTCCCCAGGAGCTCACATTACCACTCATTTTTCTGTCTGGCTCTGCCTATAGTATCCAGATACCAACAACAATGCTCCATAACCATCTTTCCTAGAGCATCCAAGCACTCATCTCTTACAGGATGTCACAATGAATTCCTTAAGTGTGATTGGAACTCATTAAAATATAATATGCTTGGGTTTTGTTGATTATGTACTTAAACTGAGCTCTGAATTTTTGTTTATCATTTAAAAACTTGGTAAATGGAATAATTTAAACATTTGCAGCTTGCATACTCAGCTGCTGTGATTTACTTTTAAGTTTTGCGTTTGTCAATAATGTGTGATGACTTTGACTATTCTGTAATGGGAGGTCTTCTGTTTGAGAATATTTATTGTTATGAAGTTTTTGCAGTTTTGTGGTTATTGTAATTACCTCATGACCCCCTAGCTTACTTTAAATGAACTCTTTACAGGTAGGTACTTAAAATGGAGATACTGCTTTGTGTTTTAGGGATTAACTCTATTGGGAATTTAAGAACATGTAGAGAATACTAAAGTTAGTGAGTGTTCTAGTCCTTCCTTGCTGTATATGTACATACTTTTAAAATATCAGTCCTCAAGAGAGAATAATATGCAATTTCTTTAGCCTTAGATTATTTGTGGTGCTTCCTTGTACCCTGATTACAATCATGCCTAGCACTGAATTTCTTTACTTTTTCTACTATTTGCAGCATAGGATTAGGGAACATTTCTCATCCGTGTTGTGTGTCATATGTGTCCGCCGATGTTAGAGGTGCAGAGCATGTATGAATGAGCCAGGATGCAGGGCACTCCTTGAATAGGAGCTCAAACTGGGGCTTTTATGTGTGTAGCAGGGAAGGTCTCTCATACTGGATCTATGGATAAGTGGCCTCACGAGGCCAACATGATGATACATTCTATTTGTACACTTGACAAATCAGGGTGCCCAGATATTTGGTTAAACAGTATTCTGCAGGTGTCTGTGACAGTGTTTCTATATGAGATTAACATTTGAATGGGCAGACTGAGTAAACCAGATTTCTCTCCCCATTGTGGATGGGCTCCTCACCTAATCTACTGAATGTCAAAATTTCAACAGAGCATGTATTTTATGTCACTTATGTATTATTTATTTGTGACAAAATTGGAAATGTAGTATCACCAAAGACTAATGTCTTGTTTGAGAGACCACAGTTAAGAAGGAGAAGACAGTTTATTCCTAAAATGTGTTGTCTCCTGTTACAGCAGTTTTTGTTGCTATTTGTGCCTATTAAAAATATAAAAACAAAAACAGAAACAAAACTCTTGGTTCACATAAAAAGAAATTCTCTATCTTCAAGGTGGTACATAGGTCTTCTGCCTTCAAATTAGATTAAAACTGCAATTTATACCATTGGCTCTGCTAGGTCTCCAGCCTGCTGAATGCAGATCTTGGACTTCTCAGCCTCCACAGTCATGTAAGCCAATTCCTTAGGGTAGAGACAGATATAGCTAGATCTTCATGGTTTTGTTTCTCTGAAGAGCCCAAAGTAATACACTCACCCCATTTTGTCCCTTTTCCTTTCTTCACTCTCCATCAGCTTAGTTCCCATGAGTTGTCTTGTGCTCTAAGTCCATTTATCCACACCTAGGAGTCCCATTAAGAAACTGTGGAATTGGCTCAAATTCAGTGTGAGCCCCACTGACGTCTTCACATGCTTTCTCAATCTCTGATCTTTGTCCACAGTTCCAGATATCAAACAGCTTTGCTGTATTCATCCTTGCTTTTCTCTTTGGTTTTTCTTCCTTCTTTGGTTCGTCTCATCAATTTTCAACATTTCTTCTTTCAACATGTCCCATATTGTCTCAAAAAATGCAGATAAACAAATTGTTACAGAAATAAAAAGCATAGTGAAAGCAGCAAGAAATAGAATAGATAATGTTACCAGTGTATCCATCAAGTTGGAAGACAGGCTTGAGAGAAAATAATAATAAAAATGATTAAAGACAATATAGATGCAGAGATTAATAATTGGTGTAGTTAGTAAAGGAGCAGAACCAATGACAAGACAAATACACCCAATCAAAAAAATCTGACCATTCAATGGAACAGAAAATACAGGGAAAGATTTTTCACATAAGGTAATTAAAAACAAACATATACTTTTAATTAATACATTTTTGTACTATTGAAAATTTTAACAGAGATGAACGCAGTGGTTCACACCTGTATTCCCAGCTACTCAGGAGGCAGAGGTGGAATGATTGCTTGAGTCTGAGAGTTTCAGAACAGCCTGAGAAACGTAGTGAGACCCTGTCTCTTACAATGTTTTTAAAGTGTGGTTGCACATGTAGTTCCAGCTATTCCAGTGGCTGATGCAGAAGGACCACCTGAGGTCAGGAGTTCAAGGATGCACTGAGCCATGATTGCACCACTGCAGTTCATCCTGGATGACAGACCAAGATGCCATCTCTAAAAAATCAATCAATCAATAACAAATAAGTGACATAAAATACATGCTCTGTTGAAATTTTATTTTTATTTGTGATAAAATTGAAAATTTAGTATTATCAAAAACTAACTTCTTGTTTGAGAGACCGCTGTTAAGAAAGGGAAGGCAGCATTTCTTCATTCCTAAAATTGTGGTGAGACTTTTGGCATAGCCGTTTTCATTGTTATTCATACGTATGGAATAAGAAGCTAAAACCAAGATTAGAAACAAAACTCTTTGTCAGCCCACATAAGGCCTTCTATGGTGTGTTCAGTGTGAACCTGCTCAGCTTTCTCATTTGAGATACACATGCAGAAATTACCCTAAGTCCAACATCACCCTCTACCCTACGTCATACATACTCTTTAGAGAATAGAGAGCACCTTTTGTATTCCTATACCAATGCTTCTCAGCTGAGGGCTAAGGAGGCACTTTTCCTTCCAGCAGACATTTGGCAATATCTAGAGATATTTTTGGTTGTCACAACTGGGGAGGAGTGGTGTGCTACTGGTGTCTAGAGGGTAGAGGCCAGGGATGCTGCTAAATATCTCACAATGAACAGGGCAACCTCTACAACAAAGAAGTATCTGGCTCAAAATACCACTAGTGCCAAGACTGGGAAGCCCTGTTTGGCACTCCTAGCATTTGGCATGATAATTTGCACATTGGTGGAGCACCGCGTGGCTTGTTCGTAAATAATTGACAAAGGGTGAATCTAAATACAGCATTTTTCCCCTCTCTATTTAAGAATTGATGCCTTAAAGTATATAACTGACTGCAGGCTTCGTTTCTTCAAAACACTTTTATATTTACTGCCTCATCTGATAAACAAATCTCTATATATCAAGAGGAGAGAAAGGGTATATTATCAGAAATAGCACTGAATGTAGGGTCTAGGTTAAACCTGATTTCACTTATCATCAGCTGTATATCCACGGGAAAGTCAGGAAAACACCTTGGGTTTTAGTGATTTTTCATTGCTAAAATGATGGTATAAAATAATAATTATTATTTTTATTTTTAAGACTAGTACTTGGACTCAAGCAGTATGACCACATCTCCATGTTACACATCAGGAAATTGGGACTCTAATAAATTAGTCTAATTTCCCATTGTAACATGACCCATAAAATCCAAGCAGACTTAGCCATCTCACCTGCTCCCAGTAAGATGAAACTTCAACCTATTAAAGGTTTTTTGCCTCATTATTATTATCATTAATTTTATGGACATCTCAACATGACCACAAATATCAGGCACAGAAAACTTACACTGAAATGGGTCATTCACGTCCCCCTTTTTTTAGTTGGCAAATAGCCATACCCAGGTGTAGAGGTGAGCCCATATGCACATCATGACCCTAGCCTGGAAATATAATTCTTTCATTTTCTTGGCTACAAAATATGATTTTTTTCTTACTTACACCTTCACTTTCTGAGCAGCTTTAGAAACACATCTGCTTTCTATATGTTGAGGAAGGAAAACATGAATGCTTTATTATGCTCTACATAATCTAATACATTACATCGCTTATGGACCGTGTTATGTACAAAAAAAAAAAAACCCAGAAATCTCTAGAGGTACAGAAAGACCTAGAAAAGGAAGCTTCCTTAGACAAGAAGATGCCAGGGCATCCCTAAAATCTTCAAGCAGCCAGGCTCATGGGTCCAATCCACTCCTTTCAAAATGGACAAGTGATCACTTAATTCCCTAATAAACTTTATTTATAGAAGAGCACTTGAGATTGCAGGCCACCTGTACACATCTGCTTGGAAGAGCCAGTAAGGTCTGGACAGCAGCCTTGTTCTATAATCAGTGAGATAAGTCAAAGTGAGTAAGAGTTGGACTCAGACTCTTCACAGTGTGTTCCCTGGACACATAAGGGGCACTCTCACATAGGTGTACATGATTTCTTTTCAGACCAGAAGACCACTACTATCAAGGCAACCCTCCAGTATAATTACTGGCAGGAGAGAAGCCCTTCTCAATGCCCAATTTGTAATTAAGCAGGAATCCAAGTACTGTTATGGTCCACTGATCAACATTGCCTTAGTGTTTTTATCTTTTCAAAGAATAAGCAGTGTCTGTTCGCCATATTGAAGTTCACATTATATATTCTCACTTCTATTCATGAAAAAGACATCCTTCCAATTTTTTTGGAATGATCTTTGAGAAAAATAATATTCTAAGGAGTAAACCAAACCTAATAGAAAACTGAGCAGAAGATTTCAACAAGCAATTCATACAGGAGAAAATGCAAATGAACTATAAATACATGAAAATATTCTCTAGCACATGACTTTAAATCAGAGAAATAAAAAATTAATAAGATACATTTTTACTCCATTATCTAAAGAAAATAAAAAGTTAGACAATGTCAAGGGTTAAAAGAGATGTGGAACAAAAGAACTCTTGCCCATTGCTGGTGACATAAATTGATTTACACTATTTAAAAAATGATTGGTCAATATCCCATAAAGTTGAAGATGCCTGTATTTTATCATCTAGCAATTTTATTCCTCAGCATATATGCTATTAATAGCAAGCATAACAAAGAATGAAACATTGCTTATAAAATAATAACACTGAAAACAATATACATTTATCAGCAGAAAACTGAAAAAGTTGCAGTGGGTTCACAGAATAGGATGTTTTTAATCATGAAAATGGAGTCACAAGTATACACATGGTGTGTCTCAGAAATAAAATTCTGAAAATTATTTGTGTGCACAAGAGCACACAAACCCAGTAGAGGGGTGATATAGAATATGTATCTGTATGTATAAACATTAATATGTATATCTATATATACACTCTAGAATGCAAACATATCATATACAATATGTTCTGCATGTATATGACACATGTATATTCATATTCATATGTATATATACATATAAATGCATATATACAGTGCCTATCAACTCCCTATAAAATCTAGAAGAAACATTCATTTGGGTATGCTAAAATGTATAATCTTACCTCATTGCTGCAAAGTATTTTATTTCCTCCAAGGAAACTCAATCAGCACTCTAAAAACACTCATCTCCTTTGTGTGTGAGTGTATGTTTGTGTCTGAAAGAAAGAGAACATCATATAATAAAAATGTTTGGCAATTGCTATGGTATAGGCACTGACAATCAGAACAGATAGTAGCTACACCATTGTTTTGGCCACATTGGAGCTGAATGTCAGCCTTTCCCATGTGTTTTCAAGATTGCACAATGTGCAATGATAGATCCAAAATAAAATACAAACTTGCTATCAAGAAACTCCAGATCTTGATAGTGCACTAGATAGAGGCCATCACTTCTGTATTAAAATGAATCATTTGTGAGGGTCTTATGCTTTGGGTGTTTCTGGGCAGCTCAGATTCTGATTCTAGCTCTGTTAGTCACTGGATTACTCTGAAATTCTAGCATTTCATTACATAACCTCTATTTCACAGACATCCTTTTACACTCAGCAGTGGTATAGAAACCTTTGTCAGCACTCAGATTTGTGGCTCAGGAGATAGAATCCCATGGAATAGAGAACAGTGATTTACCTTTTATCTACGTGAACATGTACATTTGTATTTCTCTTTTTTTTAAGAGAAAGTTACTAATGCATATGCAATAAATTTTAAGTAAAAACATGGTTTCAAGTATCAAAAACTGCTCTTTGGACCTCTGTTGGTTTTGAACCATTCTACATGACCTGAATAGCTCTACTGCACCGCTAACTTCTGAGGCCACTCTTGGTTGGCAGGTCAGAGAACAAATAAAATGATAAATGCAAAGAGTTTAAAGAGAATGTTCCTCCTTGACCTTCAGATTCTCATTATTTACTCCCAGGTTGAAAAAACATGAAAGTTACTGCAAAAGCATTTCAAACATCATCATGATAGAGGGAATCAAACAATGTAATTAAGAGTGAAACATCAGCCAGGCGTGGTACCTCACACTTGTAATTCCAGCACTTTGGGACGCCAAGGCAGGTGGATCACGAGGTCAGGAGTTCAAGAAGACCAGCCTGGCCAAGATAGTGAAAACCTGTCTCTACTAAAAATACAAAAACTAGCTGGGCGTGGTGGCGGGTGCCTGTGATCCCAGCTACTCAGGAGGCTGAGACAAGAATTGCTTGAACTTGGGAGGGGAAGGTTGCAGTGAGCTGAGATCATGCCACTACACTCCAGCCTGAGTGACAGAGCAAGACTCTGTCAAGAAAAAAAAAAAAAAAAAGAGTGAAACATCAATATAAAAGGCTGATGATTCATCCTTGAGGTGCTGATGATTCATACTGGTATGGAAAGAACGCAGGTAAGACATTTTCAATTCAAAATGTTTTGAAAGTTAAAGTCATTTCATTTATATGTTGAAATCTTGCAGCCTTTAATCACTTGTTCTATCAGCAACTAACTTGTACATTCCCTAAATGTTAAGATAAATTATAAATTAAATTAGGAGGCAGTCAATAGCACTAACTTATTCACTAAGCATTTCCATACACATACAGTGGGATGAACACTGTAGCACAATAAAAGTGCACTAAATCTATACCATTCTTTAATTTCCACAGTGAAAGAAGAAACTACTAAATATAGTTTCTATTGGGTATGATGAAACAGAATTTGGGAATGATAGCATTGATAGATAGAAAAAAAATAGAAGTTAAAATTTGAGGAAATTAAAATAGAGGGGAGGTAAATGAGCATATGAAAATGTTCAGTGAAGTAATAATCTAGCACAGTTGGAAGTCACCCATGCTAGGCTGTCAGCTCCAAGGGAGCAAGGGAAATGCCAGTTTTATTCTCAGCTGCCTGATACATAGAAAGTATTCAAAAACCTCTTGCTCAATGATTGCATTAGGTAGCAGACTGTAATATGTAAGGGCATAATTATGTAAGTGGGAAGTATAAAATGAAGGTTAAAAATGAAGTTAGGGCTATATTGTGCAGAGTCCTGAATGCCAGACTAAGCAATGTAGCCATCTACTTACATGCAAATGATGGGAGTGGATATGTGAGAATTGCGTCCAGTAATAGCTAATAGCTCTTATTAAGACAAAGTCAGAGAAAACAGCTATCAACTCTGGAAAAACTATAAAAAGCAACTACTCAAATGCACTGGGCAGTGAATAGTAGAGGCAAAACCTGGACAAGATTTGACACTTAAAAAAAGGAATAGTTCTCTATGAATATTCCATTTTCAGAGATTATTTTCTAGAAGACAAGTCACAGACTGCATATCTCATCGAGTATGTAAGAAGCCTACAATTTCACCAGTCTGAAGAATGAGAGAATTGAGCTTAAGGCAACTACAGCCAACAGAAAGTGGGGAAGAAATCCTGGAAAGGATAAAGCAGGAGACAGGAATCCTCAATTCCATGAATCACCTTTGCCCCAATGTCCGAATGAATTCTGAATTATGTCTTACAAAGTGAATTCCAAACCGCATAGCTAAAGTTAAGGAACAAGTCTGAGAACAGACAATCAACCACAAGGCAGACAGGGTTTGTAGTTTCAATTCTGCCAAGTTAACAACCAGCTTTAAAAATACTGAGAATTCTTTGAAAGAACAGAACAGAATCCAGAATCTCTACAACATATTATTTAACAATTCAGAATAAGATCTAAAGCTATTTCACACAAATGAAATAGGCATATAATACATATTTTAAATAGAAAAGATAATGATTTCCAATTCCCAGGTGACCTAGATGTTGGAATTAGCAGACAAAAATTCTAAGGCAGTTTTCATATCTGTGCTGAATAAAGTTAAAGAAAATACACTTATAATAAGCTAAAAGATAGTGAACGTCAGCAGATAAATCCTAGAAATAAAAAGTAAATATCTGAAATATATAAATAAAATTACTAGAGCAGAATAGATTTAATAGAAAAAACACCAGCAGATAAATCCTAGAAATATAAAGTAAATATCTGAAATATATAAATAAAATTACTAGAGCAGAATGGATTTAATAGAAAAATGGAGATGATGACAGAAGAATTCAGTGAATGTGAAAATAAATCAGTGAGAGGTACTCAATCTAAAGATACAGCTAATATTGAAAACAAATTATCAGAACTTCAGAAATTGAGAGAAAGTAGGAACCCCTCTCTTACGCCCAGGAGCATACTGGGCACCCTTCCCAACATCCTACTCCAAATCCCCTGTCCCAGCACAAAAATAATGGAGAATCTTGAGTCCCTTCGAGGGAGATTCCAGGCACCTAGCAAGCAATTTGAGAAGTAAATGAGCAACCTGATAAGCAAGAAAGTAATCATAGCTTAAGACAATAGCCAAGGAAGTTAGAGCCATGAGATATTTGGTTCTTGATAGAAACTAAAAATAACATCTTGACACATGTCTCGTCTTAACATATGCCCCTGTTTTTTTTCAGATGCAGGAGTGATAAGGGGGAACTGAGGACTAAATTGTTTCAATGGTCTTCCTAAGGGGCCTGGAAGAAGTCACGTCTACAAGCCAGAACTTACATATCTTTCTGCTGACCCAAAATTTTTAAACAAAACTTTTCTTCCTTAACCAACTGCAAATCAGAAAAATCTTGGAATCTACTTATGACCTGTAAGCCTCTGCTTCAAGATATCCCATCTTTTTAAACCAAAGCAATGAATAAGCTCCATATATTGATTTATGATTTTGCCTGTAACTTTTGCTTTCTTGAAATATACCCATTTCTTTAAAGACAATTGCTTGAAAGCCATCGGGAAGATGGGTCTGATGCATGCACTGCCACATTCTCCGTGCCTGGTACCCTGCAAATAAATGCCCTCCATTCTGCAGTGGCAAACCTCAGTGTGAATATTTGGCCACTGTGTGAATATTAACCCACTGTATGAGTGGACTCACTTTGGTTTGGTAACAAAACCTATGGGGAATATAAAAAGCTCTAACATACACATTATTGGTGTTACAGGAGACAAAAAGAAACAAGTAGGAAAAAATATTTTAGGAGGTGATGACCAAAAATTTCTCAAAGCCAGAGTTTTTATAAGCCCATGATCCTCCTATAGGGTGCATACAAATAATGCCACATATTTTCTCATAAGCATTAGACTGCTGAAAACCAAGGAAAAAGACAGACTCCTAAACCTGGCTGACAGAAATGTCATAATGTTTAGAAAAAAAAGGCAATTTATCATTGGCTCTCTATTAGAAAAATTGGAGGCCAGAAAATTGTGAAATACTGTCTTAAAAGCTCTAGGAGAAAAAAATATATGTACACACACATGTATATTTATACACACATATACATATATATCAACCCAGAAATGTACAGACAGTGAAAATATTTTTTAAGAGTAAAAGCAAAATAAATACACTTCCAAATCAAAGAAGAGTAAAAGATTAGTCAGAAGCAGAATTATGCTATAAAAAGGTAAAGATCTTCAGGCAGAAGGGACATGGTGCCAGATAGAAACCCACATGTTTAGAATTGAATAAAAAAGAAGTCACTGGAAATGTGTAAATGGAAATGGTAAATACTCAAGATGCGAGGAATTAATGAAGATTTTTTAGTATAAGTCTGAATTATTCGTGAGCTTGTTATTCAGTTACTAATCTGTGAAATGTTCCAAGAAAATACAAAGAACATTTCAAAGATATATAGCTGTGATATTGTAAAATGTATATTTGTTCCTTTACCCTGTTTCTGGCAATACAATTTTTAAGAATCCTTAGAATCTCCAAAGTGGTATCTTTTTTTATGGTAATGAGTTGACTGACAGCTGGTAAGTCCTGGGCAGCCTGAGGATGGGGGTTGGTCATCTGAATGACCTAAGCAGGGTTAGAGGATTGGGACATTCAACTCCAACCTTCAAGGAGGGGAGAAGGGCTGCAGGCTTAATCTTAAACATGACTGAGAAAAATGTCATCGTTTTATAAAAACAAACTGTAATTGGCTTTTCATTAAAAAAAAATGAAGGCAAGAAAATAGTGAAATATGGTCTTATAAGTTCTTAAAAAAAAAAAAAAGTACCCACATGTTTATAGTTAATGGCCAATGAATTGATCATTGTCTACTGATCATCAATCCTCAATGATTTAATCAATCATGCCTATGGAATGAAGACTTCATAAACCCCTCAAAAACTGGGTTTGGAGAGCTTCCAGATAGATAGACAGACAAACAGGTGAAGGTGTTTGGAGACTGGTATGTGGAGAGGGCGTGGAAGCTCTGTGCACCTTCCCATGCCTTGCCCTATGTGTCTCTTCATCTGTATCCTTTGTTATATCCTTTATAATAAATCAGTAAGTAAGTTTAAGTGTTTCCCTCGGTGTGTGAAATACTTTAGCAAATCAGTGGAACCCAGGGAGGGGTCATGGGAATCCTGATTTATAGAAGCACAAGCAAAATAACCTGAGGTTTGCAATAGGCTTTGGAAGCAAGGAGAATGTGGGACAGTCTAGGGGCACCAGGCCCTTAACCTGTGGGATCTAACACAATCTCTGAGTAGAGTGTTAGGATTGAATTGGAGGGCACTCACCTGGTGCCACTGCAGAACTGATGGGCTGCTTGCTAGTGAGGAAAGCTCTACATATATTTGGTCACAGAAGTCTTCTGTGTTGACTGTTGTGGGGTGAGAGCAGAGGAAAAACAATGAGTTTTTGCCACTCGAGCATTTTTAAAAACCTATAAAATGAGTTGTAATGAAAAATAAAGCTAGCTTAATAATTTGGAACAAAAATCTCACTTGTGTATAATATATTGATGGTGTCTTACACACTTGACAGAAGCCACTCACAGATCTATGAATTTAATCTACATTAGTAAGAGACTTAGACCTGGTTCATTGCTAGGTCCTCAGCACCCACAGGTAAAAAGGTTAAAGGCAGACATTCTGAGAAACAAATGAGAGGCAGATATCAGAGCATGAGATGCTTTTGGGAAGAAGGAAGCACCATTGGTTACCATATCTGTAGGTTCTACAAGGCAAGAACACGCCAGAAACTCAGGAAAAGGAGAGCTAGCTCTGATACCAATAACACCCAAACACAGGAAGTACAGCTGGCAGACGTTCAGAGACATTATAGTTCAAATTCTTGTTGTTAGCCAAGAAAACTGAGGCCCCAAAATGTTAAATGACATCTCAGATGTAAAACAAAAGTTCACATCAGAATGAAAGGCAAGAACCCAGACCAAGAGAACTGAAGTTGGTGATTTATTGATTATTGTAGGTCATATAAAGGAATATCAATAGTTTATTTATCTAGAAGAAAACAATGTTCTAGTAGCAACATATTACCATTTAGCTTATGCAAATTCTATAATACACACTCTGTTTGTTGTTTCCATCTCTTTCTCTTAAAAAATAAAGATACAATGGGCTGTACACTCACCTGTGTCCTGTATACTATCATGTACATTCTATGTGAGCATATATTTATTATATATACATTACTCTGTATAGAGAGAGATCTAGATAAGGTATAGATCTTCTGCACTGAGAAAAAATGAATTTTGTCTCATTAGAGCCACTTCACCTTGCGTCTCCTTTTCGCAGCTGCTTATCTGTAACCTAACTAATAGAGAAGTTGTAACCAGGAAGTAGGGCGTTGCCATACAAAAATATAAAAACGTTTGGGATTTTCTTAATGGTTTAGTGGTGAGTGGCAAAAAGCACAGATATCACATCTTGGGAAGCTAGTGTCAAACTACTTGGTTACAACTTTTAGGCAGACCTTAAGTTTTTAAGGACAACTAGAAATACAATTGTTTGAAACACTCAAAATGATTTTGTATGTTGAATGCTCCATGCTGCTTCTAGCAAAGTCTTAAAAGAGAGAAAGCCTGAGTAAGAATATGCAGGCAAAATGAAATGTAGTTGAGCTCTGGGGATTAAGAAATACCTTAGCGGGGAGACATCCAAGATGGCTGATTAGGAGCAGCTCAGGATTGCAGCTCCCAGTGAAATCGCAGAGGGTGAGTGGACACTGCATATCCAGATGGATTTTTATTGCCCACAGACCAGGAGATTCCCTGGCAGAGGAGCCCCACAGGTCACCAGCATGGCTGTTTCAGCCGGCACGGCTGTTTTGGCCAGTGCCCGACGCCGTGGTTCTCCACACAAAATACACACGGGTCCAGGCACCATTTTAGCTGGTGATTGGAGCTCCTGGGATACAGACTCACCCATTCAACTGATAAAAAAAAGGCAGGGACTGAAACAGGGAGCCAGGCCAGGAGATTCCCAGGCACAAAAGCACCATGAATCTCAGCACAGCTGTTTCAGCTGGTGCAGTGGGTCACTGCACAGGAAATCACACAGATCCTCGTGCCTTTTCAACAGGCGACTGGAACACTGAAAGACAGAGTCACCCGTTCAACTCAAAAAAAAAAGGGTGGGGGGGGCTGTAAGGCAGGGAGCCAGGTGATCAGGCTTGGCTGGTCCCAGCCCCATAAAAGAGAAAAACAGCAATCTGAAATGCTCTGGATTGAGAGTTTCACAACAAGCACAGCTGAACCTGGGACAGTCCAGCTCTGTGGGGGAGGGGTGTCTGCCATTAATGAGGCAGTCCACCACTACTGAGGTAGTCCGCCATTGCTGAGGCAGCCCGCCATTACAGAGAGAGTCCACCATTATACAGGTGGGCCACCATTGCCAAGGCAGTTCTAACCATACCCATGTAAACAGGACTGCAGGGAAGTTCACACAGCAGCTAGGTGGAGCCCACAGCTGCTCAGCAAAGCCCCTGCAGGCAGACAGTGACTAGGCTGCCTCCTGGCTGGACAGGGAAGCCCTGAAAAAAGGCAGCAGCACAACAGAAACTCATAAATAAAGCCCTAAATCCCCGGGACAGAGTGCCTGGGAAAAAAAAGAGGGGAGGTTATCAGTTCTGCTGCAGCAGACTTAAACGTACCTGCCCAGCAGCTCTGAATGAACAACGGAGCTCACAACTCAGCATGTGAGCTCCTATAAAGGAAAGACTGTCTCCTGAGGCAGACCCCTGTATATCCAAAGAGTCACCTCATAAAGGAGAGCTCAGACTGACATCTGGCAGGTATCCTTCTGGGACAAAGATAGCAGAAGAAGAAACTGGCAGCAACCCTTACTGTTCTACAGCAGCTCCAGGTGATCCTGAGGCAAGCACGGCCTGGAGTGGACCTCAGCAGTCCTACAGGAGAGGGGCCCGAATGTTAGAATGAAAACTAAGAAACAGAAAGAAATAACTTCATCATCAACAAACTGGATGTCTGCTCAGAGACCCAATCTTAAAGTCAACAACTACAAAGACGACAGGTGGATAAATCCACAAAGATGGGAAGAAACCAGCACAAAAAGGATGAAAACACCAGAAACCAGAATGCCTCTCCTCATGCAAGAGATCACAACTCCTCACCAGCAAGGGAACAAGGCTGGATGGAGAATGAGTGTGATGAATTGACAGAATCAGGCTTCAGAAGGTGGGTGATAAGAAACACACTGCCATGTGTGTACCTATGCAACAATCTTGCATGTTCTTCACATGTACCCCAAAACCTAAAATGCAAAAAAAAAAATCTGAAAGTAAATGAGTGACTTTTAATTAATTTTTTAAATTGATTCATTTTATTTTTAGAGTACATTTAGGATTACAAAAATAATGAGCATAAAGTGCAGAGTTCTTATAAACCTGCTTACATTCCTATCATATAATTTTCCCTATTATCTTGCATTAGTATGGTACATTTGTAACAATTACTGAACCAATATATATACATCATTAATTGTAATATATGACTTATATTAGGATTCGCTGTGTGTTGTGCAGTTCTGTGGATTTTGATACATGCATAAAGTCATGTTTTCACCATTACAGTATCATGCAGGGTAATTTTACCATCTTAATATTCACTGTGCTGCTTCTATTCATCCCTCTCTCCTTACCCTAGACCTCTGGCAACCCTATCTTTTTGTTGTCTCTATAGTTCTTTCACTTAACAGTATGTATTTCAGCTTTTCATGCTTGAGGGCTTATGCCTTTTTATTATGTAATATTCTGTTATACCAATGTATTCCATTATGTTTATTTATCTATCTATTGAAAAATATACTGGTTGCTTTCAGCTTTTGGCAATTATGAATAAAACCACTATAAACAAAAAGAAAAAAAGGAAACTTCTCTGAGCTAAAAGAACATGTTCAAACCCAATGCAAAGAAACTAAGAACATTGAAAAAAGATTCGACGAAATGCTAACGGAAGAAACAACTTAGAGAGGGGTATAAGTGAATTGATGGAGCTGAAAAACACAACACGAGAAGTTCACAAAGCATGCACAAGTTTCAACAGCTGAATTGAACAAACAGAAGAAAGGATATCAGAGGTCGAAGATCAAGTCAATGAAATAAAACAAGAAGGCAAGATTAGATTAAAAAAGGGTAACAAGGAATGAACAAAGTCTTCAAGAAATATGGGACTATGTGAAAAGACCTAATCTACATTTGATAAGTGTACCTCAATGTGATGGAGAGAATGAATCCAAGCTGGAAAATATGCTTCAGGATATTATCCAGGAAAACTTCCCCAACCTAGCAAGGCAGGCCAATATTCAAGTCCAGGAAATACAGAGGACACCACAAAGATATTCCTCAAGAAGAGCAACCCCAAGGCACATAATTGTCAGATTCACCAGGGTTGAAATTTAGGAGAAAATCCTAAGGGCAGCCAGAGAGAAAGGTCAGGTTACCCTCAAAGGGAAGCCCATCAGACTCACAGCAGACCTCTCAGCAGAAACCCTACAAGCCAGAAGAGAGTGGGGGCCAATATTCAAAATCCTGGAAGAACTTTCAACCCAGATTTCATATGCAGCCAAACTAAGCTTCATAAGTGAAGGAAAAATAAAATCCTTTACGAACAAGCAAGTACTCAGAGATTTCGTCACCACCAGGCCTGCTTTACAAGAGCTCCTGAAAGAGGCACTAGACATAGAAAGAAACAACCAGTACCAGCCACTCCAAAAACATACCAAATGGTAAAGAGCAACAACACAATGAAGAATCTGCATCAACTAACGGGCAAAACAGCCAGCTAGCATCAAAATGGCAGGATCAAATTCACACATAACAATATTAACCCTAAATGTAAATAGACTAAATGCCCCAATCAAAAGACACAGACTGGCAAATTGGATAGAAAGCCAAGACCCATCGGTGTGCTGTATCCAGGAAACACATCTCACATGCAAGGATACACAAAGGCTCAAAATAAAGGGAAAGAAGAAGATTTACCAAGCAAATGGAGAGCAAAAAAAAAAGCAGGAGTTGCAATTCTCGTCTCTGATAAAATAGACTTCAAACCAAAAAAGATCAAAAGAAACAAAGAAGTACATTACATAATGATAAAAGGATCAATGCAACAAGAAGAGCTAATGATCCTAAATATATACGCACCTAATACAGGAGCACCTAGATATATAAAGCAAGTTATTAATGACTTACAAAGAGACTTAGACTCCCACACAATAATAGTGGGAGACTTTAACACCACATTGTCAATATTAGACAGATCAACCAGACAGAGAATTAACAAGGATATCCAGGACTTGAATTCAGACCTGGAACAAGCAAACCTAATAGACATTTACATAACTCTCCACCCCAAATTCAAAGAATATACATTCTTCTCAGTACCACATCACACCTACTCTAAAATTGACCACATAATTGGAAGCAAATCACTCCTCAGCAAATGCAAAATAACAGAAATCATAACAAACAGTCTCTCAGACCACAGTGCAATCAAGTTAGAACTCAGAATTCAGAAACTAACTCAGAACCTCACAGCTTCATGGAAACTGAACAACTGGCTCTTGAATGTTGACTGGATAAACAATGAAATGAAGACAGAAATAAAGATGTTCTTCAAAACCAACGAGAATGAAGACACAATGTACCAGAATCTCTGGGACACATTTAAAGCGTGTCTAGAGGAAAATATATAGCAATAAATGCCCACATGAGAAGCAAGGAAAGATCTGTAATCGAGACCCTATCTTCAAAATTGAAAGAGCTGGAGGAGCAAGATCAAAAAATCTCAAAACCTAGCAGAAGACAAGAAATAACTAAGATCAGAGCAGAACTGAAGGAGATAGAGACACAAAAAACCCTTCAAAACATCAGTAAATCCAGGAGCTGATTTTTTGAAAAGATCAACAAAATAGACCACTAGCCAGATTAATAAAAAAGAAAAGAGAATAATCAAATAGATGCAATAAAAAACGATAAAGGGGATATCACCACAGATTCCACAGAAATTCAAACCATCATCAGAGATTATTACAAATAACTCCATGCACACAAACTAGTAAACCTGGAAGAAATGGATAAATTCCTGGACACTTGCCTCCTGCCAAGCCTAAACCAGGAGGAAGTCGAAACCCTGAATAGACCAATAACAAGGTCTGAAGTTGAGGCAGCAATTAAAAGCCTACCACCCAAAAAAAGCCCAGGTCCAGATGGGTTCACAGCTGAATTCTACCAGACATACAAAGAGGAGCTGATACCATTCCTTCTGAAACTATTCCAAACAATCCAAAAAGAGGGAATCCTTCCCAAATCATTTTATGAGACAAACATGATCCTGATACCAAAACCTGGCAGACTCAACAAGAAAAGAAATCTTCAGTCCAATATCCATGTTGAACATAGATGCAAAAATCTTCAATAAAATACTGGCAAACCGATTGCAACAGCACATCAAGAAGCTTATCCACCATGGTCAAGTAGGCTTCATCCCGGGGATGCAAGGCTGGTTCAACATACGCAAGTCTATAAACGTAATTCACCACATAAACAGAACCAAAGACAAAAACCACGATTATCTCAATAGTTGCAGAGAAGGCCTTTGACAAAATTCAACAGCCCTTTATGCTAAAAACCCTTAATAAGCTAGGTATTGATGGAACGTATCTCAAAATAATAAAAGCTATTTATGACAAACCGACAGCCAATATCATACTGAATGGGCAAATACTGGAAGCATTCCCATTGAAATATAGCACTAGACATGGTTGTCCTCTCTCACCACTGCTATTCAACATAGTATTGGAAGTTCTAGCCAGAGCAGTCAGGCAAGAAAAAGAAATAAAGGGTATTCAAATAGGAAAGGAGGAAGTCAAATGACTGTATTTGCAGATGACATGATTGTATATCTAGTAGACCCCATCATCTCAGCCCAAAATTTTCTCAAACTGTCCTTTGCCAATTTTCTATATTAGTTCAGTCTCACATTGCTATAAAGGAATACCCAAGACTGAGTAATATATAAAGAAAAGAGATTTAATTGACTCACAGTTCTGCATGGCTGGGAGGGCCTCAGGAAACTTACAATCATGGCATAAGGCACCTCGTCACAGGGTAGCCCAAGAAGGAATGATAGCAGGGGAAGTGCCAGATGTTCATAAAACCATCAGATCTCTTAAGAACTCGGTATCTAAGAACAGCATGAGAAAAACTATCTCCATGATTAAGTTGCCCTCCACTGGGTCCCTCCCATGACACATGGGGACGATGGAAATTACAATTCAAGATGAGATTTGGGTGGGGACATAGCCAAACCATGTCACCATCTGTCCCACATCACTGCTGGGGCCTACCTGGCTAGGCCTTTTTCAACAAAAGATATCTCCATTGATTTCAGCTCATGGTTTTCTGATTGTAAAATAGAGCATGAATGTCTACCCAGATTGTCCTATTTCTCTTTTGAAATGGTTACCCCATATATGCCACAGTCAGCCATTCTCTTTCCTGTCTGTGGACACTATATGTCTTTAAAAAACATTTACTGTCTGTCATGTTGCCATATTCTTTCCTTCTCGCTGCCTGTCCAAATGCAGCCAGTTGTTCCAATTCTTTAGAGGTTTTTTTTTATCTTTATTTTTACAAATAATGAATTACAATATATCTATTTTTCTGGAGGTTTTTCATACTTAGCAGTTTATTATGAATACTTATTCATCTAGCTCATTCCTTTAACTAGCTGCACGGTATTATATAGTATTAATACGCCATGATTTCAGCCCACCTTTCTTGATCCATCTCCTTCAGAGTCTCCTCAAACCCTGTGGCCCATATGGACTTTCACATCTGCCACCTCTTACCTATACACAGGCTGAAACAATGTTGTATATTAGGCTCTAATTTATATGTTTTTATGAAATAGTAATCCCTTGAAATTTGGAAGTGTAACTTAATTTTCTTGTACCCTCATGGTATCTAGGACAATAAGTATAAGGTATTAAATACATTAATACCCTTGGCTGTAAAACTATATTAAGCATCTTTGTCTTCTCAATGTCTAATACGGTGCCTGGCATGTAGGAAGTGCTCAGTGCATATGTATCCACATGAATGAATATAGGAATGAATGACTCAAACTTGGTACTTCTGTTTGGAGAAGTATTTTAATCTTCTCAAACAGCAATATCTGAATTAAAATGTGGCACCTTTTAATCTTTTTCTTTCCTCCCTCTCTGCTAGGACTGTTATTACAAAGAGAAAATTGCATGCATATGATGTTTTGACAAAGGTTTCTATTAATAGAACCTAAAGAAAAAAATGAAAGCAAAGTGAAAATCCTATAAATGATTTTTTTTGGAAGGTTGGGAAACTACTTTAAAGCTAAAAACAATCTTGCAAATTAATTCTCAGGTGATGGCAGCAAGGAAAACATTATCTCTGAGTTCAGAACTAACCCTGGAGCTGGAGGGAGGCAGTGGCAGAGGCCACACTTTAAGATTACTAGAAAAGATTTTGTAACAAATTAGGCTCCAGATGAAACTGCTCCTGATGTTACAGGCCATCATTATGCACAGCTATGAAATGCTGGTATGCATTAATAATAAAGATCAGCATTGCCTTCTAGGGAAAAATAGAGTCTCCCTTTAATTAACTTAAATTTTTTATCAAATTGATTGAAAAGCTCTTATCCTTTCATTTTTTTTTTTTTTCTACTTTCAAGTTTTTTATGCATGGGCCCAGAGCAGATTCATCCTTATCGGTTGATGTTTTGTAAATGGCCCACCTGCTTTGTGGTTCAGAAATAACAGAGCAACAAGGCAGAAGCAACACAGGGAATGGAGTGGGAAGAGGGAAGAAAACTATGCAGTCCATTGCAAGAAAAGAAAATGTTATTTCCTTACAGGCAAGGTAGGGGCTAGCATTTCCTCACACTAAGGCACTGAAGAGCAGTTATGTTT
Source organism: Sapajus apella (assembly GCF_009761245.1). Taxonomy (NCBI): domain Eukaryota; kingdom Metazoa; phylum Chordata; class Mammalia; order Primates; family Cebidae; genus Sapajus; species Sapajus apella. The sequence goes on along the minus strand of NW_022437020.1, from coordinate 6,032,746 downwards.
TAGCAGATGACATGGCTACTATGAACTCTACATCTATACATCTTAAATCAGGGGGATTGTGCTGGACATCCCTTGGAAGACCATTTCTACTTATGCTTTGTGTGCACGTGTATACCTATATATGTTGATATATTTTCTCTCACTGTACCTGCTTGTGTATAGGCCATGTCTTTCAGCAGAGGCCTTAAAGCCCACAGCAGTTCACCTGTCAGGGGACATTTGAGGAGAATCTTCATGAAACTATAGGTGTTGGAGTCACTTGCATTTGAGCTGGAGTTGAAATGATGAAGGTAAATAAAATCATCTAGAGGGAACAGCAAGATGGTAAAATACTCAATGTGTCTGCATTTATCTTTATTTTTCTATGAATCTGGAATAAACTTTGATACATTTTATTTCATACCATGTGCTAATACTTGTGGTTCTCTAATGAAATTATTTATGTATTTCTGGGTTACAAATAAAAATTATGCTCATGTTATTAATATTGGTGGTTAAAATGCTTAAAGTCATTATAATTGAACAATGGGCAATAATACTTTTGGGAAGCAACTTAAGGATAAAAATGGTGAACTCCTAAATACCTCATCCCCTTGCTCGGGTAGTTAAATACAGTTTCAGGTGGGGCCCTGGTTGTAAAACTCTTGACTTATGAGTACCACAGGAAATATGATAAATGACATGGACCTTCTTCTCATAAACATCATATATGCATAAACATGTAACATTTTATGTACTATTTACAGGGCTCATCAAACTCCTAAATTCTATCTGTAGATTCCAAGTTAAGAAGTGCAATCATCTTTAGCAGTTTCAAAAGATGATTTTTCGATCCTTTCTAATATGCGAGCTGAGTCTGAAAGGAAAGCAGGATCTACACCAAAAAGAAAAAGAAACCTAAACTAGCTAATCTGGGCTGTTCCTACGGATTCAAGAGTTCATTGTCAGGATAGTTAAAAAGAGTTAGGAAAAGCAAGGGATCTCCCATTTCAAGTGCTACAGCAGCTTGTGCTAATGAGACCTCAATATTTTGAACTCAAAGACAGTAGGATTCAGAGAAGTGGAAGGAGAAGACCCTCAGCTTGAGATGGATTCCCAAATCCACAAGTCTTTTGCTATGCCAGAAACAACATTATATGTTGACCAGTGATGTAGACCTTCAAGCACATTATGGAAAACATTGTTCCAGTCTTGGTGATGCTGCCTATCTTGCCTCAAAAGTCCACTTTACTATGGTAACAGGCCACTTGCTTCAGTGTGATGAAAAAGATGGTAAGACTAGTGAGTTCATGAATATAAGTGTCTCTCTCTCTCTCTGTGTCTGTCTGTCTCTCTCTCTCTCTCTCTCTCACACACACACACACACACACACACACACACACACACACACACCCCAAATATATTCCAAAGCATGAAATGGCAATCATCAAGTTGGATATTTCAAATTCTTGATCATGCCAGGAATCTCTATAGTCACTCCAGAAATGTCTATTTCTGTTTACTACCTCAGTAGCAAAAGGCATCTTTAATGCCTTCCACTTACCCCTTCCCAGTATAATAAACTTCACTCCAAAGATCAAAGATCCAATATAGAAATTTTGCTAGTTTTTGTGTCCATTTTAACTATGCTTTCTGAAACTGGGGAGTAACCCCAGTATGAAGCCATGGTCCTATTGTGCCCACTGTGAGAACACAAGCCAAAACTCCATTGATCTCCTGACCTCAATAAGCACCCATACTGAGGGCGGTGTTTTGGGTCTCTGTAATCAGTGTCAGTTCAGTGCCCAGCAACCCCTGAAAAGTCTGATTATTTACCCCTTGTTGGTGGATTTCACCCTGGTAGAGTTTCAGGTACCTCAGGAGAATGCTAGGAGAAAGGATTATGCCATACATTTTTGGTAGTGCAGTTAGATCCTTCCGAAAGTGGACAGGATTCCTTTGTCCTCCAAAGTAATCCTTTGGATTACTACGATGGCTCTGCTGTCCCTTTTGGTCACCACATACATCTTGTCTCTGGTGATTAAGTACTTTCACTCAACCCCTGCAACCTTATGTTTCCATCATCTTTGTTGAATTCTAGGAACCCAGTTTGTCACTCTTGTTTTTGGCCTGCAGGGAACAGCCACCAGAGAGCTCTTTAAGGATGCTGTCACTCTGCTCACAAATGTACTTCTCAAAGCTTTCATGAAGAAAATCTTCTCTAGCCTCTTTTGGAGGACATAGGGGATTAGTAAGCAGGTCTCACAGAATAAATTTACTGGTATTACAATTTCATTCAGTCTACATATAGTTCCATATTTCAACCACCCAAGCAAGCAAATCATTAAACGTGTCAGTCACTCTGTTTAGTGCACCATATCTATAAATTGACTCAATGTGACATTATTTTTTAATTCATATGCAATACCCCTAGAATCCATTTCTATACATATACCCCAGGGTATTTCAATACAAATTGGAAAATCATGTAACTTTTTTGTTCTCCTAGGATCTGACAACCCTCATCTGGTTACAGGTTCAGAAGCAATGAAAGGAGATTAAGCTAGACCCTGAAGACTTTAGTAGTCCCCTTCAAGAAAGCTACCAGGAAGGAGCCAGCTATAGGTTTTTCAAGGAAGGGGAGAATGATCTGAGTACAGGAAATGTTGCTTCTATTGGAAAGGAAAAATTGACAGACTTCAGACATCCACAGACCTCACCTTCATTGGAATGTATCCATTTGACCCTATCTTAACATTCAGGGTCTCATTCCTTCTCAATTTGTGCCCAAAGTTCATAGATTTCACAGCCGTGCAAAATCATATATCAAATATAATTAAGTTACCCACAGAAATAGACTTTCAGTTAGTTTTCATAAATTTAGACTCTGTGGGTCTCCAAATTCTCTACTACACTTAGAAATAGTCAGCCAAATCCCATCAACCTTACTTTAAATAAAATATCCAGTGGCGGCAGACACTCAATCCAAATCTCATGCAGAAATTTCTTAAGAGAATGAAAGGGTGATTACAACAGGCTGTGGATTGAGGGGGTGGGAACATGTTAGTCAAATAATACAAAATTTCAGTCAGGAGGAATAAGTTTAAAGGATTTATTGTACATCATGACATCATGGTGAGTATAGTTAATAACAATACATTGTATCTTGAAAATTGCCAAGAGAATAGATTTTAAATGTTCTCACTACACACATGAAAGATAAGTATGTGAGGTAATATATATGTTAATTTGCTTGATTTAGCCATATCACAATGTGTGTGTGTGTCTATATATACATATAAACACCATGCTGTATACCATATACACTTTTTATTTATCAATTAAAGTATCAATTGGAATACAAAATAAGTAAAAAATTAATCTTAGGTCTTTGAGGCTTAGAAAGCCTCAACTTCAGTGAAGATAAAAAAAGAAAATTCTTAAGACCAACTCTAATACAGGTCTACACAGAGAAAAGATTCCTGGGAAATATAATTTTGCTTGCATTTTAGAGATAGTTAATGGGCAGTTAGGATTAGCACTCTCTACTGTCTAACTCCAGAGCTTAAGGTAAAGTTGATTTATAGGTAAATTAGAAGTCAGAAAGGCCCACTAACTTATATCAACCCCTTTCAATCCCAGCACAATTTATTGAATAGCTACTATGTGTCCAGGACTTCAATGCGTGTTGGGAAAATAAAGGGAAATGCAAGCCAGTCTCTGTTATAGAGCTCATCGTTTTCACAATTATTCTTTGGACAATTTATTTTATTACTGTTTTTCAAAGCAGATCTACTGCAGCCTTGTCAGAAAAATCTCTACTCATGTTGATTCTGGCCTTCATGCAAACACCAGATGCATATACCAGACCAGGGAGTAAAACTTCCCATCATGCATCCAACTCATTCTGGAAGATCTTAAACCCATATTTAAAATCTATGTGCTTTTATTTTAAAGTTTTTTTATTTTGTCCTTTCATTGTATTTCACTGTTAAGTCATAATTTCTAATACATTTGCCAATAGAACATCTGCCCTTGGGAAAAGAATCCACTTTATCCCTACTTCCCCATTATACATCACTGGAGCAAAATCTAAGAGAGGAATAGAAAAAGCATTGAGACATCAAAGCCTTAGGCTTGTGAATCATTCGATATTGTCTGTCATTCTGAAGGATCCCATTATGACACTGAAATGGATATACCCTGAGTATGTTATCAAAATTTCACTCATTTTAGTTTCTGTTATTAAAGAGGACAAAGAATTAAAGTATGCATGTCGGGGATGCATCAAATTGCAAATGTTCTTCAAGGATAAATCAATATTATAGGGTGACCATTCTGCAGGAAAAGTAGAGAGATACGTAAATATGAATAAGTTATGTTTTGTCAAATAAACATTTAAAATCCATTTTCCTGAGGCTGTGATCTCTTAGAAAGTGCTTTCTATCTGGCCATTTTCTAAGTCACTACGATAGGACTGTCCTCATCCTGGATTATTCCCATTCTTGTTGCCTCCAGTGGCACGTGCTCAGGCTCTTTAATGTAGAAAGCCCTACAGAATGCAGCCAGGCAAGATTAAAGGTCTCCCCTGACGTAGAATGAAGGGGAATTATACAGTTTGCTAGAGAAAAGATAATAAAGGAGTGAGTCTATAGACATACTTTGATGAATTATATACAGGCAATTTTCTGACATTAGTGATGTAGGGCAGAAGACAATGTTTCTGATATATAGATGTAAATTCATCATCCAGACTCCGTTAGAGAACTATAGAAGATCTGTTGATTTGAGCATTGCTTACAAGAGCTATCAGGTAATGGTTGCAGGCCCCTTGCATGAAACTTGGACACTGCAGTAGTTGAAGGCTCATTTGGATAAAATAGCCACCTTGCCAGAAATGTTATCAACAGTAAGAAGCCACATGGCAAATTCAGTCACCTGGATCTTTGACCGTAATACCAGACCAATGGTTTGCCATTACATGCCAAAATAAATATTTCACAAATATTGCCTTTGACCACTGAATTATCTTGTTCTATAGTGAAAGACAGTGATTACATCTTAAACAAAGAAACAAATATTCATTGAGAATTTTCCTGTAAGAAATTACGGATCTGCCTCTCCTCCTCATACCCTATTCCAGAAAGGATAATCCTAGATAGAAATTATATTTTATAGGTGCAATACAAAGAAGTATCTAACTATCAGACCAACTGTAATAATGCATTCTTTTCTTTATTTTATTCTCATTATCAGGAAAAAAAATGAGCATTATCTCCACGACTTCTTAATATTTTGTTGTGTTTTATCTGCAACTTATAAAGCCACTATCTGCTTTTATATAAAATAGTGAGAAGTCCTTCTTCTATGCCCAGATGTTTGCTGTTTCACAGGAACCCAGTATCTTTTACTCACCTCCCATACCACTTCTCTGGCAATCGTTTTGATGCTTGTTCATTTTACAAAAAGAAACCCTCAGGAGTCCATGCAAGAGCATCAGATTTAATCACTTTATGCAAAGTCAACATAGAAGTCCAGACAGCAAGCTGAAAACCCTGTATTTCTTAATTCAGTATCTTGCTAATTGGTACATTTTGTAAACTAGAACATAGGTAGTGGTAGTTCTTCTTTTCTTAAAGTTCCCAAAGAATCAGAACATTATAGACTCATTTGAAGTGACAAAGCAGTGTGCTCAGCATTCTTACATCCAACCTAAATCTGGGCCCCTTTTTCTTTATGTGTATGAGGATAGTGAAGCTCTTTCAACCTTATCAGTGATGACGGATCCCTCTGAGAGCTAAAGAGAAATTATGAGCCCTTTGCTCAGAAAAACATCTGAGTACACACACAAAATAAAAACATTTGTGTCCAGGTGTAGTGGCTCACGCCTGTATTCCCAAGCACTTTGGGAGGCCGAGGCGGGCAGATCACCCTAAGTCAGAAGTTCAATACCAGCCTGGTCAACATGGTAAGACCCCATCTCTACTAAAAATACAAAAATTAACCAGGTGTGTTGGTGCACACCTGTAGTCCCAGCTACACAGGAGGCTGAGGCAGGAGAATCACTTGAACCTGGCTGCAGTGAGTCGAGATCATGCCACTGCACTCCAGCCTGGGTGACAAAGCGAGACACCGTCTCAAAAAACAAATAAATAAAAAATAAACACATTTGCATACAATGTCAGGGAATATATCGTCTCTCTGGTGTCCACTCATTAACTCCCCAGGGTTCCACAAAAGGCTAAAAGGGATTTTTATCCCTTATCTGTAGAATCAGTACTGTGGAAAGTTCTCATTTTTGAATTACAACATACTTTTCAAAAAGATACACATTTACATAGAAATTATAATAAAACCTATTACAATTAACATATTAAAATGAGTGAGAAGTGGCTTAGAAGTCGACAAAGGTCAAGCTGAAGATGTATAATGGAGAGAAACCTAAAACTTAGGTACTAGTAAAGCACTAACATTGTTTGAGTCCTAATTATTTCTCATCTAAATTGATAACTCTGCCTTTGGAGTAACCATCATTTATCGCTTTTGAAATAGGTATGGGGATAATTTTTAATAAAATAGTGTCATTCTCAGCCTCAAATCTTCAGCCTCCCTTTTGCACACAGGAGAGAAGAACATGAAAAAAACTCTCACAGACGGGTCTTTGTCTGCCTTTGCAGAATCATACATTATCACAATGTCCCCTAAAGGACATTGTGCACTTCCAGGTCATTTCAGAATATTTGAAATTCATCAAGGCTGACAAATTCTCTCACATTTCTTTGGATATTTTTAAATGTTACCCATCTATCCCGTAATGTCTCCTTGTCTTCCTTCACTGACTGACAGGTACATATTCACCCAGAATGCCTTTTTCTGGGAACTCTTATTGCTACTTTCACCATACTCTCAGTTTACTTAATATTGAATGCTTGTTGCTTAGTTTATCATTCTCCAAATTCCTGATCATACAACACATCAAGGAAGACTTTTGATTTTGCATCTTTATCATACAAACACATATACCCAAAACACTCATTTATTACTATGTCAAAGCATTTTGTTTAATTAAAAAGTTTCACAAGAAAATAAATGTTAAAGGATTCATGAAAATAAATCAGGCAGTCATCAGGGAAATGCAAGTCAAAACCACAGTGTGATACCACTTCATACCCATTAGGACGACTATAATAAACAGGTAGCTGCAAGTATTGTCAAATATATAGAGAAATTGGAACTCTCATCCTTTGCTTGTAGAAATTTAAAATGATGAGGCCACTTGGAATATAGTTTGGCAGTTCTTCAAAGGTTAAGCATGCAGTTATCATTCCTAAGTACACACAGAATTGAAACCATATGTCCATATGAAAAACCTTATGCATGAATGTTTATAGAGATATTATTAGTAATAGCCAAAAAGTGGGAAAAAGTTCAAATGACCATCAACTGATGAATAAATCCACTGTGGTATTTTCAACAGAATATTATTTAGCAATAAAGAGGAATAAAGTACAGATACATGTTACAATGTGGATAAATCTTAAAAATATGTGAAGTAGAAGATGCTGGTCACAGAAGACCATATACAGTATGAGTTCACTTATGTGAAATATCCAGTATAAGCAAATCTATAGAAATAGAATGTAGATAGAAGAAGAAAGTTGTTTAGAGATTACCTAGGTCTGTTTCAGGGATGGAGGTAGGGTTAAGGAAAATGAACAGCAGCTACAAATAAGTAGAAAATATCTTTTTGGGGTGAAAATGTTCTAAGATTGATCGTGGTCATGGTTGCATAACTGTGAATATACTGAAAATATTACACCTTGAATGGGTGAATTACATGATGTATGAGTTATATATAAAAATTAAATTAAAAATAAATTAAGATAGGATTAATAGGGCCAGGCACGGTGGCTCATGCCTATAAATCCAGCACATTGGGAGGCCAAGGTGGGCAGATCACCTGAGTTGGGGAGTTTGAGACCAGCCTGACCAACATGGAAAAACCCTGTCTCTACTAAAAATATAAAATTAGCCAGGTGTGGTGGTACTACTCAGGAGACTGAGACAGGAGAATCACTTGAACGTGGGAGGTGGAGGTTGCGGTGAGCCAACATTGTGCCATTGCACTCCAGCCTGGGCAACGATAAGAGCAAAAAAAAAAAAAAAAAAAAAACGACAGGATTTCTATTATATCAATAGGCTACCCCCAGAATGTATAATGTATATACCCCAATCTTCAACTTTTACTATTAGTAACTGCTTCTTTATGTGATTCTTCTTCATGACATAAGATCCCAGAACACAGCAATTTTATTTCACACTTTAAATTCTTTAAATTTAGATTATCTAGTAATATAAACACTTAATGAGTATAGAATGAACTTATTGGTTGATTAAGTAACCAAAGAGCTAACCTTTTTCCTGATCTAGAATTTGGCAAAATCTAAATATTGCAGCTTATTTTCTGAAATTGTTATAAAAGATACATTACACAAAATTTACAATTTTAATCATTTTTAAGTACACAGTTTGATGGCATGAAGTGCATTTACAAAACAATCTCTGTACCAACTAAGCAGTAAATTCTTGTTACTTTTCCCCTTAGTTCTTATCTACCACTCTTCTGCTTTCTCTTTCTGACTTTACTCAAAATACTTCATTTGGTGCTATTACGCATATTTGTCCCTGTCTGACTGGCTTGTTTAACTTTTCTTAGTGTCTTCAGGGTTCACGCACATTATAGCATGTGTCAGAATTTCCTTCCTTTCTATGGCTGGATAATAGTCCACTGTATCTAACTACCACATTTTGTTTATTTATTCATCTTTTGACAGACACTTAGGTTGCTTCTACCTTTGGCTGTTGCTAATAATGCTGCTGTGCACATGGTGGTACCCATGTATGACAGCGTCCCTGATTTTAATACTTTTGGTTATGGGGTGAAAATTCTGGATCATGTGGTAATTCTAATTTTCATTTTTTAATATTTTTTATTATTTTACTTTAAGTTCTGGGGTACATGTGCAGATCTTGCAGGATTGTTACATAGTTATACACATGCCATGGTGGTTTGCTGCCTTCATCCCCCTATCATCTACACTAGGTATTTCTCCTAATGTTATCCCTCCCCAATCTCCCTACCCTCTGCTATCCCTCCCCAACCCCCTACCCCCAACAGACCCCAATGTGTGATGTTCCCCTCCCTGTGTCCATGTGTTCTCATTGTTCAACACCCACTTATGATGAGAACGTGCTGTGTCTGGTTTTCTGTTCTTGTGTCACTATCCATGTCCCTGCAAAGGACATGAACTCATCTTTTTAATGGCTGCATAGTATTCCATGCTGTATATGTGCCACATTTTCCTTATCCAGTCTATCGTTGATAGATATTTGGGTTGGTTCCAAGTCTTTGGAACCAACAGCACTGCAATGAACGTACATGTGCATGTGTTTTTATAATACAACTATTTATAATCCTTTGGGTATATACCCAGTAATGGGATTGCTGAGTCAAATGATTCTAATTTTCATTTTTTGAAGGAATCACCATACTGCTTTCCATCCTGGATGTACCGTTTTCATTCCCAACATCAATGTATAAGGGTTGTAAGTTCTCCATATTCTCACAAACTCTTGTTATTTTATGTGCTTTTTTATGATAACAATCCTAATGGGTTTGAAGTAGGATCTTATGATGGTTTTGATTTGCATTCCCCCATGACTAGTGATTTTGAGCATCTTTTTGTATCTTCACTGGACATTTCTATGTCTTTAGAGAAACAGCTAATCAAGTCCTTTGTCCACAAAATAGATCCACAACTTTTTAGTTCCTAAGAGCTAAACTATAAAAGACTTAGGAGAAAACATAGGGGAAAGCTTCATGTCATTAGATTTAGCAGTGAGATCTTGGCTATGACACGGAAAACATAGGCAACCAAAGAAAAAAATAAACTGATTGAACTTCATGAAAACGTTTAAAAATTGTACATCAAAAGACAATATCAACAGAATAAACAGGCAACCCACAGAATGGGAGATAATATTTGTGGTTCATACATCAGAAAATAGGTTAATATCCAGAATATATAGAGAACTCCTGATAACAATAAATTGTGTTTTAACTGTCAGACTAAGGATAACTATCAGAATATTTTAATATAATTCCTCACAGCAGCTGTACTGCATTTTTTAATTCTCTCAAATCATACTGGGAAGCCTGAACTTATATGTGGGTGGAATCTAAATTCTGAAGGCCAGAAGTATTGAAGGCATAACTAGAATAAGAAGCTGCATTTCCTTTGAGTTTATTTTTCAATTTTCATTTTCTCTCTGGCATTACGAATTAGCAGGTGAGGAAAACAGTTCTCTGTGCTTATGTGTGTGCATTTAGAAATGGAGCAGGCATTGTTATCAGCTAGATAGTGAGCTTTTAAATAAATTAGTGAGAAGGAAAGCAGGGAAGTCCAAATAAAATCTACTCAAAGTGCAATTGTGATGGGGTTGGGGTTGGATTGAAATATTGATTCCTAATACTCTTTTCGCTATTAGGCACAGTGACAAAAATTATCAAATTTATAACCAGAGGACATTTTGCGGGAAAGAGAAAGAGAAGAAAATAGCCACAGATGGAAACTGCCACCCAATTTTTGTAGCACAGTAGTGACAGAGACAGAAGGGCAGCAAAGGGGAATGTAAATAATGCAGAACAATGCTGAATTTGGGTTCTGATTCAGGCAAGAGGAACTCCGGCCTGCATGCTACTTTATGATCTTACCATGGCAGGACTTTCAGAAAGACAGACCTAGTTACACGTCTCCCCATCCCACCTCCTTCATCTGTCTCATCCCTCCCGTATGCCTTCTGCTAGAGAACACCTAGCAGAATGCCTCTCCTACACAAGCAACAGTTATTCATCTACTAAGGTAAGGAATGGCAACATTGTATTATCTATTGAGTGAATTATCAAACAAGGATGGAGGGGAAATTAATGAAGCAATGGAAAACCTGAAACTTAGAGTAATAATTTCCTTCTCCCCTGACAAGGGAAAACAGGATGTTAGGGCTTAGCAAATCGGGTGTGTCCATGCTTTGATCTTTATCTTGTAGATTCTTTTACATTATGAATCCTAGAATAGTGGCAAGTGGTAGCTTCTACAAAGAGAAATTTACTGCCAGTGAAGTTAAATGTCTGGGTATAATATCAACCAATCAGAATTTCAGAATCATTGTATTCTCATTCTATTCAGAATCAAATCATTCTTTTTTTATCCTATATATCAGAAATAATAAAGCTTACATATTTATCTTATATTCATGTTTTAATCTTTTACTATTTAAACTAAATTCCCACTCAAATGAGTTAGTGAAAGATTCAAAAATTTCTATTTCATCTCCTCATTTTTGAGTGTTATTCATAACCAAAATAAACATGAAACACAATAGGCATCCTATTTTTTTAATTTTTTTGAGATGGAGTCTTGCTCTGACACCCAGGCTGGAGTGCAGTGGCAAGATCTCAGCTCACTGCGACATCCGCCTCCCTGGTTCAAGCACTTCCCCGGCCTCAGCCTCCCGAGTAGCTGGGATTACAGGCGTTTGCCACCATGCCTGGCTAATTTTTTTTGTACTTTTAGTAGAGACAGGGTTTCACCATGTTGGCCAGACTGGTCTTGAACTCCTGACCACAGGCAATCCACCCGCCTCAGCCTCCCAAAGTGTTGGGATTACAGGCCTGAGCCACTGCGCATGGCCAGCATTCTGTTTTTTAACATAACTACAGTGTTGACACTTCTGATTCTTATTTCATAACAAGAAAACTGAAGGCCCTGCTAGTGCAAAAGATGTGACCCTTTTTTTTTCTAAGAAGGATTAAAGACGATGCAAGTTTCCTTGTGGAAGAAGATTCTTTTCGCCACCAAGCTAGTATTAATTTCCTGTTCAAAAGGGGCTATATTGTCAATGTGACACTTTAATCAGCCCCCAATGTGACTGGGAAATGCCGACTTCACAATCAATGTCAATGTATTTCATGTCGTCTCAATACCTCTTAGTCATTTTGCTTCAGAAGTGCGTGAAGAGGGTCAATATGTTTCATTAGTTTGTTTCATCTAAAGGAGAGTACAACATGAGAACTTTGATTATAAGAATTGCCTTAATGTGACACCGATTCCCTGATTGTGCTATACCAGACATCAAGGGCTGGAGGGCAACGAAATTATCTTTCACCCAAACATTCATCTAGCCACCACCAGCAAAATGTGCTGCAAATGAAAGAAGAAAATAAGATACAACTCAATTTACATAGTGGAGATGAGATGATGCTGTCATAAATGCATTGTAAAACAGGATCATGGAGATTAACTTTGAACAGTGCCAGTGAATAGCAACAATTCTTTTTCACTGTCTAATTGTAGCAGTAAAATTATTTATGACTCTAAAATTTAATAGTTATTTTCATAGTAATGCCACATAATTAACTGCAATAGAATGTTTATGCATTCTTTCTCAATGGATTTTATAGCTTCATGACTATCAAACAAATGTGAAGTGGCTGCATTAGTCCCATCTAATTCTCCCTTTAAAATTTTTCAATGGCATTTTCATCCAACAATCCTTGTTGTTTACATTTTCCTCTGACCTCTGAGATGAAGAGGCTACCACCTAGCTACAAGTGGATCTTGTAGAGCAGCCATTCACTTTGACTTTTATTATATGATTTGGTATATGATTCCTTGTATGTTGCTTTGTTTCATTATTGAACTATCTGTACAATTTTAGAGAAGAGAATAAAGTCAGGGTTTGAAGAATTATCAATAAAGCATGATCCTTTTCTATGTCAATTCCTGAATGCAGAATTCCGTTTTGCTTAGACTCTGTTCTGTTATTACACTCTAATATGTTCATTTGCCATCTACGCACCTGCAGATGGAATCATTCACAGTAAACATCCAGGATCTACTTTATTTCTGACTTATATGCCTTTCAAATCTTGTTTAAGGTTGGCCATTGCTTCTTGGAGAAATACACACATTCCTGCCCTTTATGATATGTGCTGATTTTTGTGGCTGAGACTTGAATATTCTTTTTCCAAAAGACTTTTCTGGGGTTTGCCATGTCAGCGCCTCCTGCTTTATATCATCATGCTAGAGAGTACCTAATCAGAACTTTTGGCCAAACCACTGTTCTTATCTCTTCTAATGTCTCTAGTTATTCAGGAGACAGAAGTCAGATAAACTTTTACTGCAATCACATTTTTCTTAATATCTTTATGCCATTTCTTAAGAAAAAGACTAACATAAAATACACTATATTCTTTTTAAAAAAAAACAAGCAATGTTATTAACCTTTAACAAGTATTGTTTCTCTAAATTACTAAAAGAAACCCCATAAATGGAGCTTATCTTGGACTTAATGCATTAGTATCATAAAATACAATTTTAAAAAGCCACATGTCATTAAGGTCTTTTATGTTTCTTAGGCATTTTCATTTCACAAAGGAAATCAGCCTTTTTGCCAAGAAAAAGAGAATTATGCAGAATGAGATTTTATGTAGTAATATTTTACTCGTATTCATAAATACTTTTTGAATTTTAAAGCCTGTTATAAAGAAGTCATCAGTAGTTCTGCTAATAACTATTTATTTTATCATGGAGTATAAAGATAGATATTGTTCACTAATGGTTATAAGGGAGCATAACCAAAGTAATTGTTAACACAGGATTCTAGTAAAAATGTTCATTAGGTAATGCTATACTTTAGATATTTGTCCCCTCCAAATCTCATGTTGAAATTTGATTCACAAAGTTGGAGGTGGAGAGGAGAACTTTTTGTAACTATGGCTTCATTCTCCTGATTAAATATCACTCTTACGCTTATAGGACTTAATATGCTAATGACAGCCCTTTATTTACTATCTATGCTAATCACAACACAATGAGGACACTTGCATATTACACTAACAGCATTAAACCTTGCTTTACATGAGAAAATACATTCATGTTTATACATCTTGCACCTGTCTTCCTATATCCTTAAAGGCTACAATTATGATGGGATTTTCATGCTATAGCTATAGTTTAACCAAAACATTAGATTATGGACCTAATAATAGAAACCTGCAACTTCTTATCTACCGAGAAAGTATCCAAGAACTACTTACTCATGCCCTCATGCCTAACAACATGGCTTTCTTAACTTTGAAAGGATTAGAGTCATCCATTGGTCTTAGGAACCAAAAACACTGGTACAACTCCAAATAAAAGTAACAAGCATGTATTCTTCCACTATTGTAATAGCCCTAATCTCTCAATATTACTAATTATTACTACCTTAACCAACCCCTGCAAAAAAGGTTCATACTCAAATTACATAAAAATACCTATTGTATGTGCCTTCATCATTAGCCTTACCCCTACCTCCCTAATGTGAAGTGTGTGAGTTATGGAGCTGTATCTCACAGCAATAGATTGATTAATGCCCTTTCTTGTTGGAAGGGAGTGCATTCTCCCTCTATTAGTTTTCTAAGGGCTCTCTAGAGAGCTGTTTGTTGAAAGGAGTCTGGCACCTAACCCCATCCCTCTTGCTTCCTCTCTTACCACATGATCTCTGCACAGCCAGCTCCACTTTACCTTCTACCATGAGTGGAAGCAGCCTGAGGCCCTCATCAGAAATCAAGCAGAGGCTAGTGCCATGCAACTCGTACAGCCTGCAGAACTGTGAGCCAAATAAGCCTCTTTCTAAAAATATATTACCTAGCTTCAGGTATTCCGTGATAGCCAAAAAAAAAAAAAAAAAACAAACAAAAAAAAAAACAAAAAACCATGTCTTAGCAGCAAGAAAAAAAAAAAAAAACAGACTAAGACACTCAACAAGTAAAGAACTACAAGATGAATACAGAAAGATATGGAGTCTATCTCAAACAGACACAAAGAGAATATGCATGTACTCTTGCATGCACCATGCTTAGCAGTATGTTAGAGACATTGTGAGTTCGAATGTCTTTGACTGCTAGTCACAAAATGCCCAACTAAAAATCATGTAAAGACAAAGTTTATTTTTCCACACATAACAAGAAATCTGGAGATAAGTGAAATGAATGTGGAATTGTGACTCAAAGATAACTTTGTTCCTCTTTTCACATGGCCACCCTTATCGTGCTATCTGCAGCGTTGTCACATCAAGGGTGCAAGGTAGTTCCAAGCTTTTCATTCTCACACATCTTTCAAAGAAATAAGATCAACATGGATTTCTTCACGCACACCATTTCCTTTAGCCTTGAAAAAAAATGCTTCCCAGAACTTCCCTGGAAGACACTCTTTTTACCAGGACTTGCTCACATAGCTAACCCCTGCCCCACAGGAATTTAGAGAGGAGTGGCAATAATTTTCTGCTTCTATCATGAGACAAAGGAAATAAAAGTGGTGGGGGCTGGCCATGGGGTAGACAACCAAAAATGTATTCAACAACATGAAAGTTTATGCTCAGTAAAAGCTTAAATCTAAGAATTAAAATACAACTATTAGTTTATTAAATTTTGAGGGAGATCCTCTATAAATATAAAGCAAACAAAATAATTATAGTCTTAATTTAGGAAAGATTGAATTTAGGGCAAGAATCATTAAACAAGACAAACAAAAGCACTTTAAAATATTGAGGTTATATTTACACTGGAATGCTGTGCCAACTTTAAAAATAATGGGACACATCTATAGATTATTTTAGGGAATCATTTCTAAAATGTGTGTTTATAATTAAACACACATACATATTACTGAAAACTGTGCAATGCCTGAGAGTATTAAAAATGTACAAACTCACATAAAACTACATATACATTTATGCTTGCAAATGCATTGAAAGTTTTAAAAACATTCAAGACACTTATGACAGTTTCTGAGAATCTAGATGCCTGGTGAGTAGGGGAAAAAGAGACTTGTTTTCCAATATATATCCTTTTGTATCTTCTAAATTTTATGCCACATGGATAGTTTACCTATTTTTATTTCTCATATTTATGTAGAAATGTGTGTCTATATATAAATAAATATCATAAACAGATGTAACCTTTTTATTTTAAGGGAGGATAATAGGAAAAAGAGAAGAGTTGTATGGCACCAGTAATAAGGAAACTATTACTTACTGTGCAAGATTAGAACAGGATCCAACTTAGACTATGACAAAATCTAAGTGATGAAAACACAGCATTGCCCACATGCTATTTGATACTGAATAATTGGCCTAAAGTAGATTAATGATAAATTTCCTTATTGATATCTTTAAGAGGATTTCTGTTTGTGTATGCAAGTCTAGTTAATTATAATAAATACGTGCCTAGGAGGAATAGGAAGCATAAAGAGATCCTTTTATGATTTTATGCAGTGCTACCTCCTCCATCTTACCAGACAGAAAATAACAACAATGGTAATAATGATGATAATCAAAAATATTCTTATTGGTGATGCAGTGTTCCTCAATTTTCTAACCATAAATAAGTCCTTCGGATTAAGTAACAATTATAAATTTAAATCGAGAGGGTACAAATTTGGAATACTGAACTACACCAAAAGGAAAAGAGCTTTCCTTATTCTTAGTTTTCTAGCATTAAGGGAAGCAACAATATGGCTGTGAAATAGCTAATCACACCTATGGAAACATTTCTGGCTTCAGGTGTTTTTTTCTCTTTTCCTTTCCTTTGCTATCCTCTCTTCACCTCTCCTCTCATTCTCTGAAATGATTAAAACAGGAGGTAATTTAAAACAACCTTTTCTTGAAACTGATCCTGGACAGTGATTTTTGCCACTTGCCAGTCTTTCTATTCTAGAAGTCAATCTAGTTATAAACTTGCCAAATCTTAATAATATTGTTGGTACAGACAACACCACTCAGCAAATATATTTTAAACTCTCAGAAATTCAGTCACAAGATCAGTTACAACTTTTGCTATCAAGGGAACTTCCCAGGCATATTCTAGTTTGAAGATTCTGCCAAGAAATCTGAGCTCTGTTCAAGGTTCTAGCCGTCATTTCATGAAAGAATCCTGGAATTTTAACAGTTTAAACAGAAAGCTTTATAACATCATCTTTTCCCGTTGGGAAGACACTTCCAAAGCCTCAGAATCTGAGATAACATTCTGTGGGACTTCATTAAATTTTATTTCAAACATAGTATATGTTTAAATATATATACATGTTTACCATGTGACCAATATTTTATATAACAGAAATACATTTAACGATAGCAGCAAAGAAGAATGAAATGAGCATATAAAATGGCCATATAATTTTATTTTTAAAATTGCTTCTTGAACATCTGATTATTCAGTTGCATATTTCACTCATCCCCCACTTCAATTCTCAGTTCGTTATTGTAACTACAACTTGTTTTCTATTTAGTTACTTTATAGTAGGCACTATTTTCAATCTTGGGAAAAATTCTACAGTTTCTGTGACTTTGCAAAAGTAATTTAATTGACTCAGGATCTGACCTCCAAACTAGAGCAATGTGATTAAACTGAAGCAGAATACCAACAGCCTGAAATTCCCTTATAATCCTCCACAGAGGCCAGGTTTGCTGGTGCCCATATTGGTGTGTGGGCCAAGTTTGGGGTGAGTTCTTTACTGCTTGATGAATGAGAAGGATTGTTCAGTTGGCCAAGCAAGTCAATGAACACAGTATGATTGTTACACTAGGATCTTCCATCTAAGTCAATGGGGTTGTGTCTCTAACTAAAAGAAGGATGGGAACGCTCTTCTTGGAAAGACTTAAAAGTTGTTACATTTTTTAGAGAAAAGTAGACGTATTATTTATTCATAAGGCTAAACTTGTGATGAATGAGAATAATTAATATGCTCCCTGGTTAGAATGGGTGGCAGAAAGAATTAGCCGAGGGGTTAAAAGAAAAGTTTATCTGTATCTCAGGAAACAAGGTTACCTGTAGTAAATGCAGTGTTTTGGTGTCTCACTATTATTTGCTAGCTAAAGCATTAGGACTAACTTTATCATGACAAGTAGAAAGAAAATCCTTAGTATTTATATTGCATTGATAAGAATATAAGGCTTATTGTAGGATCGGTAGAATTCCATTTATAAAATGGCCTGTACGGCATATGATATGTTTAGAACATCAAATGAATTAAATGCCTTCAGATGGAGGTTGCTGCTGAACATGACAGTGAATGAGCCACAGTGCAGATTCATTGATTATCTTAATTTTAAGAGTCAATAACAGACCCAGCCTACTCTGAATAGATGTTCTCTACGACAAACCCTCTCAGGTCCATCACTAGCATGTCAGATAACTTTTGTGATGGCATTTTGAACTCTGGAAAAGAAAGACATTGTGGAAATTCAAGGTCAAGTCTTATTGTAGTTGTTATTACTGTAAAAACCTAATCAGCCAGAACAGATTACTTTAACTGAATTTTTAGTCTTACTGGGAGTCATCTAAAATGCCTTTTTAACATCTGTAGTTTAAACATGACTTATATGTATTAATCCTGTTTCCTGTCATAACATTGCAAGCAAAGTTTTTATATGGCTCATCATTTTATAAAATATCTTTGTTATTTTGAATGAAATAACATTAAGTGAAGAAAGGAAATTGGAGTAAAACGAGGATAAGTACTTTTCCCAATTCTGTTATTAACTTGCTCTGTGATCCTGAGCTTTTCCTGTCTTGTGACTCAGTTCCCTTCTCTCTATAACTAAGAAAGCTACACTTGTCCTACCTACTTTCCAGAGCTGTCAAGAGCTTCACCTTTGCAAAGAAACATCCATACACTTTGGTTAGCATAGAACATTATAGAAATATTAAAGAATCCATGGTTAGAGAAAGCAGACTGAGATAAATGT
Organism: Sapajus apella; assembly: GCF_009761245.1. NCBI lineage: Eukaryota > Metazoa > Chordata > Mammalia > Primates > Cebidae > Sapajus > Sapajus apella. Next base: position 6,013,918 of record NW_022437020.1, on the reverse strand, counting down.
ATGACAACCCTATATTATACCCTAAGCGGGGGCAGGTTTCTATTTGATTCATTTTCAGTAGTTCTTTGCTGCAGCATTAAATTTTTAATAAGTTGCATCTGTTGCCTAAAAAGAATTTGAGAATTGCATCTGCCAATAATCGAGGATTTAACCTAGATTCTAGTTTTTAAAAGTTTCTCTTGGCTGCCATGTAGTGAGTATCTTTTATGTCCTAGATATCATGCTACACAAACTTTCTTTAATTCTTATCCACAGTGGGAGAAAGAATCCTGATTTCTTGCTTCTAATTAACAATGTAGAACTTTATTCTGGTTCTTTCCTGGTACAAGTTAAGCAGTGTAAACATTTGAAAGGTCATGATGCACCTATAGTTAACCTTCCAGCAACTGTCCTAGCCTTTCAATTTTAAGTTATTAAGCAAACAATTAAAACAATGAAGATTAATTTCTTTTAATAAAAAAGAATTTAATTGAGAATCTGCTCATGGTTAGACACTATGTCAACTGCTGAAGACAAAAATGAAGCACACATCATTCTTGAGGCTGCCTTTCTCTTTTAGGAAATAGAATGAGTAAATAAATAAATGCAATACGATGATCTAACAGCTATGGCAGAATTGTGAAAACTGTACCAGGAGACCACGCACAAGGAAGAGACAAAGTCAGCTTGCTGTGTTAGGGAAATTCTTCCTAATGAAGAATATATTTGGTGGATGAAGTAACATTTGTTAGTTGGAGAAAGAAGTGTCGTATCCAGAACCAATTTCCATGTGGATAGAAGCATCAACATAAAAATGTCAATCTTTTCTTGAGAATGGCTGCAGTTCTATTTTGTCAGAACTGTGGGCAGTGGGAGGAGGTGCAAGATGAAAATGGGTTTGGGCCATATTATGAAGGACCTTCCATGCTATTCCCAGGAGTATGGCTTAAGATGCTAAAAGCAATGGGAAAATACTCAAGATTTCAAGTAGGAGTATGATATGATCTATTTTAAAAATTTATGTAATATATGCAATTGGTGGTAGAGTTAGGAAGATGTGGAAAAAATATACATTTTGGAACAAAAAAATGAGGGTCTAAACAAAAGCAGTTCTGAGACTTTTTAGAGTAAAGACATAGTGATCCTTTTGTTTTAAGGGAGAGAGAGAGGGAAGTTCAGGTGCCACAAGCTAATGGTTTAAGTGAGTACTGAATGATAATGACATTAACCTTCATGGGAACACCTGCCTGAGCAGAAAAACCTAAACTATGATTGATGGATTTTTGGAGACTCGGTGTAGATAACTCTGAGGGTTAAAAATCAGGGGTTGAACTCAGTCATAGGGGGACCACCACACAATAAGTATCAGAGAAAAATCCCCATAAGTGTCCAGCAGGAGGAGGGAAAAAATTATTTTGAAATATGCCAGAGCATCCTGTTCTTCTAAATGAGGCCTGCCCTCCAAGAGAAACTATTTTATTAGAGTCCAAGCTGCTGTGGCTTTCTCAGAGAGTAACCTACTTCAGGGCAGAAAAATATCCTATTCCAGATGTAGATGCCTGCTACATCTTTCCATGTGGGGAAAGGAAAATACTCAATTTTAGCTCATTCTAGCCATTCTGCCCCATCTAAGAAGGGAAAAGTCCTGATATTTACTAGTGAAATTCACCATCAGAGACATATGCTCATCTAAAGGCTGAGATCAAATAATAGGACTATAATATACTTTTCCACACATCTAACTACTACATTTAAAAAGACATATTTGTTTACTCTGGTTCCTTTTTCCCCTAAAACACCATGTTCACTATTCAATAAAAAACTGCAATGCATACTAAAAGAAATAATACACAGTTTGAAGAGATTGAAAAAGCCTCGGGACCAGAATCAGATATGGAAGGAATGTTAGAATTAACCAACCAGAAATTTAAACAAACAAAACTATGAGTAATGGGCTAAGGCTTTTTATTTGAAAAGTAGATAACATGCAAGAAAAGATGCATAATGTAAGCAGATTCCTTATTAGTTTCCTCTAGATTAGTGCCCTCTTCTAGGAGTGAGTTTTCAGTCTCATGAGACTTAATAAGTTACTGGAAAGTGGGTTGTTATAAAAGTGAGTTTGGCTTATTAGACCCTCTTGTCTTTTCCCTTATCTGCCCTGTGATCTCTTTGTTTATGCCCACTCCCTTTCTACTTTCTGCTATGAGTTGAAGCAGCAAGAGGCCCTCTCCAAGTGCAGATGCCCAATCTTGAAATTTGAACCATCAGAATTGTGAGTCAAATACATATATTTTAATTATAAATTACCCAGTATCTGGTATATAGCAACATCAATTAAAAAACAAACAAACAAACAAAAAACTAAGGCATGTGTCAGTGAAGCTGGGAATTTTTAAAAAAATGTTTTGAACTAAATGAAAATGAAAATGCAACTTATCAGCATTTGTGGGATACAGTGAAAGCAGTGCTTAGAAATTTATAGCATTGAATGCTTTTATCAGAAATAAAAAACATCTTAGATCAATGCTCCAAGTTTCTACCTTAGGAAATTAGAAAAAGAAGAGTAATTAAATCCAAAAAGGAAGCAGCAGAAAAGAATAAAAATTAAACCAGAAATCAGTGAACCAACAGAAAATAATAGAGAAAATCAATAAAACCGAAAGCTATTTACTTGAGTAGATCAATAAAATTTATAAACTTTTAGCCATGATAACTATAGGGGTGAAGGGTAAGAGAGAAAACACAAAACACTAATATCAGAAATAAAAGATAAGTCATCACTATAGATCCCATGGGCACAGAAGGGATAATAAAGGAATACTCTAAACAAATCTAATTTCAGAAATTTAGAATTTCACAAATTTGAAAAACTAGATGAAATAGACCAATTCCTTGAAAAATACAATCTGCAAAATTCATATAGCAATCTGAATAAACTAATATCCATTAAATAAATTTATTCAACATAAATAAACTTCCAAAACAGAAAGCACTGGGTTCAGATAAGTTCGCTCATAAATTCCATCAAATATTTCAGAAGAAAATTGTACCCATTCTCTATAATTTCTTCAAGAAGATAGAAAAAGATGGTATACTTCCTAAATCATTCTATGAAGTCAACATTAATATCAAAACCAGCCATAGACATTATAAGAAAAGGTCAGGCTAATATCTTTCATAAACATAGATTCAAAAATCCTCAGTAAAATGTAAGCAAATTGAATCCAACAAAGTATAAAAGGAATTATACCCACAGCCAGATATGTTTTATCCCACGTATGCAATGCTAGTTAATTACTAGAAAATAAATTATTGTAATTCATCATATCGAAAAAAGAAAAAAAGAAGCACATAAATAAAGAGATGAAGAAAAAGCGTTAGGAAGAAATAAATAAAACTTTGCAGATAACATTATTTTCTATGTAGAAAATCTGGAAGAATCTATAAGAAAACAAGTGGAACTATAGGCACTTATAGCGAGGTTGCAGAATACAATGTTTGTATTCCAAAACTCAGTTGTTTGTTTATATATCATCAATAAACAAATAGAACATGAAATTAAAAACACAATATTATTTACATTACCATTCCCAAAATTAAATACTTAGGTATAAATCTAACAAGATATGCATTTAATCTTTATAAGGCATAATATAAAACTCTAATGAAGGCTATCAAAGAAAAACAATAAATGGAGAGAGTGTTCAGATTTTTCACTAGTTATACTCAATATTGTCAAGATATCATTTTTTTCCAAACTGGATCTATAGATTCAATATAATTGCCACCACCAAAATCTCTTCAAGTTATTTTCTTTATATTGACAAACTTATCTCAAAGTTCATATGGAAAGACAATAAAAAAATAAATACAACAGAATAGCCTACTCAATAGAGAAGGAAAATAAAGTTGGATTACTGACCCTACCTGACTTCAAGATTTAGTATAAATCTTTATTAATCAAGACCGTGAAGTGTTAGTGAAACAAGACACAAATAGATCAATCGGCCAGAACAGAAAGCCCAAATGTACATCCACATCAACATATTCAACTGATGATTGACAAAGGAACAAAAGCAATGCAATAGTCATTTCAACAAATGGTGGGACAATTGAACATCCAAACGAAAAAATAAAGGATGGGTTTAGATCCAGACCTCCACAGCTTTCACAATAATTAGCTCATAATATATCATAAACCTAAAGTAAAATGGAAAACTATACAACCCCTAAAAGAAAGTATAGGAGAAAATCCAGGTGATGTTGGGTAGGGAAATGACTTTTTAGATACAATATTAAAGCCATGACACAAGAAAGACAATTGATAGGCTGAAAGTAATAAAAATTAAAAACTTTTGCTCTGTGAAATAAATGAAGAGAATGAGAAAATGAAAAGACTGGGAGAACATACTTGCAAAATACATACCTAACAAAGGACAGTTATCCAAAATATACAAAGGTCTCTTAAAATTCGACAGTAAGAAAGCAAACAACCCAATTTAAAAATGGCAAAAGACCTCAGCAGACATCTCATCAAAGATACACAGATGGCAAGTAAGGATATGAAAACATGTTCAATATCATAGGCCATTAAGAAATTGAAAATTCAAATAAAAATGAGACATGACTACTCACCTATTAGAATGGCCCAAATTCAAAATGCTTCAATTCAAGAGTAACATTTGCAACACAGCCATCTAGAAGCCCTCAGTTCTGGTCTTCTCACCCTAGAAAGATAGTCAAAATAATAAACAACTACATTTTGATTAAAGTAAGCAAAGGAAAGTACTTGAGTACATCAAAAGTAGCAAAAACCCTGCAAAGCATATAAACCCAGGATGGCCACAGAGAATAGAAGTAAACACCTGGCCTCCACCACCCTATTTCCAAGCCAGAAGCAGCCAGAACCAGGAGGGAACTTCCTCATGCAAGAATATGTCCTCACAGGCAGTAAGCCCAGCTGAGTACACAGAGCTATGCTTCCCCCTGAAAAGGAGTTAACACTATACGCCACCCACTTCGGTCAACACAGCTACTGTGCTATGCCTTCTTGAAACTGGAACTGCTGCTAGAGGATGTCCTTTTTCAGGGGTGAGTGGCCGCAGCACCCTCTCATTCCAGAGCTCAACCACCCCTACCTGGTGGACCACCATCAATGAGCCAAACTGCTGCTACATCATCTTCCATGGGGCCAAGTTGCAATCAAGCCACCACATCTACCTCTTCTGGTTACAGCTGTCCCCTGCCCCTCAGGGCCAGGGCTGAAGCATGCAAGGCCTCCAGGGAAAATGGTAGCTTAGCCACCCAGAGCTGTCATGCTCCTCCAGTGTGTGATTTGAAGCTTTAGTCTGCCTCCTGGGAAATGGTGCCTTGGCTGTCTATAGCAGCCATGATCCCCTGCACTTTAGCTGCAGAAGTGCCTTGCATCTTAGTAAAAAGTGGCTCAGCCACCCAGAACAGTCATGTCCCCTGGGTTTGAGCTGAATCAACACATCACCTCCTCGTTGGTTAGTGCCTCGGCTAAGCCAAGCAGCTGTGCACCCTAGAGATGGTCTGATGTAATAATCTCTATCTTAGGAAAACAGAACATTGGCTGAGCTGAGACACTCTGCTGTACAGGCCAAACAACCTTAGAGCTCTGCTCTCCTAGAACTCGGCTAACTCCCTAGTTTCTAAACCACTGCAATATCTCCCTTCAAGAACCGAAGTAATCACTGTGCTGCTCCTTACCCTCTAGGTCCAAAGAGATAGCTGTAGTCCACCATCCTGGGGTCTTTGTGCCGCTCTAGTTGGCCTCACAGAGTCTAGGATACTGATGTATTCCACCATTCCAGGGTTCAGAGTCAACATGACAGGACGCCTCATTGCCAGAGGCCTGACTTGCCACTTTCCCCTATTAGCTCTAGTTGCCAAATTGCAGTTGTCCCCTGCTCCCTGAGCCCAAACCTCAAGAACATTCTTTTTAATCCAAAGCTGGAACAATGCTATAACCCGTTACCCCACCTCCCTGCTTAGAGTCATAGCTATCACCTGGTTTCCTAGGCCCACGCTGCTGAGGAGTGCCTCAGAGTCACAGGCACCTGAGTTCTGTGGGCAATCTACATCCACTTGTGACTCATAGAGGTAACCTGAACTCCAAAACTCAGGTGCCACAAGACTCTGAGCCTAGGTCTCTGGCTCCACAGCCACTCTAGCACCCGTACTCTAAAACCCGGAGCAAGTACAACTGCTTATGGCAGTGTTAGACCCAACACCAGAGGGATCCCTTTGGCTTAGTCTTGTTAGAGGGAGGGAAACTGAGAATAGGAAGACCCTAAAAATCTTTGCCATCTAAGACTCTAAAAGCTTACCCTGCTGCTGCCACAAAGTCATACAGCCTAGGCCACAGAGGTATTCACAACCATCACTGACATTGAGTACAGCTGAAGATGCTATGATCCCCTGCACTTTAGCTGCAGAAGTGCCTTGCATCTTAGGAAAAAAGTGGCTCAGCCACCGACAACAGTCATGTCCCCTGGGTTTGAGCTGAATCAACACATCACCTTCTTGTTGGTTAGTGCCTCGGCTAAGCCAAGCAGCTGTGCACCCTAGAGATGGTCTGGTGTAATAATCTCTATCTTAGAGGAATAGAACATTGGCTGAGCTGAGACACTCTGCCGTACAGGCCAAACAACCTTAGAGCTCTGCTCTCCTAGAACTCGGCTAACTCCCTAGTTTCTAAACCACTGCAATATCTCCCTTCAAGAACCGAAGTAATCACTGTGCTGCTCCTTACCCTCTAGGTCCAAAGAGATAGCTGTAGTCCACCATCCTGGGGTCTTTGTGCCGCTCTAGTTGGCCTCACAGAGTCTAGGATACTGATGTATTCCACCATTCCAGGGTTCAGAGTCAACATGATATGACGCCTCATTGCCAGAGGCCTGACTTGCCACTTTCCCCTATTAGCTCTAGTTGCCAAATTGCAGTTGTCCCCTGCTCCCTGAGCCCAAACCTCAAGAACATTCTTTTTAATCCAAAGCTGGAACAATGCTATAACCCGTTACCCCGCCTCCCTGCTTAGAGTCATAGCTATCACCTGGTTTCCGAGGCCCACGCTGCTAAGGAGTGCCTCAGAGTCACAGGCACCTGAGTTCTATGGGCAATCTACATCCACTTGTGACTCATAGAGGTAACCTGAACTCCAAAACTCAGGTGCCACAAGACTCTGAGCCTAGGTCCCTGGCTCCACAGCCACTCTAGCACCCGTACTCTAAAACCCGGAGCAAGTACAGCTGCTTATGGCAGTGTTAGACCCAACACCAGAGGGATTCCTTTGGCTTAGTCTTGTTAGAGGGAGGGAAACTGAGAATAGGAAGACCCTAAAAATCTTTGCCATCTGAGACTCTAAAAGCTTACCCTGCTGCTGCCACAAAGTCATACAGCCTAGGCCACAGAGGCATTCACAGTCACCACTGACATTGAGCACAGCTGAAGATGCTGCAGGGAAGCTATTCTCCTGCATCTACTTGTAACGAGAGCTACCATACTTTCCCTACTGGAACGTGAAGACCCAACTACAGATTGAAGTCTTTCTGTACAAAAGCTACTCACTAAAGCTTCAAGGAAGTATCTTTTTTTAAATATATAAGATGCACAGAAATCATTGCAGGGATAGGATAAATATGAAAAAGCAAAAGATTATGACACCATCAAAGAAACACAATGATTCTCCAGTAATTGACCACAAAGAAAAGGAAGTTTACAAATTTCCTGAAAAGGATTTCAAAATAATGATCTTAAGATAACTCAGTGAGATACAAGAAAATACAAATACACACTTCAAGAAAATTAGGGAAAAAATTCATGATCTGAATGACAAATTTAACAAAGAGATAGATATTATTGAAGGAAAACAAAAACACTTAGAACTGCAAAATTAAATCAATGAAATAAAAATACAGTAAAGAGCTTCAACAGCAGACTAGATCAAGCAGAAGAATCTCTGAACTTGAAGTCTTTTGAAATTACCCCATCTTTCATCTTGATAACTGCGGCACTTATGAAAGTACATTATATATTCAAAAAATGTTTATTGAATTTAATAAACTATAATATCAATAATAAAAGAAATTACCCAGTTGAAGGGAAAAAAAATGAAAAAGAATGAAGACAACTGCAAGACTTATAGGACATCATTAAACAATCAAACTTTTGCATTAAGGGAATTTCAAAAGAATTAAAGACAGAGATAAAGAGAGAAAGCTGATTTAATAAAATAATTCCTGAAAACTTCCCAAAACTTGAAAGTAAAATGGACATCCAAATACACGAAGTGCAAAGGTCCCCAAACATATTCAACAACAACAAAATTATCACTAAGGCACATTATTAAGCTGTCAGAAGTCAAAGATAAAGAGAAAAATTTTAAAACAGCAAGTAAAAAGTATCAGATCATGTATAAGGGAATTTCTGCTAGCCTATCAGTAAATTTCATAATGGAAACCTCTACAGTCCAGGAGAGAATGGAATAATATTTTCAAAATAACAAAAAAGAAAACGACAGTGATAACTGTTGCACAAGAATACAAATACAAATACAAAGCTGCCTTCAGAAATGTAGGAGAAATAAAGTTTTTCTCAGACAAGCAAAAGGAAATTTGTCACCACTATACTTGTATCACACTAAATGCTTAAGAGAATTACTGAAGTCAAAACAAAAAGATAATAATAACACAAAAACATATAAAAGTATAAAATTTACAAGTAAAGATAAATGTATACTCAAATTTCAAATGCCCCAATATTGTTATGGTGAATTCATTCATATGTATCTCTAGTATGAAGAATAAAAGTCAAAGCACTAAAAAATAATGATAGTTACATTAGGTTGTTAAGAAAACCATCATAAAAAAAGTCATATATTGGCACACCAAAAAATAAATTACAACAGGGAGGGTAAAAATCTAAAGTTTTTGTATACAAATGAAGTTAAGTTGTTAGCAGCATAAAATAGTCTATTATAACTATAAGGTATTTTATGCAAACCTCATGGTAACACCAAAGCAAAAAACTGTACTCAAGGAAGGAAGGAATCAAAACTTAGTACTAAAAAAACACCAAGTGACAAGAAAACAAGACAGGGAGAATGAAACAAAGGATCTACAAAACAACCAGAAAACAATTAACAAAATAGCGGTAGTTAAGTCCTTACATATCAATAATAACTGAAAAAATAAATTTTCCATCCAAAGAAATAGAGTGACTGAATGGGTTAAAAGGGATGATATCCAATGATATGCTTCCTATGAGAGACCCACTGTAGTCATAAGGACACACATAGGCTGAAAATAAAGGGATGGAAGAAGATATTTCATGCAAATAGTAACCAAAATAAAACAAGGCTGTTATACTTTTATCAGATAAAATGTACATCAAGTGAAAACCTGTCACAAGAGACAAAGAAGGTCATTATTTAGTTATAAAGGGATCAATTCATTAAGAATACATAATAATTGTAACTATATAAACACCCAAGATCACAGCCCCTAAATAAATTCAAATAAATAAAAAGTAAATCTTAATGGATATGAAGAGAGAAATAGATAGAAATACAATAATAGTAGGTGACTTCAGTACCTCATCCTCAACAATGTACCAATCAAAAAGAGAGAAAATTAATAAGGAAATATTGGAATTGAATTGCACTAGAGACAAAATAGGGCTAAGAGATATATACAGAATGTATATCCAACAGCAGCAGAATACACATTCTTCTTTGAGGTACACATGCAACTCTCCCAAAACAGACCATATAACAGCCCACAAAACAAGTGTTAACACAGTTTTAAAAATGGAAGTCATATCAAGTATTGTTTCTGACCACTATTTTATGAAACTAGAAATCAATAACAGTAAAGACTTTGGAAAATATGCAAATATATGGAAATGCAACATGTTTCTGAATACCCATTAGCTCTGTAAAGCAATTAAAAGTAAAATTTAAAATTTTCTAGAGACAATTAAAAATAAAAACACGGCATACCAAAACCTGTAGGACATAGCATAATCAGGACTCAGAGAAAAGTTTATAGCAATAAATGCTTACATCAAAAAAGAAAAAGATCGCAAAGAATAAACCTAATATTTTCATTTCAAAGAACTATAAAACAAGAACAAAGTAATCCCAAAATTAAGAGAAAGAAACCTAATCATAAAGATCAGAGAAAAAATAAGTGAAATAAAGGCTAAACTAATAGATCAACATAATAAATATTTGTTTTTTAAAAAAATAAAATCTCTAACTATAAATCCTTTAGCCAAAGTAACTGTAAAAAAAGAGAGAAAACTAATGAAAATCACAAATGCAAAATGAGACATAATAACTGACACCATAGAAATTTGATATAATAAAAGAATATTATGAACACCAATATGCTGACAAATGTTAAAACCCGGACAAAATGGATAACTACTTGGACATATACAACCTATCAAGATTGAATCATAAAAATAAATAAAAAGTATGACCTGAATAATAATGAGTAATTATATTAAATCAGTAATGGAAAGTCTCCCATTAAAGAAAGGCTCAGGACTTGATGGCTTTCCTGCTGAACTCTATCAAACATTTTGAGAACAACTAATACCAATTATTCTCAAACTATTCCAGAAACCAAAGAGGATAAAATTCTTCCAAACTCATTCTTAGAAGCAAGCACCCATGATACCCAGATAAGGACACAATAACAACAAAAACACTACAGGTTGATATCCCGGATTAACATATGTTAATCAGAGACAACATATGTTACCCTGATAAAAACCATATAATAATTTTTATAGATTCAGAAAAAGCATTTGACAAAATTCAACTACGTTCATGATAGACCCTTAACAAATTAGGTATAGAAGGAAAGTATCTCACCACAATAAAGGCCACATACAACAAATTCACAGCTAACATCATACTGAACAGAGAAAAGTTGAAAGCTTTTTCTCTGAGGTCTGGAACTAGAAAAGGATGCCCACTTTCACCACTTCTACACGATATTGTAGTGGAAGTCCTACCCAGAGCAACTCAGCAAGCAAGAGAAATTAGATTTCTAATTACTCCGTGAAAAAACTAATAAACAAATTGAATAAAGTTGCAGGATATGAAATAAACACAACAAATTAGTAATATTTTATATACTCATAGTAAACTATCTGAAAAATAAATCAGGAAAAGAATCCCATTAGCAGTAGCTACAAAAAAAAAATAATAATAAGATGCCTAAGAATAAATGTGACCAAGAAAGTGAAAGATTTCCATACTGAAAACTATAAAACATCGATGAAAGAAATTGAAAAGAACATAAATGCATTGAAAGATATTCCATGTCCATGGGTTGGTAGAGTTAATATTGTTAAAATGTACTTACTACCCAAGGTGATCTACAGATTCAATGTATCCTATGAAAATACCAATAACATTATTTACAGAAATAGAAAATACTGAAGGTACCAAATGCTGATGAGGAACACACAGTTATTTCTGATAAGAATTCAAAATGGCATCACTGCTTTGAAAGACAATTTACAGTGTTTTGTTTTTGGTTTTGTTTTTGTATTTTTCCCCCCAAACTGAACATACTCTTACCCTATGATCCAGGTATGATGCTCCTTGGTATTTACTCAAATGAATTGGAAACTCGTGCTCACACAAAAACCAGCACAAGCACGCAGATGTTTGTAGCAGTTTTATCTATAGTTGCCAAAACTTAGAAGAAACAAGGTATTCTTTCATAGGTAAATGGATAAACTGTGGTACATTTGGTAGTAGATTGATCTCTAAAAAGAAATTGGCAATCAAGCCATTAAAAGATAAAGGAATTTTAAATGTATATCACTAAGTGAAATAATCCAATACGGTATGATTGCCACTACTATGTGACATTCTAGAAAAGGCTAAATTACAGTGACAGTAATAAGATTAGCAGTTGTCATGGATGGGTCAAAAGGAGAAAACATCAGCAGAATCTGGAGGAGTTTTAGGGCAGTAAAATTATTCTGTTTGGAACAGAGTTCTCGGAGGCAACACAACATATCTACAACCATCTGATCTTTGACAAACCAGACAAAAACAAGCAATGGGGAAAGGATTCCCTGTTTGATAAATGGTGTTGGGAAAACTGGCTAGCAGTGTGCAGAAAGCAGAAACTGGACCCCTTCCTGACACCTTACACTAAAATCGACTTCAGATGGATTAAAGACTTAAACATAAGACCTAACACCATAAAAACCCTAGAAGAAAATCTAGGCAAAACCATTCAGGACATAGGCATATGCAAGGACTGCATGACCAAAACACCAAAAGCATTGACGACAAAAGCCAAAATAGACAAATGGAACCTAATCAAACTCCACAGCTTCTGCACGACAAAAGAAACAGTCATTAGAGTGGATCGGCAACCAACAGAATGGGAAAAAATTTTTGCAGTTTACCCATCTGACAAAGGGCTGATATCCAGAATTTACAAAGAACTAAAACAGATTTACAAGAAAAAAACTAACAAGCCCATTCAAAAGTGGGTAAAGGATGTGAACAGATATTTTACAAAAGAAGACATAACATGAGGCCAACAAACATGTCAAAAAATGCTCATCATCACTGGTCATCAGAGAAATGCAAATCAAAACTACATTGAGATACCATCTCACGCCAGTTCGAATAGCGATCGTTAAAAAATCTAGAGACAACAGTTGGTGGGAGTGTAAATTAGTTCAACCATTGTGGAAGACAGTGTGGCGATTCCTCAAGGACCTAGAAATAGAAATTCCATTTGACCCAGCAATCCCATTACTGGGTATATATCCAAAGGATTACAAATCGTTCTACTATAAGGACACATGCACACGAATGTTCATTGCAGCACTGTTTACAATAGCAAAGACCTGGAACCAACCCAAATGCCCATCGACGATAGACTGGATAGGGAAAATGTGGCACATATACACCATGGAATATTATGCAGCCATCAAAAATGATGAGTTTGGGTCCTTTGTAGGGACATGGATGAACCTGGAAACCATCATTCTCAGCAAACTGACAGAAGAGCAGAAGATCAAACACCGCATGTTCTCACTCATAGGTGGGTGTTGAACAATGAGAACACATGGACACAGGGAGGGGAGCACTACACACTGGGGTCAGTTGGGGGAAATAGGGGAGGGACAGTGAGGGGTGGGGAGCTGGGGAGAGATAGCAAGGGGAGAAATGCCAGATGTAGGTGATGGGGAGGAAGGCAGCAAATCACACTGCCACATGTGTTCCTATGCAACAATTTTGCATGTTCTTCACATGTACCCCAAAACCTAAAATGCAATAAAATAAATAAATGGGAAAAAAAAAATCTAGAGACAACAGATGCTGGAGAGGATGTGTAGAAATAGGAACACTTTTACACTGTTGTTGGGAGTATAAATTAGTTCAACCATTGTGGAAGACAGTGTGGTGATTCCTCAAGGACCTAGAAATAGAAATTCCATTTGACCCAGCAATCCCATTACTGGGTATATATCCAAAGGATTATAAATCATTCTACTATAAGGACACGTGCACACGAATGTTCATTGCAGCACTGTTTACAATAGCAAAGACCTGGAACCAACCCAAATGCCCATCGATGATAGACTGGACAGGGAAAATGTGGCACAGATACACCATGGAATATTATGCAGCCATCAAAAATGATGAGTTTGTGTCCTTTTTAGGGACATGGCTGAAACTGGAAAGCATCATTCTCAGCAAACTGGCAGAAGATCAGAAGATCAAACACTGCATGTTCTCACTCATAGGCAGGTGTTGAACAATGGCAACACATGGACATACGGAAGGGAGCACTACACACTGGGGTCAGTTAGGGGGAAATAGGGGAGGGACGGTGGGGGGTGGGGAGTTGGGGAGAGATAGCAAGAGGACAGATGCCAGATGTAGGTGATGGGGAGGAAGGCAGCAAATCACACTGTCACATATGTACCTATGCAACAATCTTGCATGTTCTTCACATGTACCCCAAAACCTAAAATGCAATAAAATAAATAAATGGAAAAAAAATTATTCTGTATGATACTGGAATGAATATGTGTCTTTATAAATTTGTCCAACCCCATAGAAGGTACACCATCAAGAGTAAACCCTAATGTATGCTACGTGTCCTGAGTAGTAGTGATATGTCAATGTAAGTTCATCAATTGTAATCAATGTACCCTGTGGTAAGGGATGTCAGTAGTGAAGGGGATTATCATGTGTAGGGACAGGGGCATATGGAAACTTTATACTTTCTGCTCAGTTTTTCTGTGAAGTTTTCAAAACTTCTTTTAAAAAATCAAGTTAATAATTGAAAAGAAAAAAATCATTGCTGCTTCTTTATATATTTATTATAAATATCATTTAACTTTAAGGAATGCAAATAATAATAAAAAAAAAGGCTAAAAACAGAGAAAGAACCTTTAAGCACAGATCCCTACATATTGCTTCTGAGCTAAGATTCTAATAGTAATGGCACTTAAATGAGAAATAGATACCTAGTCATTTTCAAACCCTCCAAATTAGCACCTTTATCCAATTATAGGTCTGCAAGGCAATCTGTTCCAAAAAGAAACACAGTATAAATAGTCAACATGAGTTCAACAGACTATAACATGTGTGTCCCAAATTGCTGGATTTAGGTCATTATATTTTTCCAGGCAGCTAATTTTCCCCTTTGAAGTGCTCACAGAAGGTCAGAAACAGTTTAAGCATCAAAGCTTTATGAATTAAACAGTTTCCTCATGAACAGAGAAAGGCAGCTTTGCCTGCAGAAACACTATTGTGAAGATCTCTGGCTAACCTTCGACTAGGATGCATTCCGCAATGGAGAGATCAATAACCCACAGTTACCCAGAACAGATTTCAAGACTTTTAGTACCGCTGACCCTTTGCACATAAAATGCTTACATCTTTAACTTGGAATGCTGCTGATTTCAACTATTTCATTTCTGCTTACTGATTATTTGCAGGAAAACATGGTGGTAGAGGAGATGAAGACAAGTGTGAATGAAAACAAGCCCCAGGCAATTTTTTCAAATAACTGCATGTATACACTGCAAAATCCTATGAAGTCTATTACATATATTCTTCTCCACACAATTGGTTGACCACAATTCACTCTTTTTCTCCCTCATGATAAATATGTTTCATCATATCACAGAATGCCTCCAATGTGAACATTGCTTCTATTCATTGCTAGTCCTAGAGTTTCTTGCAGTTTTGGATAAACACACACGATTGTGTCTATCTTACGAAAGAATGGATTGAAAGCCAATGTTTTAGTGTTTTACTTGGTTAAATATCTGTATCTCTGTCAACTGATGATATTTCATATTGGAGGAAAAAATAAAACAATTTAAAGTGGATTAAGTATCTTCATATGAATTTTATTTTTTGTTTCACATGTAACCTGGAGTCCACAATTAATAATTCTCCTCATTTCTGTTCTGGTTCTAAGTATTTTTTTCTAGCTCTCCAGGCTGCCACTTTGCCATTTTATTCTTTCAATGAAATTCTTTCTTCTTGAATCAATCTTTTTTCTTAGGTGCATCTGGAAGATCCGCCTTCTGAGTGCAAAGGCCATAGACTATGGCTTGGGACAGAGATGGTTTCTGTATGGTGGGTCTCAGTTTCCTGTCTCTAAAGTGATGTGTTGTGAGGATTGAATCGTACAAATAACATTATATTGTTTAATGGGTGTTGTCTTTACTATTGTACAGTTTAATGCTTATCAGATGCTTTAATCTACTTCTTCAAATCTCTAGCAAATGTTTCCACAACTATAATTTGATTACCTCCACTGTTGCATTACCCCTGCAGGCAGTCAAATTATTAAAAAATATTTTCTTTTAGAAAACTAAAATGTGCCTCCTATAACCTTATGCCAATTGTTTCCATGTTTTCCCTTTGAAGGACAGAAAAAAAGTCTACTTTTTTTCATTTAGTGATATTTTTAAAGTTTCAAATATATACGCTTGATAGATACTACGGAGAGCTTCCGTATGTCCCATACAAGTTCCTCCTGTTGAACTAATGGACTAATATAGATACATTAACTAAAATTCATATTTTATTCAGATAATATTTTTTTTTCCTAATGACCTTTTTCTACCCCAGGATTCTATCCTGGAAAAAGGCCATTAAGAAACTGACACAAGAACAGAAAATCAAACATTGCATGTTCTCACTCATAGGCGGGTGTTGAACAATGAGAACACATGGACAGAGGGAGGGGAGCATCACACACTGGGGTCTGTGAGAGGGAATTAGGGGAGAGACAGAGGGGTTTGAGAGTTGGGGAGGGATAACATGGGGAGAAATACCAATATAGGTGATGGGAGGAAGGCAGCAAACCACATTGCCATGTATGTACCTATGTGACAATCTTGCATGTTCTTCATATGTACCCCAAAACCTAAAATGCAATAAAATATATATTTTTTAAAAAAGAAATCACATTAGGTACCACATCACATTTGGGCATTATGCCACTTCTCAGTTTTCCCTGAGCTGTGATCATTTCTCAGACATTCCTTGTTTTGGATGACCTTAACCACCTTGAGAAATACTAGTTAAGCCTTTTATAGAATGCCTGTCAGTATGGGTTTCTCTGCTAATCTTCTCATGGTTAGAGTGGAGTTATCTGCTTTTGGGGAGGAAGACTAGATAGGTCAGTGACATTTTTATCACACCATATGAAAGATCCATGCTATCAACATGACTTATAATAATTGTTGTCATTGATCTTGGTCACGTGGCTGAGATTTTTCAAGTTTCTCTAAGGTAAATGACTTTTTTTCTCTCTTTTCATGTATACTCTTTGGAAAAAATGTCAGATGTACGGTCCAAAATTAAGGGATAGGAAGATACATGCCACATACTTGAGGGAGCAATAGCTACAGAATTTATTTGGAATTTACTGCACTAGATATTTGTCTCTTTACCCCCATTTATTTACTTATTTAATCATGTAAATGGCTGTGTCTTCCTTTGTTTTGATTCTGACCTCATTGTATTTGGCAGCTATTTCTTTTACTTTGTGGCTTATGGGAACTCTTTTTTAGTTTCATTTACCATGAATAATTCCTCTATGTTTCATTTTTTCCAGTTGGCTTCAGAGGAGAGTGTGGGATTAAAAACACCTTTAATTCATCATTCTTAACCATACATTCCTGCAATTTATTTTATTTTTAGTGGTAGGCCCATATCAGGAGGAACTATCATTAATGCTTTACAGACAAACATTTGAAATGTTCTCCTAAACTGCATACACACCTTATTTCAAAAACAATTAACTTACAATTTGCATAATATTCTATGCTTCTTTCATCTATGAGCAATATATCTAGGACAGTTTTTGATACCAAGAATATATACATCAATCTCATGTCTAAATCATTTGCCTAACATTTCATTGTATTGATTTGACATATCTTTTATTGCTAAGCCCTTTAGATAGCCTCCAAGATTTTTTCATTATAAATGTGTAAGCAAATCTTGTTTTTTTAAATCAAGATTAATTTCTAGGTGGAGAAGGGTATATATATTTTTAAATTTGGTTGCTTGAATTAGAAATGTACTAATTGTCATACCCACCATCAGTAGGAATAAATATCAATTATCTGACACTTCACCCATTACAGTGTGAAATTGTTATAGGAATCATTATAGAATATTACATACTGCTTTTTAAAGCATTTGTATCATTACTAATTATGTTGAATATTCTTCTTACATGTTTTTGGCTATTTGCATTTTTCCTCTTGTGAAATATCTATTTAGACTCTTGGCCATTTTTCTTTTGGGTTATTTGTCCTTTCATATATCTTGACAGGAAACATTTATAGATTATTTTTCCTTCTCTTATAGTATATATTCATATATTTTGGTCTATGTAATTGAACTTTGTGATTTTTTAACGTTAAAAGCTTTTTACGTTTTAGGATTTTTAATTTATGTATAATATGTGCATATTTGAAAATCTTCCCTGTTAAGAGTTTCTGGGTTTCACATCATGATTAGAAAGTCTTTCTTCATGTTAGAATTATATGTTTTCTAAATCACTTGTTAAGATTTATTCATCTCTTCTAGAATTTATTTTGTTACAAGGAACAAGCATGATGATTATTCTATTTATTCTGTTTTTATCTAATACTGTTATTATTTTATTGGTAATTTCTGGCATAAATTCCTGACTGAGAAAGTTGACCTAAAATTTCTTGTCATTGATTACTGAGCAGCTTTGCCCTTCACAGAATAGAAACACATTTATAAATCATGACACACAAGAGAACTTTATAACACAAAATATACAATTCACACTGAAGTTAAGACATGGATGCATGCATTTTGTTCTGTATTAAAAAATCACCAAATATTTATAATACAAAGGTATAGAATGATAAATAATAAGAATCTTAGTATAAAAATAACAAATCTGCCTCTGTCCATGTTGGATCCAGTGCAAGTACACAAAAGATTATAGCCATAGGGAATTAAGGAATCATTTGTGAGACAGATAAAATGAGAAATATACCACAGATAAAATGAGAAATATTACAGATAAAAATGGATATATATACCACTCATAACCTAAAACTGCAAGTCCACCTTCTTCTAAAATGTCCATGGAATAAAATATCATCTGACTTTATTAATATATTACACTGCAGATAACTTTTCAATAAATTATAAAATGTAAAAATGGTATAAATCAATATTCATATCACAATAAAACAAAAATGAAAATAATAACATAAATACATAGAAGAGAACAATACACACTGGGGCCTTTTGGAGGGTGAGAGGAGGGAAGGGATCAGGTAACATAACTAATAGGTACTAAGCTTAATACCTGAGTGATGAAATAATCTGTACAACACACCCCTGTGACACAAGTTTCCCTATGTAACAAACCTGCATTGTACTCAGAACTTACAATAAAAGTTTTTTTAAAAAAGAAAAAAAAAGGAAAAGGAAATCATAAACCAA
Source organism: Sapajus apella (assembly GCF_009761245.1). Classification (NCBI taxonomy): domain Eukaryota; kingdom Metazoa; phylum Chordata; class Mammalia; order Primates; family Cebidae; genus Sapajus; species Sapajus apella. The sequence continues at coordinate 5,994,900 of NW_022437020.1, read as the reverse complement.
TATCTCACATGAAGGTAGATTCAAAATTTTGAACAAAATCTGAGCAAATTAAATCCAACAACACATAAAAAGAATAATGCATGACAACCAAGAGTTTTTTGTGTCATGCACTGTGTCAAGAGTTGTTTATTTTGGGAATGTAAGGCTGGTTTATTATTTGAAAATCAATAAATGCATACAACCCTATGAAGAGTTTGAAGAAGAAAAATCATGATCAGCTCAACTGATGCAGAGAAAACACTGAATTAACATCCATACATGACAAAAAGTCTCACACAGTGTGAACAGAGAACTTCTTTAACTTCATTAAAAAAGATCTTGAAAAACAATAGTTAATATTTTACTTGACAGTGAAAAATTGAATGCATTCCCCTAACATCAGAAACAGGGCAAAGATGTTCATCCTCACTGCTCTTATTCAACGTAGTACTGAGGACCCGAGCAAGTGCAATAAGAAATTAAAGCTGCCTTTACTTGAAGAAGACATTTTTTTTTTCTATATAGAAAGTCACAAGAAATCTAAGAAAAAAATCTCCTAGAGCTAGTAAGTTCAGCAAGCTCACAGGATATGACATCAACGTACAAAAATCAGTTTTATTTCTGTATAGTACCAATAAACATGTAGATACAAAAATTTTAAAAAAGCGTACATTTTACAATAACTCCAAAAATAATAAAATCCATCTATGTACATCTATGAAAGTTTATACGGCCTCTGTATGCTGAAAACTACAAATGCTAATGAAATAAATAAAGCAGAACTATATAAATCAACACATTGTAGTCATGATTTTGAAGACTCCATATGGTAAAATGTCAGTTCACCCTAAATTTATCTGTTGCTTTAACATAATTCATATCTACATTTCAGCATGAGTTTTTGTCTATACAGTAAAGCTGAATCTAAAACATATACACAAGACAAGGGAAGTAAAATAGATTCTAAAACATTGAAAAAAATGAATACGTATATTTAAAACATTCTATATACCCACAGTAATCAAGAGTGAGTGGTATTAGGAAGGAGGGACACATAGATCAATGGAAAAGAATAGAGAGCTAGAATAATTATACGTGTAATTACAGCCTTCTGATTTTATACAAAGTTGCAAAAACAATTTAATGTGAAAAGGAAATTTTTTTTTCAACATACATTGTTAGAGATCATGGATATCTATTGATAAAAATATTAGCCTCAACCTAAATTTCATATTCTACACAACGATTCATTCAAGATGTACCGTAGATCTAAGTGTAAAATATAAAACTCTAAGACTTTTAGAAGAAAACATTACAGAAAATCTGCCACAAAGGGGCTAGTGGCAGATTACTGGGTGCAACGCCAAAGCTGGAATCCTTAAATATAAAAAAATCACTAAATGGGACTGCATCAAAATTAAACACTTTTGTTATGTAAAAGTAATTCTTAAGAGAATGAGAGGATAAGCCACATATTGGGAGATAATATTTGCTATAAACAGCAAATGACTTATTTCCAGAATAAGCAAGCCTCTGAACTCAGCAGTAAGAAAACAATCCAATTAGAAAATAGGCAAAGGCTACAAAAGATATTTCATCATGGAAGATATAAGGGTAGCAAATAATTATATGAATAGATATCAATATTACTAGCCATTAGGGAAATGCAACATAAAGCCATGAAAAGATACTACTACTCACATATTAGACTGGTTAGAGTAACATACTGGTAATACTGTGCCACATGCTGGCAGAGAAAATTTATTGTCATACATTGCCAAGGGGGAAGGTTAAAAGGCATAGCCACTGTGGAAAACCGCTTAGTAGTTTTCTTATAAAATTAAATGTACACTTCTCATATGGCCTAGCAATTGCCTGGGTATTCACTGGAGAAATGAAAACTTACGTTCACACAAAAATATCTGCACATCAATGTTCTCAGTAGCTTTGTTATATGCCCAAACTGGAAACAACCCAAATATCTTCCCCAAGGCAGAGTCGGCTGAGTAATGACCCCAAAGGATATTAAACACTAATCTCTGGAATCTGTAAATGTCACCTTATGTGGAAAATAGGGTCTGTGTATGTGTAATTAAATTAAGGATCTTGAGCTGGGGGATGATCCTAGATTACCCAGGGGGATCTTAAATGAGATGACACTTCATGATAATGAAGAAATAGAGGTAGATTGGACAGACAGACATAAGAGGTGAGGGTGATGTGAAGACAAAGGCAGAAATTGGATTGATGTAGCCACAAGTTAACAAATGTCAGGAACTTCCAGAAGTGGGAAGAAGCAAGGGACAGATTCTCTGCTGGAATATTGAGAGGGAACACAACACCATCTCTTGGCGAACACCTTGACTCCTGCTCACTGATAACTGATTTTGGACTCCTGGCATCTAGAACTGTGAGAGACTACATTTCTGCAGCTTTAAATTATCAAATTTGTGGTAATTTGTTATAGCAGCCACAGGTTAGCTAATACACTGAATGAATAAATTAACTGTGACACATCTATTCAATTGAATATTATTCAGCAATCAAAAGGACCAAACAGTTGAAATGCACAATACATTGGATGGATCTCAATGACATTATGCCTAGTGAAAGAAATCAGTCTCAAAGATTACATGATATATTACTCCATTTTTTAAACTTTCTGTAAATGGCCAAATCATGGTGATAAAAATCACAACCATTGTTGCCAGTACTTAGAGTTGTGTAAAGTGTGTGATGTAAAGTTGTAGTATTAGGGAAGTTTTGGGAGGATGATGCAAAGTTTCATATCCTAATTTTAGTGGTGGTTACACAAATCTGTACATATAAGAAAATTTCACGTAAGTATTCACCAAGAAAATGGCATGAAAACTGAAAAAATTTAAGTATTAGTCAATTTCTGATTTTGAGAATTATTCTCTTTTGTCACATGTTATCACTGAAGGAAGCTGAGTGAAGGGTACTTGGGAATTCTCTGTACTATTTTTGAAGCTTCAATGTGAGTCTAAAATTATTTCAAAATTAAAAAATTAAAATACAAACCAGCAATTATAACTAATGTTTAGAAAGACTTTCGGTAAGCAGATATTACTACTAAGTCTACAAGTTTATTTAATCTTTATAACATAAAGAGATAAGATAGTATGTGCCTCTAGTCCTAGCTACCTGGGAGGCTGAAGGGCCAGGATCAGCTAAGATCACAAGTTAGAGGTTGCAATCAGCTATGATCATGTCATGGCCCTCCAGCCTGGGCACCAGAGTGAGACTCTGTCTTTAAAAAAATTTTTTTTAAATAAAAAAATCTACTGTTTCGCACATTTTCAGAAATAGGATCACAGAAGGGTATTTACTTAACTTTCTCACAGTTAAAATGCTGGGAAGTGTTCGAACCAGATATGAAACACAGTCTGACTTCAGAGCCCATCCTCATTACCTCTGTTCTCTTGGTGCTAGGGTAGTCATTGTGGCCAAGTTGGTAACAGCAAAATCAACAACAGCAAATGAAGGCAATCTGTGTGTCCATCAATGAGAGACCCATGGATTATCAAATATATGATACGTAATATACTAGTTAAAAAACAAAAAAGGTGATGAGATATGGAAATAATTCCAAGACTTATGTAAGTCTGTATAATAGGCAATTATTCCTATGGAAGACAGCAAAAAGAAGGAAACAACAGAAAACATTTATATTGATGAAAGTGTGTGTATGTGTGTGTGTGTGTGTGTGTGCACGTGTGCACACATGTGCATACACATGGTGTGCTGCAACTGTGTTTTATATAAGAGCTTGTTGAAGTTGGTTAATAATGGGAAATTCTGGGGAAATAGAACAGAGCATGTGTAGTGAGAAGGGCTTAGAACAGATGTTGCTAACTGAAACATAGTATTCAATTCCCTCTTTCCTTTGACTTAGGGAATGCTGGGTTTTAGCTGAACCCATAGATACCCAATTAAAGCATCTTTTGCAGCTAGAAATGGCCATGTGATCAAGTTTGGAGGAATTGGAGAGGTTGGCAAGTGATGAGTGTGACTTTGGACCCCCTCTTTGAAGATGTAGCTGCTTTCCGGGAATCTTTCCCACTTCCCTCAAGCTGGAGAGTGGGCACCCAGGCTTTAGTCACAACCACCATGGTGAACCCGTAGAGGAGATGACAGGGAGAGAAGATGGACCTCTTGGAGAGGAGTAGCCACATCTCCAGCTATGGACTGCTGGCATAGGGGCTATTTAGAGAGAGAAAAATAAACTATCTGTATAAGTCAGCCCATATTTGAGTGTCTTGTATAACAGTTTAACCTATATCACAATTAGTACAAATAATCAAATATTATTGAATTCTCTTTGTTCATTCAACAGATATATATTAATATTAACAGAGCTTAGATTTCAGTAATAAGTCGACATGAAATAAAACAAATTAAAAACGCTGCAACTTGGTTATAAACTCTGATGGGGATGCATATGGCACAGTGGAAGCACATAACAGTTTTGAGCTTAGTGAGTATTGCATTGAGAAAAAAGTGGTTGGCCGGGCATGGTGGCTCACGCCTGATATCCCAGCACTTTGAGAGGCAGAGGTGGGTAGATGACAAGGTGAGAAGTTTGAGACCAGCCTGGCCAACATGGTAATAGCCCGTCTCTACTAAAAATATAAAAATTAGCCAGGAATGGTGGCAGGCGCCTGTAATACCAGCTACTCAGGAGGCTGAGTCAGGAAAATCGCTTGAATCCAGAAGGCGGAGGTTGCAGTGAGCTGAGATCACACCGCTGCACTCCAGCCTGGGCCACAAGAGTGAAACTCCCTCTCAAAAAAAAAAAAAAAAAGTTTCAAGAAAAGGAAATCAGGCTTACTAGAAGGACTGAAAGGGAGTCTCAATGAGGGGATAGTCAATATTGAAAAAGAAGAACAGTACATAGGAAAATATCATACAGGACTTTAGAAATCATGTTATGCAATTTTATTTTTATCCAAGAGAAGCTCTTGAAGTGTTTTCAAGTGATCAAATTTATATATTTAAAATATCCTGTGTGCACTGTGGAAGGTGGATTGTAACAGTGAATGCAGGTAGATACATGAGGAGGTATTTTCACGGACTGGACAAGCGCAGGTGGACTAGAGCCTCTGTGGCAGACATGGAGAACACAATATGGATTCAGAGACAGGTCTCAACAACGAATCAGTGGGAAGTCAGGGAAGCAGTAACATCGCTTGTGATTCCTAGGTGTATGGCTTGGGCAACCAAGTGGGAACACAGAAGAAAAGAAGTCTGAGAGAGGGACTGAAGGGAAATAAGACCAGGCATTTAGCTTTGAACATGTTAATGTTAAGGTTCCTTTGAGCCTACTTTAGTATCCACTGGACTTTTTAATACAGGGCTTATGTTATATTCATGTAATTCTAACATAAATCATGATAGCTGCCTCATCCTCTAAATGTTGCACTGTGAACATCTTTTGTATCATTTTACATTTAAATACATTGAAGGCAGAAAAAATTCTAACTTCTTTAGTATCCCCAAATTATTTGATCGAGTGATATTTAAATTTGAAAAGATGCTCTCAACATATTTGGTATTTGATTAAACACACGAGTGTAAAACACTAATAGTTGTTCTTGGATAGAGGGATGAGAATGTACCACAAAATAGAGTCTGTGATCTGTTTTTCAGCTGTCAAAACAGCTTACATTTGGGGAGGGGAGGAAGGAATAAGAAAAAATACTTATATAAATTAAGATAGTCAAGAAAGACCAGGCAGGTGGGGAAGAGTCCAGCAGCCTGAAGGTGTGGAATAGTAGTTGATAGGTTCAGAATTATAAATTAGAACACTGGTGCTGATTGGAAACCCTGTCCAAGATGTACCAATTAAAGTTGTAAACAGTCACAATAACCCTCAGATTCAAGTTCTTAAGAGAAGACCTGCATCTACTTTACTGTTTTACCCATAAAGCACAGAGTACTGGGAGTCCTTTGCCATTCCTCCCTTCCTTCCTTCCTTCCCTCCTTCCTTTCCTCCCTCCCCTCCTTCCTTTCTTCCTTCCTTCTTTCCTGCCTTTCATCCTTCTTTCCTTCCTTCCTTGTCTTTCTCTTTCTTTCTTTTTCTCTTCTATTTATCTTTCTATGTGTCTGTCTTTTATTTCTTGTTCTTTACTTGAGAATACACATTAAATATCAGTTATGTTGTTTTATTTTCCAATTTTGTCACATGGGAATTAATTCAAGGAAACCACATATATTCTTTAAAACATATAGGAAGAAACTCACAAGCACGCACATACTACTGCACCTAATTTTTTAAATGACATTAACAACCCCTTAGGAAAGTTGTAGCTCCCTCTGTTTGCCTCCCTGAATTTGTAGCCATAGTGACTAAAACACTGCTTTAAACTCCAGCTTTACTGACTCCTGGATGAGGTTTCCCTCTGGAAGGTGAAGATCAGAAATCCCACTGTGATAATGTCACTCTTCAGCTTGTTGAAAATCACTGTAAAATGCACTTGTAGTAAGGCATTGTGACAGCAAGACACATGCCCTGGAGTGGCCCACACCTAAATGATAGATTCTGGAAAGCAGCCCAAGTGGAGCGTGTGAGGAGCAGAATATTTGCACTTAGATGAAGCAACTCACTGCTTGCTACAATATTCACAGTTTTTATTCTTGCAAATATAATATCCACTGCATTATTTTCCAAGTACTCACATGATTTTATTCACAAAAAATGGTAGAAAGGTTAAAAAACAAAAACAGAGAAAGTCACACATTATTGCTAAACATCTTTAAAAACTACAGTGAAATCAGAGTATTTTTTCTTTAAGCAAACCCAGTATATAAAAGTAAGAATTTATGAAGTAGAAGTACAGAGGGTTCAAGGGGGAGGGAGAGAAGTGTGATAAATATTTTTATGAACACAAAGCCACAATGGACCCAAACTAGATCAGTAAGAGTCAACTCAGTCACATACAAAAGAATTTGGTTCATTTCATTTTCGTGTTTGTTTTGTAAAATAGAAAGATGCAAACATTGCATCATTTCAATCACTTTTTTCGCATTGATATAGAGAACTCAGTTCTTTATTGCAATAGACTAAAAGCATGTGTGTCTTTACATCTCTGACTTTCCCCATTTCATTGTTTTTGCCTTAGCCTCTTGCCTTGTCAATATCAACCCATATTTAAAGTAATTGTGTGTATATGTGTGTATGTGTCACTCAAAGCAAAATGCTGCATGAATGCAATGATGACCAGACCAAGGATTTTGTAGTAAAATTGCTCAAGACACACACACACACACACACACATACGTGTGTATGTATATATGTATATATACATACACACACACATACACACAGAATCTCCCTAAAGTAGTAAGTGCCATAAGGGTAAGCTACCCATGTGAATTCAGAGGAGGTATAAATTATTGTTGACAGGGAAGGAGTGAGGGAAAGCGTTTGACCTGTGCCTTGGAAGACAGGTGGGGATTGCTCACATGGAGATGAAGTAAAGGGCATGTGAGGCAAGAGAATAAGGGGTAAAGCCCAGGACATTTATGGGAAACAGAAGGCATTCAATTTGGCTGGAGCATAAGACATAGAAGGGCCAGGGGCTGGGGTTAGAGATTCAAATCATAATTACTATATTCAGTACCAAGAGGGTTTGGAAATTTGAGAAACTTCAGAATGGCCTGGTCAGAACATTTCTCCAGGACATTGACTCTAATCGTATACTAGAAGGATTATAGAGGGCAGAAGATATAGAAAAACCATGGGACTGCTACTACAATGGTCATGGTGAATGGTAAAGGGATTTTGACTTTAGTAGGGTCAGTGCAATACAGTTTCTTAACCTTTATAATCTATGTAGGAAGAATTTAAAACAGCATTTAACTAAAAATCCTACAAATTCAGGGGCATTGGTCATGACGAAACATGGGTAAGTTTTATAGGGTCTTATTGGCAGATATTTTCACTGTTTTCTTGACTTTCATATTCATAGGCATAAATCACATTGCAATTACATGAGGGCTTCATGAAGGAGGTGTTTTGTTGGTTTTGTTCATCTCTATATTTCCAGTCTGGTGAATAGCACTGAGTGAATTGTAGATTCAATATTTCTTTTGCATTATGGGATTGCTGTATTCTGAAACTTTAATAGTTAAAAACTGAGACTGATAAATAGCCCTTAACAATGTCAAAACAATGACCCATGAGGAGTCACTAAAATAATCTTTGTAGTCCGGAGCCAATGAGGATTTAATTATTCATGAATTGCTTATTCCCACTTATCATAGCTGTGAATGATTTTCATATATGTTTAAGGAATTAATAAACGACAATGAATAAGATTAAAATAAGTAATCACATCAAAATCTCTGTTATTTAAATAACTATCTGTTTCTTGTCAATTCAATATTAATTTCTAATGTTCTCAGGTGTGATATTCTGTAAATATGTGAAACAAATAACAAAACAAATACTACCGTGTATTAAGCACTACAAATACAATAATAATAACTACTATTAAGTGCTTGTAAAGGGACAGACCCTCCTCTGAGTATGTGATAAATATCATGTCATTTAATCCACACAATAACCCTATAGCATATGTATGTACGGGTTGTGCATATGTGTGTATGTATAAACACATATATAATCATACATATAACCATATATTGTAAGGCCATTTATGTCTGTATTAGTTCATTTTCACTGTGCTGATAAAGACATACCCAAGGCTGGATAATTTATAAAGAAAATAGGTTAAATGGGCTCACAGTTCCACATGGCTGGGGAGGCCTTACAATCATGGTGAAAGGTGAAAGTCACATCTTACATGGCAGCAGGTGAGAGATAATGAGAGCCAAGCAAAATGGGAAACCCCTTATAAAATCATCAGGTCTGGTGAAACTTATTCACTACCGTGAGAACAGCATGGGGGAAATGGCCCCCATGATTCAATTATCTCCCACCAGGTCCCTGTTACAATTATGGGAGCTACAATTAAGGTTTGGGTAGGGACACAGCCAAACCATATCAATGTCTTACACATATAAAGTTATATCTATCTAGATAGATATATCTAAATGACATTAGATACATTTATAGATCTATAGATACACATATCTTGATAGATATGTCTGTCTAGATAGATATAACCATGTGTGTTATGTATGTGTTACATATATGGTTATAGTTATAGAGAGATATAGTCTAGATAGTGTGTGTGTATATGTATATATATATATGTATATGTGTATATATATGTATATATATATACACACACACACATACATATATACACATGTGGTTGCATATAGCATTCTATTTTAAGAAAAAACTGGTCTTTAAAGGTGACAGTTAACTTTCTCAAATAAGTGGTCTGTATTAGAACTGAAACTCTTCCTCAAAATCCATCCAAGAGAAGAATCTAACATTGACTCAATTGAGCCAGTCAGATAATGATGCAGTACATTTTGTCCGTTATCTTTGAAGAGACTTGAAGTTGTCGTATTTGGAGTGCAGATCTCTCACCACCTAACCAAAATTCTGAGGCATGTGATTCATCCTGGGAGAAGATTTCCAGGCTGTGCCAAACAGCTTTGATGCTCTTTGTCATGTCAATGTTGAGATTACTATAAGAAATCCTAGTGATTCTGAGGAAGACTGGTGACTGCATTAGCAGATTATCTAGCTGCACCTGCTCCTGATTGTCCTCTGTGAGTCGTGGAGCATGTCCACCTCCAGGCTCTCAGTTAACTCCATCTATCTCCCTGGCTTCTGGCGGACTCCAACTCTCTCTCCATGGGGTCTCTTTTTTGTTTTGGCTTTTCAGTTCTCTCCTTACTTTGCTGGAAATCCACTCCAGCTAGGTATTTGACCAAGGCTTTCATGGAAGTCAGTAAATGTTTGGAGGCACCATAAAAAGTTGGTTTAAAATGTAATTCCTTTGTTAAGGGATACAAAGGGCTTTGGGTCAAATAAAATTGGGAAATGTGCAATTAACTACTCCTTTAGAAATTTAGGAGTCAGTAAGATACAAACTGAGAAATTCTCTAGTGAAGGAATCTGTTTAATTTTGTTTAAATAGTTCTCCAAAGTCATTTGACCATGCAACCCTTTGTTCAGGAACACACACTTGCTAATCTGCTGCCAAGGACACACCTTAGACATGCTAGAGAAATGATGTCCAATGTGCCTCCCAGGTCCTGAAAACCATGCATCTACTGACAAAAATCACAGTGAGCCTTCGAATTTATTCATGTAAGGCTGACAATGGTTTGTTGAGGGTAGCTAATGAGATGTTTTATCTTTTACTAGGACTAGAAGTAAAGTTACATTAGAAAATACCACAAGAGGCTGGGCACAGTGGCTCATGTCTGTAATCCCAGCACTTTGGGAGGCCGAGGTGGGAGGATCACGAGGTCAAGAGTTTGAGACCAGACTGGCCAACACAGTGAAACCCCATCTCTACTATAAACACACACACACACACACACACACACTAGCTGGGCATGGTGGTGGATACCTGTTATCCCAGCTACTCCGGAGGCTGAGGCAGGAGAATCGCTTGAAACAGGGCGGTGGAGGTTGCAGTGAGAGGAGAGCACGCCATTGCACTCCAGACTCCAGCCCAGGCAGCCTTCAAGGAAACCAGGACCATTCTCCTAAGCTCAGCTACTATTCTGTTCTCTTCCATTACCTCCTGCCAACATTTCTATATTATGTACGAAGTGGCTATGTATGGAGGGTTTCCTTCAAAAAATGCCATTTTTCTCCATAGTCCTCCTACAAAAATGTGTCCTATACATATTAATGCCTGTTGAATTCAAAGCTCTATCCTTTGTCCTTGCACACAATGAAGTTTTGGAGAAAAATAAGAACTTTCTATTTTTTTCCCTTCTTTGAACCATAGTCCCCTAGCTCAGATATGATGGATGAAGGACTTTCATTTCCTTTGCTATGTCTTGTTCTTCTACTCTTAGCACACAGGAAAACTCTACGACCAAGTCTGTCAGGTTGCCCTTTGTCCAAGGTGAAGAGAATGGAACATCTTTTTTTTTTTTTTTTTCCTTTTGACTAAGTCAGGTTTTTGAGGACACTGTTTTGTTATGGAGGCAAAAATTTCATGTTCCCATGATGGATGGCAAAGAATGAATGTGACTGCTTTCTTTCTCTTCTCATTCCCACTGTAACAATTCTAATCCTTTTTCACTACCAGGCTGACAGATAGCTTGAACTGATTAGGGAAAAGGGAAAGTACACAAAACTGCATGACAGTAAATCTCGGTAAAATGCCGGAAAATCTTACTATCATTACAGTCTACTCCTCAAGTGCTCTATAGGAATTCTCATGGCTCCCTGAGATCCTGGCTTGTCAGTCCATGTTTCAGATGTTTTATGCCTCATGTGCAGACGAGAGATGCCTCCTGCCTCTGAGTTTTTACTGACACCAATTCTCCTGCTTAAAATGCCCCTCCATCCTATGTTCAGCACTGCTTTCTCCTATTCACTTGGTATTTCATCCATGAGTTCTTTCCAGGTGGCTCTGGTTGCACTAGCCATTTATTCTACTTGTTTAACTGTACTTAATACTCTGATGTAATACCTATTTTTAACGAGTTGTTCTTCCCCTAGAAACCTCTTGACATCAGAGACCAACTCTTATTCCTCTGTCTCTCCAATGCATTAACAATGGTTCGCTAAATATTTGCTAAATGAATTAATATAACAAGTACAGATTATCATAGAAGAGGAATCCTAAATGGTAGAAATCTGTAACATCCTTCTGCCTTTTGACATTTTGGGGCAGTGTCCTGAGCAGTCCCATTGATTAAAAAAAAAAAAAAAAAGGCAACAAAGAGGCTCATGCTGCCAAGTGCCTACATGTAAACGATCCTTCAGGCCAAGCATGCTCATGGCTGGAGTACATGAACTTGCCTGAACCATTTCAGCCCATCTCTAATGGAAATCTAATGGAAATCATAAATTACGGAAACAGGTTCACAGGTGCTAAAATTTACTACTGTGTTGACTGCTGGCAAGGTCTGAAACTGAAGAACAATGCATGATGTGCTACAAAAATGAAATATTTATTACATTCATATTCTCCCTCAAGCTTTTTCTTTTTTTTTTTTTTTTCCCTTTTTCTTGGTGGCAAAATAACAAAGCACCGGAATTTCAAGACAAACCAATTTGCACTGGCATTTTTAGAAATTTTGTTAAATAATTCCCTTTAATGGTTCAAAGCTTTTTAGTACAGTCACAACTTCATGAATTCTAAATAAACCTGAAAGCCAAAGGGAAAAGGGTAGAAATGTTCTATCTCACAAATTAATCTGCACTTATCTCATCACCAGATACTATATACAGCTGCTTTAGCCTCACTGGTTCTTAACCTCTTAGAACCAAATTAGTCATTGAGGAATTGAATGTGCTTGGTTATAGGGCTGCCTTAATGAACATAAGAGGCGACAATGTCTTGAACTAGTGCATAAAGAAAGAAAGATATTTGGCTTGGAACAAGGTCATGGAGAAGGCCCTAAATAAAAACACTGAAAGAAAAAAAACATTGGAATACATGGTTGCAGAGCATAGGGTGGGAGGAAGTTCACGGGAGCATCGAAGCTTCATTTCAGGATGGCTTTCTCCACTGCAGGAGTCCAGCCATCACCCATCACCAGCTGAGGCTGGTGTTGTCTTCTTGGCTGAAAATGGATTAAGAAAGAGTTTCCCAAAATGCAGAATGTAGACATAGCAGCTCTAAAAAGTGATTTAAAACGATATGCCAGTAAGAAATTAGATACATGACAAATCACTAAGTAAATAGCAATTCTCCCTTGAAAGGTCTTTGTATCTTTCTGGTTATCTCAAGAAGGAAAGTTCAGTTCAAGTCTCCTTTTCTAAACACTCTATTCTTCCCCTTTTGAAACAAATGGAGACCACAGGCTGAGAGCCTCAGGCATGCCAAAACATGTAGTTCACATTTAGAAATTTTGCTTTGACATAACTGCATTTTTATGGCTATCTAATTTTTAAGTAGTAATAGTTGTTTTCCATTTCATTTATCACACAAACTTTAAAAAATACATTTAAATATTGTAAAAAATGACTTTATATCCTACATTCTTGCAAACTGTTAAGTAAATAAGAATGTAGGTGATACTGACAGAGCAAAATCATGATTGAACATTGGGGAAAACTGGCTTAATGGACACATCTGTGTCTACTCTCAAGTAAAGGGCAGCAGGCTGTCTGAGAAAAAGCCAGGTAACTGCCTGCAACCTACAAACTGGGAAAAACAGCTGGCCAGGTTCTAATTTCCTGAACTGGGCCAGGATGGAAGATGTAATCAGATCCATGACTTATACCTTAGACCCAAACTCTCAGTTGAGGGTCAGGCTCTTCTAAAGGGCTCAGTTAGCCCTACTGTGAACTGGACCTCAGTGAAATTATTCACAAGAAACAGATGGAAACCACATGGGAAGAGAAAGAATAATAACACCGAGTGTTGGGATTCTGATGGCCCTTTTTACCCCATTAGTTTCTATATAACCCTTTCTTAAAATTTTTATAAGTATTCTCCTAAATTATTATTATTCTTAATCTCATTTACTTTATTGTCAACACTAGTATATGTATATTGGTAAGACAAAGCAGTAAAACTAAAGAAAAATGACTAGGTAGAAAAGTTTTCCCAGGATAGGACATAGAAGATAAGAATGACTAATGACAGGAGGCTGAGGCAGGAGAATTGCCTGAACCCAGGAGGCGGAGGTTGCGGTGAGCCGAGATCACGCCATTGCACTCCAGCCTGGGTAACAAGAGTGAAACTCTGTCTCAAAAAAAAAAAAAAAAAAAAGAATGACTAATGAACACTTTATCTCACCTTAGAAAATCAACATTATCATTTTTTTTTTTTTTTTTGAGATGGAATCTTGACTGTCACCCAGGTTGGAGTGCAGTGGTGCAATCTCTGGTCACTGCAACCTCCACCTCCTGGCTTCAGTATTTGTCATGTAACAAACATTCTTTCTGTTGGTAATTTTCTTCGCATCTCCCTGGTTCTTGGCTCCTGATTAGTTCTTTTAGGCCACTGCTGTCCCATCACCCTTGTCCAAAGTGTTTTCAAATGAATGAAAATATTTAATGCTTGAATTCATTATTGAAAATGCAATTATGTATTGTATTGTGCTTATTTTCTAGAAGAGAAAAAGGGTTTGGGAGTATCAAAAATTACTTCTCTTTATGAGAAAGCTTTGGTGCACAATAAGTATGTAGAACACATATTATAGGGGATGCCTAATAGTAGTTATGGAGGGATACTTGACTCTTTGCACACTTGGATCAGAGAAGCATGCTCTTGACCACCTGGAAGATATGGACACATCCCCTCCCCCACTGAGAGATGAGACTCCCGTGGCTGATGGTCTAATTACAAAATGGGCTGATTGGCTTTGGGTTGCCTTGCAATGAAGTGCACAGTCAGTAAAAGCACTGCACTGTCCTCTCCTATAGTATTTTTCTCCTTTTGGGGATCCAGGATCTAGTATAAAATGGCACTCTCATTTCTGGGGATCTGTCTTGGCCTTCAGCTTCTTACTTGCCGCTTATTTGGCCCTGGAAATGCATGCTTTTCTGGCCCTGTTCCTCCAAGGGCTCCACCCTGAAGCCAGTAATCCAATATTAGGAAACTGGCAAATGAAAAATCTTGCAAGTGCCAAATCTTCTGTCTGTATTTATATGTGTTGTGTAGAGCTCCAATTAACTGGCTTAGAAAAATAAGTGCTTAAATCAAATATTGTGTCAGAGAACTGGAAAATTTAATGCCTTTTTGCTCATGTGACTTTACTAATCTTTTGGAAATAAAGACAGATTTAAAGATTATTGGTAAAATAATGTCTTGAAAATGTAGACATTTGGTCTAAACTAAGGTCAGATATCATATTGGCTAAATGGTTTAAGGTAAAATTACTTCTTTGACTTTTGAAAATTGTTTTATTTACCTACTTTGGAGGATTAGATTATAGATAAGGCCTGGGGACATATGTAGAGCCATGCCCATTAGCTATGCTAAAAACAGTCAGACCTTATCTTCATGTCTGTCAAATGTCCTAGGCTCCACCCCTAGTACATAATTAAAATCACTTACTTATCATGTTTTTCAATAAAAATAAAAGTTGCTAAGAGTTAACATAGTCACATGTAATTGAGACCACTGGAAAAACAGTTTTACATACAAGGTGTGTAGGGAATGTGTTTTTGGTAAAAGATTATAAGAAGGCATAGGAATATGGCTTTTGTTAAAGGGAATGTAATTTTGTCTAGTTCAGAGTGTTTTAAAGATTGTCTTAACCTAAAAGAGTAATGGAACAAAATAGAAGGTTTAAGCAAAGCAAAAAGTGTTTGTAAAGAGTTGATCTCCTAAAAAAATTCAGTGGGTATAAACAACTTGGCTAAAATTTAAAAGAAACCATTTAGCTTTTTTCCATGGGTTAAAATAATAAAATACCATTGTAAGGCCAGAATCTGGGCCCATGTGTCCAAAAAACTGGGTTTTCTTTGAAAATTGATCTGCTGTTTGATGGAAAATTGTAAACGGTTCTAAAAAGTTTATGACAATCTTACCTTATGGTCAAACTAATTAAAACTGGATAGAGATACAAAATTTCATTTCAAAAACTAGCTTTAACATTAAAGATGCACTAATGCAAACATGAAATTTGGTTTTCTCTTCTGAAGATGATTTTTGTATAATGTTAAAAGATAATAAAAGGGTTTTGCTTTCTCCTCTGGGTAAATGGCAGAAAAGGGCAGAGAGAAAAGACAATTTAGTTTGCCTCATGCTATCTTTATTGGGTCTTGTTTAGAAAGCTAAGTCTCCTCTATTAGGGTAAAGGTTTTCTTTTTTTTAAATATTTTTGGAGTTATCATTTTGGACAAATGAATGACTTATGGTGACCTGGATTCTATTTTGTGACAGCCGATGTTTTTAAACTTTGATATTTGACAAACTTTCCAAAATCAAATTATAAAGTATGTCTCTTTCTGCCTAATATTTTAGATATTAGGTCCTCTATAGTCCAAAAATGACATTTGGCTTATTTTGTATAGAAATCATACAAGAAACATTGTCAAATATGAACTGTTGTTTGGCTTTCTTTGGGCTATATTTGTGTAAATGTGTTACAGGCATATGTTCTGAAATTATGTAAAACCCCTACAATTCTAATATGACTTAGTATATGCTATCAGTAATAATTATAATTATTATGTTAAATCACTGTGTGCCACAGAGGTAACAGATTTACTTGTCAACCATATCTTTAACTGGGGCTGGCCTACAAATGTTTTTGTCATCCACAGAAAATTGTTGTCTCATTTTCATCCTCTTTAAAAGATGGTTTTTATAATCAGCTATAAAATTTAACAGGTGCTCTTAAATGCAGGATCCTGATTAATAATTTTAGAGATTGTGACATTAGAATAGAGGAAAAACTTTCAAATAGAAGAGTGAATGGCACTTGGTTTTCTTTGGATTGTATTTATATAAATATGTTGTTACCATATGTTTCAAAAATTATGGAAAACTTCTATAATTTTTATATGGCTTAATGAACATTATTAACAATTGTTAAATAAAATTGTTGTATGCCACAGAAGTAACCAAAATTCCTAGTCAATTGTAGCTTTGATTGGAGCAATAGACATGTCATCCATAGACATTTTAAGCTGAAGGTTTAAGCAAAGTAAAAAGAGTTTATAAAAGGTTAAATTTTTTAAAAAAATTCTATGAGTATAAACAGGTTGGCTAAAATTTAAAAGAAATTGTTTACAGATAAGGCCTGGGGACATAGGGAGAGCCATGCCCACTAGAAATGCTTGCTTTTGTCCTTTTCAAAAGGCAGTTTATAATCAGATATAGGACTCTGAGTGAAGGTCTCAGATAACTTTAAAAATTATACTATTTGAATAGAGGAAAAATGAAACTCTCATGGAGAGCTGATGTGTTAAACATTGCTAATCCTTTTGTTTTTAGGTTAAAGATAACTTAGTTCTTTAAAGCTATTTGCAAATTTAGCAAGTAAGTAAAATATATTCCTGTGAACAAAATTTGGAGCTTATTTGTTTCTCCCTACCTGATTTCTCCAGAATTTGAAAACTATTTGTGAGTATTCTCAATTTATTGCAGTATAGTTAATTGCATAAGTGCAATAAGAATTTGTTTTATTTTGGAACAGGACACAATTGGAGAAACTGGTTATTTTACCAAGGCTTTTACTGGAATGGCATGCTTCCTTTAAAGAATCAAAGTTGACTTTAAAGTCAATTAAAGCCCATGGGGCATCTGGTCTCATACCTTGCCCACATAAGAGTCCCTGACCTGTTGTAAGTTAAGAATGTCAGTTTCTAGCAGGCCCAAGAACTCCAAATTATGTTGTGTCCTCAAGAGGAGAGGATTTTGCCTAACTCATAGGTATTTGAGGGTATAAACCCATGGCTGGGCTAAGCTTTTAAAAGCTTTATCTGAGATTCTTCATGGAACAGAATTCTGCCAAAGCCAATTTTAAAAGCCTAAATAAAAAAATTATGCTTGCTGCACTTTATGCAAATAATCAGGCCAAATACAGTAAGACTAAAGTTTATTTTGTATACAAATCAGTTTTATCATGATTGTTTTTAATAAAAATTGGGACTGGAGAGAGAAAAATTATGCTTCAAAAGAAAAACTATAGTACACTGTTCTTAGCAGTTCTAAAATTTTTTTTTCTATAGTTTAGACTCATTTCTAAATTTGTTGTGGGTTAGAAGTCTCCAAACTAATGCTTTCAAATCTTTGCTCTTAATATTAAGAATTGTTCCTCATCCTAGGATTCGTAATTTACCTTATAGCATGCTGTTTACTTAAATATTATACTGAAACTATAAATGAAAGTACTAATGTTTTTACCACACAAGCCTTGCAAGCCCAGCCAAGCCTGTATAAATACAAAGCGGCTCCACTCTTCTTTCCTTGGGGTTCACTCCCATTCCCACTATGTCCCCTGTCAGCAGGAAAAAGTGAGAGTGATCAACAGACTTTTCCCATCTTCATACCCTGTACCATAAGACTAAGGTGTTATAAAACCCAAAGGGAGGGATTAAAATTACCTTTGCAAAATTATGACCGAGACACTGAAAGAGATCTAACTTAATTGACTCCATCTTGCTTCTAACCTCCAAACTATCCTTGCTCATTCCTCTGCATAGGCTGAACTAATTTTGGGAGAAACCTAGTTTATAGTTTAAACAAAGATAGTAACAGCCCTTTCCCAAAGCAGACCTCCTTCTTGCTGTGGTCTAGATTGCCTTTGTAGGAATAACATTATCCACAAGATTAGAAATTATAGTTTGGGAGTCATGCACCTGGAGGCTACAAGATTCTGACTCTCCCTAAACTGCACCTAAGATCAGTGCTTAAGATACTTTGCAGGCCCTGCACTTGATGGATCAAGCTGGCACCACCCAGATCAATAAACTGGTTCCCCCATCCAGGAACTGACTCAGCACAAGAAGACAGCTTCTTATGATTTCATTCCTGACTAATCAGCACTTCCTGGCTCATTGGCTTCTCCCAACCCACCAAGTTATCCTTAAAAACACTGCTCCCCTAATGCTTGAGAGGAGACTGATTCAAGTAATAATAAAATTCTGGTCTCTCACCCAAAAAAAAAAAAAAAAAAAAAAAGAGAGAGAAAGGAAAAAGAAAATTGAGGTTGTGAAGAATAAGTGGAGCTCTGGATATTTTTGTTCACTTCTAGTTCCTTGTCATGCTTATTAAGACGTTATTTTAAATATAACTGTGGCATTATTAAAGTAGATATTTCCTCAAGAAATATTTAGTATGACCTCAAGTGATACATCTGAAGCAGTGGAATTTTTGTTTCCTTAACTATATTTGATATACTAAGATGAACATTTTCTCTATATTTACAGAAATAATCTGGTTTGTACTCAAACTACATTCTCAAAAAAAAGCAGAATGAGTTTTTTAAATAAATAAATGTATAGTATTTTTTAAAGTTTCTATTTAAGAAATCTACTTCCAAATCTATTTATGAAGTGAATATTTTTCTAAAAATATTCCTATATAAATTGTAACTTGAAGCAACTAATCATCTCCTAAACTAGCTTAAAGAAAAATATACAGGAATAGAAAACAGGCGTGTGTGTGTGTGTGTGTGTGTGTGTGTGTGTGTGTGTGTGAGATTTTTGGAAGTCTTCCCAAGAGACTAATTTTTTTTTCACCTGACTCAGGGTACTGATATAGAACCAGTATACTTTGGGTAAGTGGTAGCTACTTAGTACAAAAGAGAGGTTAGTGGCTTCTTGCAGTGCCAGAGTGCCAGTACTTGCCATATTGTAGACAAAGACCAGAACAGCTGACCACAACTGGAAAAAAGTATCCTGCTCATGACTCTATGATGGGATGGAGAAAGAAGAATGGAATATACGTCCATTTTCTTTAGCTTTTTAAGAGGCTACCTAAGGGACTGATTTTGTCTCACTTGACTTAGAGCACTGATGAGGAGCTGTCATAGTGTGAATACCTGGGGACAGCTAAAAACAATAGAGAGATTGGCCTATAGTTCTGGAGAACCTGAAGTACCATAGACAGACAGAAGAGAGCAAGAGCCCATAAGCTCCAAAAAAAGAAACCAGCAAATCTCTCTAATGTGGAAATTACATGCACTAACTCAAATAAAATGCATTTCCATAAAACATTTGAGAGGCCCTCAGAATTTCTAACCATGCTGATTGATGAAGTTATTCCCCTGTATGAAATTAATCTGTAAAAACTGTAAATGTTAGTTGATGTTTCAAATAAAAAAACTACAACAAAAAATAAGAAGGCACATGAAGAAACACAAGAACATGACCCAATTAAAGGAACAAACTAAATCTCTAGAAACTGACTCTAAAGAAATTGAGATTTACAAACTACCTAAAAAAGATGTCTAAATAATTGTTTTAAAGAAGGTCAGTGTGCTACAAAAGAATGCCATATAGAAAACTAAAAGAAATCAGAAAAATTACAATTGAGCAAAATGAGAATATGTTCAGAGATAGAAACTACATAAAAAGAAAAGTAATTTTAGAGCTGGAAAATATAATAAGTGAATTGAAAAATTCACTACAACAGATCAACAACAGAACAGACAAAGCAAAAAAAAAAGTAAACTCTAAAACAGGTTATTTGAAAATATCAAATAGTTAATTTTTATTATCAGAATAATAAAAAGAAAAAATAATAAAGAAGTAAAGAAAGTCTAAGTGATGTACCAGCACCCACAAGCAGACCAACGTACACATTATGTGAGTGTCTGAAAGAGAAGACAGAAAGATTAGAGCAGAAAGTTTATTTGAAGAAATAATGGCTGAAATTATCTCAAATGTGAGGAAGAAAACAGACCACATTAAATTCAAGAAGCTCAAATAAGTTTAAGAAAAGCCTAAATATGTAATCCCAGCACTTTGGGAGGCCGAGGCGGGTGGATCACGAGGTCAAGAGATTGAGACCATTCTTGCCATGATGAAACCCCATCTCTACTAAAAATACAAAAATTAGCCAGGTGTGGTGGCACGCGCCTGTAGTCCCAGCTACTCGGGAGGCTGAGGTGGAAGAATCACTTGAACCCAGGAGGTGGAGGTTGCAGTGAGCCGAGATTGCGCCACTGCACTCCAGCCTGGTGACAGAGCAAGACTCCATCTCAAAAAAAAAAAAAAAAAAAGAAAGAAAGAAAAACCCAAATAGGTACACAGCAAGACACATTTTATTCAAACTTAACAAAAGTGAAAGGAGAAAATCTTAAAACTAGTAAGAGAAAAGTAGGGAGCTTCCATAAGATTATCAGTAGATTTTCTTAGCAAAAACTTTAGAGGCCAAGGGGAGTGGGATGATAAATTCAAAAGGCAAAAGTAAGCAAAAATTGCTGCAAAACATAAAAGTTATATCTGGCAAAACTATTCTTCATAAACAAAAAAGAAATAAAGACCTTCCCACATGAACAAAAGCAGAGCAAGTTCATCACTTCCAGACCTACATAGGAAGAACTGCCAAAGAGAGTTATTCATGTGGAACAAAAAGGATACTATATATCAACATAAAAGCATACAAAAACATAAAGCTCTCTCATAGAGGAAAATATACAGATAAATACAGAATTCTATAATATTGTAATATTTCATAGAGCAGTTTTAATTCAAGTAAAAGATATAAGCAATATAAGCATGTGAATAACTATAACTGTAAAACTATGTTAATGAATACAAAATATTTTTTAAATGAAATTTGTGACATCAGTAACAAATATGTGGGGAGGATATATAAAAGAGTAGTTTTGTATGTAATTCAAATTATTCTCATTTTAAAATAGATTGTTACAATTATAGATGTTGTATGTGATCCCCACGATAACTACAAAGAAGATACTTGTAGAAGGTGAACAAAATAAATTAAGAAAGAAACAAAATATGAACAAACCCAAGGGAAGACAGCAAGAGAGACAAAGAGGGACCAAAACTGCTTCCATACATACAGAAGACAATTAACAAAATAACAATAATAATTAAGTAATTACTTTATATATAAATGGGTTAAACGCATCAATCAAAAGACACAGAGTGCCTAAATAAGTTTTTAAAAATTAAGATCCAACAATACACTGTTCTTAAAGACTCTTTTTAAATAAATTTTTTAAAAACATACATAGGATGAAAATGAGAGGATGGAAAATTTTTCCATGCAAAGTTTAATCAAAAGAGAGAAGGATTGGCAATACTTATATCAGACAGAATAGCTCTTACGTCAAAAACTATCACAAGAGCCAAATAAAGACAATATATGATTATAAAGGCTTAATTCACCAGAAAGATATAACAATTGTAACTATATATGTACTTTAGCAGAGCACCCATATATATGAAGCAAACACTGACAGAAATGAAGAGAGATATATAGACAGCAATATAATAATTGTAGGAGATTTTAATACCCTATTTTCAATAAGAGACCAACCAGAGAGAAGATTAATAAGAAAACAGAGGACTTGAACAACACTATGGACAAATTGGACCAACAGGCATATATAGAACACTAAACCCAAAGTTTGCAGAGGAAGGAAATAATAAAGATTAGACCAGAAATAAACTCGAATAGAAAAACAACTTAAAAATCAAGAAAATGAAGTTGGTTCGTCGAAAAGATTAACAAAAATGGCAGATTTTTAGTGGACTACAAGTAAGGAGCCAATGAACAAAAGTTAGAAATAAAAGAGGAGACATTACAACCGATGCCAAATCAAGCAAAGGGATCATAAGAAACTACTATGAACAATAATATACCAACAAATTGAATAACCTAGAAGAAATGGATAAATTTCTAGAAACATACAATCTACCAAGACTGAATCATGAAGAGATAAAAATAAAAAATCTAAAGCTAATGAGGATATTGAGTAATTGATTAACAATAATAAAACTTCCCAACAAAGAAAAGCACAGGAGCAAATGGCATCACTACATTAAGCAAAGTTGAGGATACAAATAAACATTCAAAAATCAGTTATATTTCCATATATTAACAATGAATAATCTGAAAAGAAAATAATATTTATTTGTAATAGTATCAAAAAGAAAAAAAATATGACCTAGAAAGTGAAACACTTGTACACTAAAACTACAAAATATTGCAGAAAGAAAGTAAAAAAGATATAAGTAAATAGAAAGATATCCTGTTTTCATGGATTGGAAGACTTCACATTCTTAAAATGCTCATAGTACCCAATGTCATCTTCAGATTCAATGCAATTTCTGTGAAAATCCCCAATGACATTTTTGGAAAAAAAAAAAAAAAAGACTCCAAATAGCCAAAACAATCTTGAGAAAATAGAAAAAGCTGGAGCCCTCATATTTCCTAATTTCAATACATATTACACAGCTACAATAATCAAAGCAGTATGGTAATGGCATAAAGATAGACCAATAGATCTATGAAACAAAACAGAAAAAATACTTAAAGACTTACATAATAGTGAAATGATCTGTGGCAAATTGCCAAGGCTTTGCAATGGGGAAGAATAGTCTTTTCAACAAATAGTGGTAGGAAGATGACTGTGTATTTGTAATACTTGAATTTGTTATTGAAAATGCAATTACTTATTGTACTGTGCTGTTTTCAAGGAGAAAATTGAGGTTACGAAGTATAAGTCAACTCTGGATATTTTTGTTCATCTAGTTCCCTAATGTGTTTATTAATTAAGAAGTTATTTTAAAATATAACTATACTGTTATTAAACTAAATATTTCCTAGGGGAAGATTTAGTGTGAACTAAAGTGATACTTCTCAAGCAGCAGAATTCATCTGCAGAAAAATGAAGGTGAAACCTTACCTTACACCATATACAAAATTAATCTCAAAATGAATTAAAGGCCTAAACGTTAAACCTGAAACCATAAAACTCCTAGGGAAACACAAGTTTGGAAAACAAGTTTTGTAACGTTGGATTTGGCAATGATTTCTTAGTTACCACAGCAAAAGCACTAGCAAGAAGGCACAAATAGATAAATGATACCACCAAACTTGAAAACTTCTGTGCAGCAAGGAAAACAATCAACAGAGTTAAAAGGCAACCTACAGAATGAGAGAAAATATTTACAAACCACATATCTTATAAGGGATTAATCTCACAAGTATATAAAAACTCCTATAGCTCAACCTTAAAAAAAAAAAACACCAGTTAGTCAAATTTAAAAATTAGCACTACATTTAATAGACATTTTCCAAAGAATATATACAAATGGCCAATGAGAATACGCAAAAATGTTCAATATCACTAGTCATTAGGGAAATAAAAATCAAAACCACAAGATAATATTACCTTATAGCTATTAGCATGACCATTATGAAAACAAAACAAAATGAAAAACAACACAAATGTTGCTGAGGGTGTGGAGAAATTAGAACTGTTGATTGTAATGTAAAATGTAATATTGATTATAATGTCAAATCATACAGTTGCTATAAAATACAGTATGGGGTTCTTCAAAAATTTCAAAACAGAACTACCATATGATCCAGCTATTCCATTGAGTATATATCCAAAGGAAATAAAATCTGTACATTAAAGAGATATCTGCCCTCCCATGTTTATTGCAGCACTATTCACAATATCCAAGATATGGACACAACACAAGTACCCATTGCTGAATAAATGGATAAAGAAAATGTGGTACATACACACAGTGGAATACTGTTCAACAACAACAACAAAGAATGAAATCCTGCCATTTGCAATAACATGGATGAACCTGAAGGACATTAAGCCAAATAAAATATGTCAGGCACAGAAAAACAAATACTGCATGATCTTACTCATATGTGGACTCTAAAATAGTTGATCTCATAGAAACAGAGTATAATTATGGTTATCAGAAACTGGGGATTTAGACGGCATAGGAAGATGGGAAGATATATGTATTTGTTAACTGGATAGATTTAACCATTCCATAATGCATAAATACTTCAAAATATCATGTGTTTCACAAGAAAAAATACCATGTTATCTGTCAATTTTTAAAAATTAAAATATGTACAAACCTTTAGAAGATAAATTTAAAAGAAATTTAAAAATAAAAAGAAAAATCTACTGGTATTCAAAGCTTTCCAAACATACTTGAAAATAAAAAGTTTGTTGATGACAAAAATATTAATATTTAACTTAAAGATAGTATTTTATTGGAAATGTTGACATATGGTTATAAACATTACAGGCAGGAAAATCAGAATCTGAAAACCCCATAGTAACATTTCCAATGATTTGGAGACAATGTTGTCAAGAACATAAAGAAAATGAGAGAATTCACTGTAAATGGTTTAAAATTTTAATTCAAGATATATATTACATGTAGCATTTACTTATTAGCAATTCCTTTTGTGGCAAATAGTTCATAAAGAAATATTTAACATTTCTTCAAAGAAAAATGACGATGTAAGAAATCATTTCAATGTACAAATCTTTCATTTTTGTTGTGGTGTTTCTAACTCAATTTCTGGAGTATTCCACTGGTATATTATTATATATAATGTGCCATTCTTGCACATATATTTTCTTTAAATTGTCTTGACCAATACAGGGAAAAAAATGCTATAAATAAGACAATTGGCCTTCATTAGTGTTTGACTTTCAGGAGAAAAAAATTCATCCATGCATAATTTTTGTTTATTTAGAACTTTTCTAAAAATAAGTGAATGAAAAGGAGCTATTTTTAACGGTTATAGTGAATTTTGTAGATGAATCAAAGGTATACCTGTTTAGCTCACAAAAGCACAGAGACACAGGAGTAATATTTTTCCACAAATTTTCCTTAGAGGAAGCAAATAAAAAGCACAAAATACAAAATCTGATCTGGGATTTTCATCTGTAATTTATTTAGCACATTTCCAGAGGCAGAGGCTATGATTACACAGTATAAGTGGTTTTGACAACTGTTTTTGGAGTCACATCTAGATTCATATTCCAGAATTAAGTCTCACTAACTGTGTGAGCTTGAATATGAACTTTGCCCTTCTGTATCTCAGTTTTCTCATATATATAATGGGGTTAATAAGTTGGCCTGTTTTATATAATAGTTATAAGAATTATGTGAGATAAACAGTTAAATGTTTAATACAGTTCCTTGTGCATAATTAAATCTGTTAGCTATTATTCGTGTTACATTACCCAAAGAGAAGGGACAGGGGAGTCTGAAAACCACATCCTTAGCCAGCATGAGGCTGAGAGTGGTTAAGGGCAATGGAGCTGGGTCAGACTGTCTGAGTTTGACCCTTACCCTATCCAGCCCCAACTAAGCTTAACTCTAATTAACTGCATCTTAGTCTAATTTACCTAGTTGTAAATCTTGGCAAACTGTTAATATTTAACCTATGACTCAGTTTTCTAATTAGTAAAACAAGCTTAATGATAGCACTTGTTCTGAGACTGTTATGAGAATGACATGTGGAAATAGGTTGAAGGTACTTGGAACAGTCCCTGACACATGTGACTAGTCTATACACTTTCATCTTGTATCATTCCTTGAGCATCTACGGGTTTAACTACCACTCAATGTCTGGTTATCATTAGAATAAAAACCAGCGCTGCACTTCTATGCTCTTCGAAGCACTTAGAAATCCTCATGGACAAGTGCAATGTTTAGAGAATTATTTTCTGGGGAAAAGTCTGGAAACTTCAGAATCCAGGGCTGCAAGTATTAATTAAGAACAACAAATGTCTGAGCTCCCTAAGGCAGCCTTGGTTTTTATTTGAGCTCACAATTCCTGTTTTCTTCTTGTGAGATGCCATATGTGCTCAAAAACCTTTGAGACACTTTGCTTAGTGATCTACACCAGCTTCTTTTCTTTGTTCTCTTTAATACTCAGCAAGATTTAGATATCAGCCCAGTAGTCCATAAAACCTGTAGAGAGTGGGTTATTTCCAACCACGGTGATTGGACTAATTCCAGTAAATGATCATCACAAAGCACATGCTTGCTGACTATGTAAACCAAGAAGGGAGTGTATAGTATTTGTTTTGACAAGTTTGGTCCCACAGTGCTTGCTAATATGCTACTCTTGCTGTCTCAACCTTGGAGATTGGAACTATCGTTAAAATGATAGTAAAAATTGTCTCTCCTTGCAGAGAGCTTTGGTGGCTTTTCCTTGCCTACAGGATCAAGTCTGTCTTACCCAGTCTTTAAGGACTCCCATCCATTAGCTCTAATTGCCCATCCTCTCGACCATGGTGTTTGTTACAACGTGTTTATAAGCTTTTCTTACCGAGATCCATAAAAAAAAAATAAAATTGAGGTCAAATTAGATTGAGAAACACATATTCTAACCATCTCTAAGTACTCAAATTGCATTTTAACATATTAAAGGCTCTGAGAAGTCCTGCATTGAAGAAACCTGCCTGATTTTAGTTAACTCAAACTTACTCAACCAAATGAAGTGAACAATCAACACAACCCCAAAGCACATTTTGCCATTTGAAGCACAACCAATTGGAGAGGCACTGTCTTAAAAGAAAAATTTATTCAATGAGACTAATTTATTTTCTCTCTCCAAATAACGTATGCCCCCACCCATTTCCTGGATATGTGCCCATGTATAGACATACTCATGTGTGTGTGCATGAGTTTTCTCAAGTTGACCACATCCCTGGTCCTCCTCCCCCTAGAAATACTTTTCTCCCACATTTTGACAAACCCTCATTGTGCCATTTGATCCCCTCACAGAGCCTCCCCTGTCAGGTCTAGCAGACATGACTTTCTCCCTGATCGAGATGGCTTCAGCCCTTACTGTCATATATGTCCTGCCATTTACACCTGGTGTCACATCAGTTACATGTTTTACATATGCAAATTGAGGGTCTAAGTTCTTAAAATCAGCAATCACTGTTCAGTTCTTTAAAAAAATGGATCAATTTTGTAGTCAGGCTGTTGAATGAGGTTTCACAGCCCAACCTGTTCTCACTAAGTGGCCTTGCTTTGGACAAGCCTTTACCCTTAGGGCCTCAATGCCACAGTCTGAATGTTCCTCATGGAATTGCTATTGAAAGAAAGTAAGATATATCTATATATATCTATATATATGTATAGATATATAATTTTTTAAATATATATATTATATATATATATATTTTTTTTTTTAAGACAGATTTTCTCTCTTGTTGCCCAGGCTGGAGGGCAATGATGGGATCTCGGCCCACTGCAACCTCTGCCTCCAGGTTCAAGATATTCTCCTGCCTCAGCCTCCAGAGAAGCTGGGATTACAGGTGCCCGCCACCACGCCCAGCTAATTTTTTGTATTTTTAGTAGAGACAGGGTTTCACCATGTTTGCCAGGATGGTCTTGAACTCCTGACCTCAGGCGATCCACCTGCCTCAGCCTCTCAAAATGCTGGGAAGTAAGATACTTTATGTGCAGGACCTGGCATACAGAGGACACTCAATAAATATCATTAAAATTGTGGTCATGTTGCTTCCATGAAGCCTAGCCTTTTATAGTTACTGAACAATTTTAGTCATTGGTTTAATTAATGGAATGATACTGTTTGCTCTCTGCAAAGTTCCTCAGCTTCTGTTATCCCATCTGTAACACACCAAAGCAATAGGCATCGACAACAGAGTGGCGATGGGAATGTGCAAAGCATGTTGTGGGGATGAAAAGGGTAAGGGCTCTGGGACAGAAGCTGCAGGTGAGAGGGTCAAGAGGAGGTGGGGTTTGCCAGCAAAGGACTTTGAGGGCAAGCGCTGCCCCACTACACAGCCCACTCGGCTGTTTCTCTACCCAAGAACCATGAGAATGGCACATAAACACCCTCTCGTCATTTATAACGTTTCTCTTTCTCGATCTAACAGGCCCGAAGAATATGCTGATTTGATATTACGCCATTCTGACAAAAGAAAATGATATCGATTCTAAATGGAATAGCGTGTTTTGTAATGTTAATGGCTCAAAATCTCTTTTTTTCACAATGCAGAATCTCTGTGAGAAAACAGTGGCCTCATTAATGCCTTGCATACAGACTCCTCATTGTTTTTACTTGTGCTATTTCTTTGCACTTGGATGCAGAAGCAATAAATTTCCAGGGAAATGAAACTCACTTATCAGATTTCTCAGCATCAAGTTTCATATTAGGAACGAAAAAATCAGTCTAACTGGACTCAATATAGCTGTAAACCAATATATGTAAGCAGTATCAGAGATTAAGCCGTCACCGTTGCGTTTGTGAGCTTCCCATTTCAATCTGGAAGGAATAACCATTTTCCTAGCTGTTATTTAATGATGTAAAATATTCCTTAAAACAATAAATCAAATCAATTCAGGCAACATTCAAAAGACCAAATATTGTTCTCTTTGAAAGAAAAGCATGAATCACAGGAGCACATTTTCCCTTTAAAAAGTTCATTTCCTAAATTTTAAAGGCAGTAATATTTTTACTCTTCTAGTGATGCTATCAAAGGTACTAAAAATCAGTTTATGAGGCAATCTGAAGTTTCTCATTTAGAAAAAAAGTTCTCACTCCAAAGTCTTTGGTTTTTTAATATAAGATCAAGTTCTAACCAATATAATTTGCTTAACATTATTTTCGTTTACTATCAAGCACTTCCCTTTGTACCAAGAAAATATTCACAGTCTTATATTAAATTTAAAAAATATAAAGAGTTATTATTAAAATATGTAGCTATAACCACAAATGAATTTATTTTTAACATTGCCGTGCTGGTTTGGAAAATGGGGTATGACTGAGATGCATCATAATTATTAGTTTCTCTATTTTGTTTTATGTTTGGGTTTTTACAAACATGCACATACAAACACAAACGCACACAATAAATGTATGTACAAGTTATGGCATATACTATGTATACTTAAAATTCTAATTAAAGCAGTTAGCTATGACTCTCATTTAGCAGCACGTGAAATGAGTAATTATGCTTGTTGAAAGAGGCTAGGAAACAGCGTCAGCAACTGTGAAAGAGCGTCTCATAGATCTGCAACCCTTAAACCAAGAAGTTGGTAGAGAGAAAAATCAGAAAGTAAAAACCAAACGTGACGCTTTACCAGCGCTTTCTCCGCAAGTGTGCTGTGATGTATTGTTTATAAGCGATGGTTCTAATTTACAGTGCAAGAGTCCAACATCCTTCTTGCAACAGCACATGCCTGCGGATTTATTTTAACCAAAATTTTAAAAGATTCAAAATGTTATAGCCATTTTGGGAATACCTTCAATCCAGAGCGTCTGCACAGTGTCTAACTTCAACATTTAGACAAACAATTTCAATTTTAAGCTCCTCTTTAAGGAAAAACTTGGTTTAAAAAAAACACTTATGAACATAATTGTACAAAAAAGATACTGTTTACAGACATTTATGCACTTGTTGTTTAGAAGAATGTTTTAAAATCATACATAAAAATGTTGTCAAATGGAATAAAAGAGAAAATAGGAAAACAAACACAAGAAAACCTGTGCTGTGGTGAAAGGAAATAGAAAGGGCTGAAGATCTAATTCACTGGGCACTTGCAGCTCACCTTTGTTGAACAATTGGCCTTGAAAACTTTGCTCAGTTACATTTTATTCCACGTTTGTTGTTTCTGAGCCCTCATTTTCACTTTTTTGATGTTCAGACAAGGCTTAAACAGTGCATCAATTTATTATTACATATCCATGTCTAAAACAACTTACCAAATTGCAATTATTGTTCTTTAATCAATAGGTCCTCTTTAAATTATATTTTTTCTTAAAACATAGTCAATGCAGTTACAAATCTGCCCAAACTCACCTAGAAAGTGCCTGGGAAGTCTACAATTCCCTTTCTGATCTCTGCCACTACGAGGCACTGCAGCCTGCTTTATGAAGGGATGAAATCCGGTGAAGTGAATATTCCCCACAACTATGGCTCTGGTGTCATTCCCTATTTAATGGCTGTCAGTGAGGGGGAAAGACAACGTGGCGGGTAATTAAAACCAAATTGCAGGCAGGAGATGACTGCACAAGAATGATATTGTCATTAATACTGATTTAACATGCACCTGGGTAAGGTGAGGGAGTGCGGCAAGGGAATTCACACTGAAGCCAGGGTTGCCTGATTTAAAGATGTA
Organism: Sapajus apella; assembly: GCF_009761245.1. Classification (NCBI taxonomy): domain Eukaryota; kingdom Metazoa; phylum Chordata; class Mammalia; order Primates; family Cebidae; genus Sapajus; species Sapajus apella. The sequence continues at coordinate 5,964,248 of NW_022437020.1, read as the reverse complement.
GTGTTTCCAGCTGAAGCATGTTTAAAAACTGAATAAAACCATCATATTATGACAGCAGAAATAAAATGGAAACAAATGTTCTACATATGTCTGTAAAGCAAAAAAAAAAAAAAAAAAAAAAAAAAAATCTTCCATTTCTTATAGCTCCACGGACAGAGCATATGTCTCCTCCTCCGAAGACCAAAAGTATTTTTGCAGAAGGTTTTCTTCCCATGTTGTTGACTTCTCCTGAATAGGTTTGTAATCTGCTCATGTAGTTTTTTGTTTTCACAAGACTGTGGAGATAGAACATTTTGGGAGAGAGATTTACCCCATGGGACTCGGGATTTTCCAATCATGAACACCTTGCTACAGCCATTGAAATCTAGGACTGAAAGCTTGTCAAAGGTGTGGGCAATATTGTTTATAATATGAGGCAGGTGGCTCACTAAAGTGAATTCCCTCCAAAAGAAGAGGATTTTTCATCTTAGCATCCCTGAAATCTCTTTAAAAATTTTAGTGATAAATGGCAAAACCCAGGAAACAATCACTAATCAAAGTTCAAATTACATAATCTATTTTGTTTAATATATGTAAAATAATCTGGTCAATATTTTTCCATATTCACTAAATATTTCCATATTATGGCTTAGGCTAAATTTTATATTTGTTGTCAGAGGAAAAGTACCACTGTGGTCTAGATCATGTACAAATTAAAAGCAACATCCTATTTAAAGAGTTACTGAATGTTTCAGGCAGAAAGTGTGCCAAAGATTTGTTTACAGAGAGGGAGAAATGGTTGAAGTTCAGCCTAAGACTGAAAACCCTGTTCTGATTGATAAATCTCCTTCTGGTTTCACCTTAAATGAAATGTGTGCATTATAGAAATTGTTATCCTTCTGCCCAGCACCAAAAGAGATGAATCATTAGGGATGTCATGAAGATTTATAATCACATCATAAAGAAAGTAAATTCAAAGAGCATTCCTTGGGCAATAAAGAACATATTATTGAGAAAGAGCTCACTAAACAAGGTCAGGTAGGAAAAAATGATCAAATGTCATGGTTGCTGGATCTAGACAATGAGAGTTGTTTTCATGCCGAAGTCATGATTTACAAAACAGTGATCAAATCTTCTGAATTTTTTTCCACAGTACTTTGTTATTGACATTTTTAATGGCTTTTACATTCACAGATCTTTTATCTATTTGTTTGTTGGCTTGTTTCATTCCTTCATTTTGGGGGGATGTTTGCTGGACTCAGGAGCACGCTGACATATAAAAAGTGTGAGTAAGCCTAATGACACTGAGAAATGGAAAAAAGTTGGAACTTTTGCCTTTATGAAGTAGTACACATATTCTGTCGTATCACGGGATCCACCATTGGCCACTGAGATTTTAGAGGATTAAGGGACAGATGAAATAGAAAGGAAGTTTATTTCATTTGCCCTTTATAAAATGTCAAAGACAATTTTCTCCAAGAAGGAAACTTCTTGAAACTGAGACACTTCCTGGATGATCCAACCTGCCCATTCAGGCCAGGGACTCTTTGATACCCGAATCCCAAGGCAGGAGAAGCTGCACTTTGGGTGCCAGACAGAATTTTGCTTTCCAATTCAGTTTTCACATTTGCACTTTAGACATCAGTGAAGCTCATCTCCACTCAAGTCTGTGAATTATCTAGGATCAGCAGCTCTTATGAGGGAGTGGTGGAAGAAGATCCCAGTGGTCTCAACGGAGAAATAATTTTGGAAATGATGCATATCCTCACATTTCAAGCTATACAATAAGTGCACTGCATCTGAAAGCCCAATTGTTAAGGAAACTTGCTGACTTGAGTGAAAGGGACAATTATTTGTAGAGAAAAGGATGCTTTGCTATAATTAATATTGACTTAGGAACAGCTACATGTGGCAGGTCCCCTTGTTCTGACTGGTCTGTACCAGGGCACATGTGTTGGAGACATGCACAGCGACAAAGGGATCAGCATTTAAGCTCTCTTTCCGATTTTCACCCCATTTACTTTCGGATGAAACCTGGCACTCACAATCTCTTGAACTGTTCTCCCAGGTTGACGGTGTAACAAATATAATTTTTCAGCAAGATGGCTGCTGCCAGAAGCAGGCTCAGAAATGTCCATTTTAATTAAACATTTTACTTTCAATTACATTTCACAGTTTGCACATGGTGACACACGCTTTCATCACAAGGACTTTCAGATTGCTGTATTAGTACTGTCTTCCTATGCAGAAAAATGTGTGTCAGTGGAAATTACTCACATATGAAAAACACACTTTTTCCTTTGACTTGATCTATGGGAAGTTATTTACAAAAAGAGAATAGTAGTAGCTATTTCTAGCCTTCTGACCGGATTTTGAGGTGTTCAGTAGCAGGGAGCCCTCAAACTGATAAAGGGGCAATGATATGATAACTTATAGCAGAAGAAACCTATGTTTTGTTATGTATGCTCTTTCTTGATATGAGAAAAATATATGGCTATGCAACTTTACTGATGTTTCTGTGCCAAGATAAGTTATTTTTAAAAAAGATTTTCACTTAAAAGTACCCAAAATTTATAAAGTACCCCTAAAAGCAAATTAACCAGATTTGATTCCTATCCTCCAGAAGCTTATAATACAAAGTATACATACGCACAGACATGTATTTTATTTCAAAATGATACGTAAACACATATTTCAAGAACCTTTTTAGATGTCTCCAGATTAGGAAAATATCTTTACTGCAACAAGATAGTAAACTCATTGGTGGCTCTTTCTGGAGCATACCACTTGAATAATTTATCATTCCAAGAAGGCAGGGAAGAATTTTTTGTCAGTGTGCAGGTTGTACATTTCATATTCAGCAGATAAAATTGGGGAATAATGCAGCTCAGGGATCGTTTTTTAAATATTCATCTGAGAGAAGAGTACTAGAGAGAAAACAGTTTGTGAGAGACCACTTCACATTGTTTTAAGTGAAATATCTTGGGCGATCATTCCCCCAACTCAGACATTTAACTAGAAATTAACTAAAAGCTGAAATTCTCATGGACCAAAGGCTCTCTGCTGATTGTCCTACAAATAGCTTCCGTGGCAATTTCTTGGTTAAAGTCAGCCTAGGAGGGAATTATGTAAAGGTAGAGAAAGGTCTAATTTGCTTCTTTCAGTTTCACTTTTGAACACTGTTTTTTTCTTTATAAATTTTTCATTATTAAATGATATTAAATGTGTCAGCCCTCCCTCCCTTCCTTCATTCCTTTCTGCCTTCCTTCCTTCCCTCTTTCCTTCCTTCCTTTCTTCTTTTCATCCTTTCTTCTTTCCTTCCTTTCTTTTATTTCTTCACAAAATAGTGGACTCAGAAAAATATATTTGCATATTATTTAGTTATTTGTTTCATACTGTTTATTTCCACATTAGTAGAATTATCTCAAAGAGAGCTGAGAGGTCAGATTTTACGGGATATTAGATTACAAAATTCATATTAGATTATAAAATTCATATTTTTGTCATGAAGGGGTACTCATGCTTGCATTTAATTCTCAAAGGAACACATTAAGAAAATATCATCACAGAACATAAGAATAATAATTCTAAAATTAGAAAAGTATTCAAAAAACTTACCAATATAACTGTGAATGATGCTAGGACTAAATTCAAGATTAGCCCACTGCATAGAACAGATCATTTTTCAAAATTTACCTTCACAAGATCTTTTTTTTTTTTAATAATTGCTTGCATGAGCTAAAACTCATGACAGCCACATAAGACAGGAGATTATTACTTCTCAACTGAAGAAACTGAAGTACTTAAGCAAAGTCACACGTTTGGATGGCCCGTGTGTCAAGATAATGTTTTACCTGACAAGCGGATGCAGTGTATGTGGAATGAAGAGCCAAGTATACATCCCATTTCAGAAAATGAAGTATGCTCCTCCTGCACTAATCTCCAGAAAGACAAAGCCTTAAACGATCAGCTGGACAAAAAGACTCCCTAAAAAAGAGGCTGTGGGCCACCCACAGAAAGCAGGCTAGAATAGATGTGGGATACCGCCGATATTCAGAAAAGTGATTCCCCATAGAACCCATGAAAAATGTATAGCTACATCCTTTGAACATTTGTGCATATATATGTGCATATGTGTGTAACACATACATGCCACACGTGTGTGTTTTCATCTAGATGATGGTAAAGATGTCTTTGAAAATGATTACTCAATTTTGAAACTAACCCACCCATCAACACTGAAAATATTGGTAACCCACTAGTTAGATTTTCTTATTATTGTTAATATTTTATTGTTGTTAATTTATCATTCTAATGACTAACATGGAGCTAACATCTGAGCCCTTCTCCCATAATTTACCCCAGAATGAACTTAACCAAGTAATTTGCCTCTTTAGGCATTATTTTTTTTCTTTGCAACATAATGATAACAATAATAACTGGCTTGTCTAGTCATACTACAATTAAATAAGTGAATGTATGTAAAGTACTGAGCCCAGGATATTAAAAAATAATGCACACTCAATAAATGTTAACTGATTATTATTATGCACAAACATATACAGCATTTCAACTTCTAAGGAGATACAGATATTGTAGACCAGGTTATTTACGAGTTTACATTATTAAACTATTCCTAATTACTGACCACAGAGCTTAGTACCCAAAAAGTGCCCAAGAAGTGATTTTGAATTAATTAAATATTTATCTTGACCCTCTTTTAAAATACGCTAATCTTAGTATCCAGGATAATGCTTATACTTAATATACATTCCCTGAAGAAAGTTACACTGCCCTCTCATCTCTCCATATCTTTTAAAAATTCTTGTAGAATGTCTTTCTCCTAAATTGTTTCCAGGTTGTTGGCTATTATGATTAATGCTGCCAAAAATATTTGTACATGTTCCATTAAAATAAATAAATAAATAGATTTTTTTCATTTCTTTTGGAAAGATACCTAGGAGTTTAATTTCTAGATTATATGGTTACTTTATGTTAAATGTTTTAAGAAGCTGCCAAAAGTTTTCAAAATGGCTGTACCATTTTACATACCCTTGGGGAATGTATGAAGGTTCCTGTTAATCCGCCATCTCACCAACACTTGTTATTGTCTGACTTTTGGATTATCATGATTCAAGTGGACATTTAGTGTTGTCTCATTACGGTTTAAATTTGTATTTGCCAATGACTAATGATGTCTAGCATCTTTTCATGGGTTTATTTGGTCTTTGGTGAAACTTTTTTTTAAGTTATTGCCCATGTTTTAAATTATTATTATTTAAACTATTACTTTAAAACATGTTGCCCATATTTTAAATTATTATTTAATTTATTACTTTCTTATTATTAAATTGTAAGTAATCTTAATATATTTTAGACCTAAGATTTATTATTAAATTGTAAGTAATCTTAACATATTTTAGAGCTAAGATTTTAAAAAATCAGATATGTGATTTGAAAATATTTACTCTCAGGATTTCACTTCTGTTTTTATTCTTTTAACAGTGTCCTTTGAAGCAGAACTTTTGAATGTGGCTAAAGTCAAATTTATCCAACTATTCTTCTATATGTCAAGATCTTCATGTCATATCTAACAACTCTTTGTGTATTGATGGTCCGGAAGAACTTTCTCACAAATCTTTAATCTTGAAGTTATATTTTTTAGCCCTTACCTTTAGGCTTATGATCCCTTTTGAGTTAGCCTTTGCACATGATGAGAGGTAGAGATGAAGTTAATTTTGTGCATGCAGTATCTACTTGTCTTAACACCACTTGTTGAAAAGACTCTCCTTTTCCTGATTGAAATACCTTGGCACCTTTGTTAAAAATATCTATTGACCATAGTTGTAGAAGTTTACCTCTGGAATTTGAAATCTGTTCCATTCATCTAAATGCTTATATTAGCATAATCACACCACTTTTTGATTAATCTGGCTTTATAGTTAACTTTTCTAAAAGGTAGTATGGTAGGCAGCATCTTACAATGACCTTCTACATTTCCCATCAGAATCCCTGGAACTACAAATATGATAAATTATCATGCCTAGATTGTGAGACACCACTTAGAAATAGTGACTTTGCATGTGTGATTAAGGTTACTAATCAGTTGGCTTTGACTTAATCAAAAGAAAGCTCCTCTGCATGGATCTGATTTAATGACACCAGGGCTTTGAGAGCAGACTTTCTCTGACAGCAGCAGAGAGTATCTAGGAGAGATTTTGTGTGTGAGAAAGATGTGGCACACTGTTGCTTCCTTAAGCACTGAGGAAGCACTATGAAAACAAATGCAGAAGGGCTCTAGAAGCAAACAGCAGCTTCTAAGTGATAGAAACATGGTAGCAGGCACTTCAATTCTGCCGTAGGAAGAAGTAAATTTTTCCAAGAACAGGAATGAGCTTTGACGTCAGTTGAGAACAAAGCTAGCTGACACTTTTATTTCATTCTTGTGACACACTGAGCATAGAAATCAGCCCTACCATGCTGCACTTCTGATACATGGAATTGTGATGGACTAACTGGTTTTTGTTTTTGGCTCCATTTATGATCATTTGTTTTATGACAAAAGTAAACTGACGACATTATAAATTCTTCAACTTTGTTCATCTTTTTCAAAATTGATATGGATGTCCTGAGCATCCTTCATTTTCATAAAAAGTTTGAAATTGACTTGTTAAATTCTAAAAAGAGCCCTGTAGGATTCATAGAATTGGTATGTCATTTAGAGTAGAATTGCCATCTTAACAATGTTAAATCTTTCAACTTATAACATTGAATAAATTTTCTTTTATTTAAATCTTTTTCTAATTCCTCTCAATAATGTTTTATTTTTCTTAATATACAAATCTTGCAATATTTTATTAAATTTATGCCTAAGCATTTTTTCTATGATATTATCAATGGAATTATTTTCTTAATTTTAGTTTTGAATTGTTCCTTGCTAGTATACAAAAATGCAATTGATTCTGGAAAGTGAATTTGTATCTTCTGCCCTTGCTAAACATATGTAATAGTTTTTGTAATTTTTGAGGTGATTCCTTAGGATTTTTTACACAAAGTATCAAGTTAGATGCAAAAAAATGACTTGAAATTTTCCTTTCCAAACCCAGAGCTGTTTTTCCCCCACTATGAAATTTACTTAGGTACAAGGAAATTGTTGAACAGAAAGTGATGAGAAACTTGTCACATCCCCCATCTTAGCGAGAAACATTTCAGTCTTTAACCGTTAAGCTTGATGTCAACTGTGAAGCATTTTTAAATAGATGTTTTTATTAAATTAAGAAACTCCATTTCATAATTAATTTGTAGAATAATTGTTAAATTGTTGAATGTGTGTTAAATTTTATAATGTGCTTTCTTAATTTATTAAAACGATACTATTTTTGTTTTGTATTCTATCAATATGGTACATTACTTTTTTTTTTTTTTGGATGCTAAACTAAGCTGAGTAAACCCCACTTGTCACGATATATGATGCTTTTTTAATGTGTTGCTTGATGTCATTCACTAATTTTTTTAAAGGTACCTGTGTTTCTGTTTATGAAGGTTCCTAGTCTGCAGTTTTGTTTTATTGTGATGTCTTCATCAGGGCTCAGTTTCAGAGTAATCATGACTTCTTAGAATGAGTTGGGACATGTTTTCTCTACCTCTATTATCTGAAAGAACTTGTGAAAGATTGGTTTGGTTTAAATATTTTGTTGTATTCACCAAAGAAACCTTCTGAGCCTGAAATTTTTGGGAGAGAGGGATGTTTTCAATTATATAATTTCTTTACTTGTTATCGATTTATTCAAATGCTTTATTTCTTCATGAGTCAATTTTGGTAATTTGCATCTTTTAAGGCATGTGTCATTTTATCTCTGCTGTCAGATTTTTTGACCTGTCAAAATATTAAATATGAAGAAATATTTTCATCATATTCCCTCATAATTATATTCATTTGTTAGAGTTACTGATGATGTCTACTTTTTTCATTTCTAGTTTTAATAAGTTATGTCTTGTTATTTTTCTGGCAGTTTAGCTAAAGGATGATTGGTTTTCTTGAGATTTTAAGAAACCAATTTCTGAGTTAATTGATTTTCTTCATTTTTTTCTTTTATTCTTTTTACTTTATCTGTCTTGAGTCTAGTTTTCTCCTTTTTTCTAATTATTTAAGGTGGAGGCTTAGATGATTACTTTGAGATTTTTCTTGGCTAATATAGGCATTTGAAACAGAAAAGTCCCATCTAAGTTCTACTTTAGCTGAGTAATTTTTCATATAATGTACTTTCATTTTTATTCAGTTAAAAATATTTTTTAATTTTCTGTAGGCTTTCTCCTTTCACTCATAGGTTACTTAGAAGTAGGTTATGTAAATGTCCAAGTATTTGGATACATTCTAGATTTCCTTTTTCTCTGGGAGGGCTGGTGGACAGAGACAGAGTCTCACTCTGTCTCCCAGGCAATGGTGTGATCTAGGCTCACTGCAGCCTCTGCCTCTTGGGTTCAAGTGATTCTCATGCCTCAGCCTCCCCAAGTAGCTAAGACTACAGGTCCATGCACCACCACTGCACCCAGCTAATTTTTCTATTTTTAGTAGAGAAGGGATTTTACTATGCAGCCATAAAAAACAATGAGTTCATGTCCTTTGCAGGGACATGGATGGACCTGGAAATCATCATTCTCAGCAAACTGACACAGAACAGAAAATCAAACACCATATGTTCTCACTCATAGGTGGGTGTTGAACAATGAGAACACATGGACACAGGGAGGGGACCATCACACACTGGGGTCTGTGGGGGGGAACTGGGGGAGGGACATCAGAGGATGGGGAGTTGGGGAGAGTAAACATGGGGAGAAATGCCAGATATAGGCGATAGGGAGGAAAGCAAAAAACCACATTGCCATGTATGTACCTATGCAACAATCTTGCATGTTCTTCACATGTACCCCAAAACCTAAAACGCAATACACACACACACACACACACACACACACACACACACACACACACATATATATAGTAATTTTCTACTGTAAATTTCAATATATATATATATATACATATATATATATATATATATATATAAACAACTAAACATGAAGAAATAGATGTGAATGAAAAAATGAACAATGGAAAATTACCTAAGAATTTTAGGCATCCCTCAGAAATATAAAACAGAAGCAAATAAAAGCACAGTATAGTGATGAAAACTTTCTTCAGATACCACCTTACCACCCAAAAGAAAAAAAAGATCTACGTGACATATCCTCTTTCCAAATCCAATGAAAAGACAATTACATTTTATTTAAGAAAGAAAAATTACAAACACATAGTTAAGAAAAATATTCTCTGATTTACAGCCATACTAATAATCACAAAATAGATTAGACTCAGACATTTTGCAGCACTGAATGACGAAACACACTGAGGACATGCTTATTTATTTATGAAGAGGAACAATTTTGATACAGTGTATTTCTAAAGAGCCCAATGTTCTACTGTAAATTTCAAGTATGTAATAGCTAAGAAAATTTACAACTTGTACATTCCTTGCAATAGTACCTGAAGAATATGCTCCAGTCAAAGAAGAGATAAATAAAAATATTCAAAATAAAATTCACAATAAGGACTGAATTTATATAAATATAACAAATTTTTGACAGCAATTCTAAATAGTTAAATTTGATTATATTATTAGATTCTAACATCAGAGATTATGCTCTTAAAATGCTTGCAAATATTAAAATAATTGAGCAACAGTAAATAAAACTAAGAAGGGCCGGGCGCGGTGGCTCAAGCCTGTAATCCCAGCACTTTGGGAGGCCGAGGCGGGTGGATCACGAGGTCAAGAGATCAAGACCATCCTGGTCAACATGGTGAAACCCCGTCTCTACTAAAAATACAAAAAATTAGCTGGGCATGGTGGCGCGTGCCTGTAATCCCAGCGACTCAGGAGGCTGAGGCAGGAGAATTGCCTGAACCCAGGAGACGGAGGTTGCGGTGAGCCGAGATCGCGCCATTGCACTCCAGCCTGGGTAGCAAGAGCGAAACTCCGTCTCAAAAAAAAAAAAAAAAAAAAAAAGACTAAGAATATATTTTCAGGAAAAAGTACAAGAGCATAGACTGCTGGAGAGGAGAATAAGAATATGCTTAATTCTTCATTTTCATTAGAAAAATGTATTTTAAAACTTTATATTTAGAAAAATAAAATTAAGGAATATCTTTGTAAAGTTCTAAAGTTATGACAAACAAGTTTAGAATAAGATTATTATCTTTAAAATACTGAGGCAGAGGAGAGCAGGGGAAGAAAGAGATCAAAGAAGAGTGGAATAAAATTGCACCAAACAAAATCAATTAAAAAAACAACAAAACTGACTCTCAATGGCTAGAAAGCTAAGCTAAAAGTACAATAAGAAAACATTTAAAGAACTTAAAACAGTATTGCACAAGTAAAAATTAAATATTAGTACTACAGATACAATTTCTGGTACACCATCCAAACAAACAACAACTTTAAAAAAAATCACAACTGAATGCTATTTATAGGAGATGCACAGAATAGAAGAAAAAAAAGAAAAATGGGGAAAAAAGGATCAAAGATTTTATAGGAAGATTCTAATAAAAAATAAGGCCATGGCATTATTTCCAATATGTTTTCACCAGGAGCCATTAAGCAGGTAATAAAGGCATTTACTATTTGTATAGAAGGTACAGTTCATCATGGTGCTATAAAAGCAGTAGACATTCACATGCGTCATAACACAGACCAAAAATATTAGTAATCCATTATCAGAAATACAAGGAAAGGCTGGGTGCGATGGCTCATGCCTGTAATCCCAGCACTTTGGGAGGGCGATGCAGGTGGATCACCTGAAGTCAGGAGTTTGAGACCAGCCTGAACAACATGGCAAAACCTGGTTGCTACTAAAAAAAATAAAATAAAATAACTGGGCATGGTGGTGTGCACCTGTAATCTCAGCTACTAGGAAGGCTGGGACAGGAGAATTGCTTGAACCCAGGAGGCAGAAGTTGCAGTGAGCTGAGATCATGCCACTGTACTCCAGCCTGGATGACAGAGTGAGACTCTGAAAGGAGAAAGAGAGAAAGAGAGAGAGGAAGGAAGGAAGGGAGGGAGGGAGGAAGGAAGGAAGGAAGGACAATGCAATACAAGGAAAACGAAGAGAAGTACACTTATTGTGGGAGATGTGGATTTTTTTTTTTTTTTTTTTTAGTATTTCAAAAGTAGACGATAGAAAACATAAGTATATTCAAAATATAAGAAATATAATAAGGTTGACTTGTATATTTATTGTTCTTACTACCTATAACAATAATGGTTAAGACTGCCTAACAGTTTACTCAATGCCTGTTTAAATGGATTATCCAAGATGGTGCATATAACAATTGAGAGTGTTACTTCTATTATTATATATGTACATATTTTGCAATGAATGAGAGGTTTCTATGTTGCCCAGGCTGTCCTCAAACACCTAGCCTCACCTCCTCATGTGCCAGGACAATAGGCCTGAGCCACCACTCCCAGCACTTCTATTATATTTTTCGACAGATGAAAATAAAACATACTGAGACTGAAGAAATTATTTTCCTGGGTCTGGTAACTAGTAAATTCTATAGTGATATCAAACCTAGATCTGTCAATTCCAAAAGTCACATTCTTAACCAGATGGTCACAAAGCATAAATTTTACAAGGAATTTATATGAACACATTAAAAAAAAAAAACCCTGGAAACTGATAACTTTTCTCTAAAGTAAAAACTGTAACTTTTCAAATGTTTAAACACAGAAAATTTTCTAAATAACAAATCAGAAGGTTATGAAACCTACATTTGCAACCTTAAGAAAAAGCAGGACTAAAATAATTGAAAAATGTAGAACCAAAACTATACACAGAAAATAAACTATTATATTTAATATATTAATTGTTATGAAATAATATGTGAATGAATTAATTATTTAGCTTTGAAATTAATTATTTAGCTTTTCAAAGAACTTTGAAAATGTCTTAAGAAACATAGGGCGAACAGGAAGATTTCAATTAAGAGAATAAAGAAAATTACTCGCTAAAATTGAATAGTAAATACAAAAACTTATTCAAAAACAAAAAGGTGACATTTACAAGTTTTATCATTACAATTATTATTATTTTTTTTAAGAGACAGGTTCTTGCTATGTTGCCCAGGTTGGATTTGAATTCCTGGGCTCAAGAGACCCTTCCGCCTCAACCTGGCAGAAGCTGGATAACCCTGATGAAACGCTGTTTCAGATGAATAAACAACGGAAAGAAGCAACAATATATTGAAAAAGGATAATAATGACAAGAAACTTCCACTGAGATACTCTAAAGCACACAAAAATGTCATCAAATCCTCACACCTCAGTATTAGTTCAGGAGTACACATTTTTCTCAATGTAAAGAAACAGTCCTGAAATAAGCCAATCATGTATGGGAATCTAATGCACAATAAAAAGAGTTTTATTGTGTTTATATATTCTGAAAGAAATATAGATTAGTTGATAAATGCAATTTTTCTCCTTTAGAGAATTTTGCTTGCATTTTATGGATTCAAGTAATCAGTGCTAAAATTTAAGAAAAACAGACCAGGGAAATACATTTGCAACACAAATGATAGCATTAAAACTATTCATTCTAATTTATAAACATATTTTACTAATCAGTCAATAAATAATAAGCTTCCCCCACAAGAAAAATGAACAAAAACATGCATGCAATATGAGAAAGAAAATACACAGATGACTAATAGATCTGAAACAGAATTTTAATATTACTAATAATTTTAAATGTATGTTAAAATACTAAAACATCATGGTTCAATTATAGGCTAGTAAACTATTAGCATACAATTGAAAATGTGCATTCTAATGACAACTTTTAAACAGTAGCTTTTTACAATAGCTATAGAGATCTGATAGTATTTATCACAATTTAATGTATATGCTGTTTTGATGCAACAATTCCACTTATACAAAGTCATTCCAAGAAGGAAATAATGCTAATAATTTTCCAGAAATAAAATCAGTAAATATTCTCCAACTTATTTAAGGGACTACCTTAACTTTGATTCTAAACTTGACAGAGACATTTCAAAATGAGAAAATTCAAAGTCAACTATCATATAACTGGATTCACAAAGGCAAAATGAAATATTAGTGAATCTAACCCAGCAATGCATAGGAGATAAATAAGGAAGATCAACTTTACTTTATTCTGGGAATGCAATGCAAGGTTGATTTAACATTTAAATATTATTGAAACAGATAAGACAAAAAAAAAAAAAGAAACCATATTGTATAGTCACCCCGATAAAAGCTCTTGATAAAATGTAGGATTCATTTAATATAAAAGCTATACACCATTTAGAAATAAAAAGGCAATCTAGGGCTCTCTCACCTGAGGAGCACCCAGGAGCTGAAGGCCATTGCATTTGTTGGTGTAGCTGAGTGAGCACTCCTCCGGGCTGAAAAGGACTGACTCACCTCCTTTTGAGTAGCTGGTAGATTTACTATGTGGGGCAGGGGGAACTTTCCCAGTATATTATTCTTATTCTGATTATTAGTGTCAGTCATGAATTAGATTACTCACTCAAAACAAGCTTTAAATTCCCTCTTATGTATGAAAAACATCCAATATTTGAAATAGAAATAACTCAAATTAATATAAAGTTTTCTGCTTAATTATTGTTTCTTAAAAAGTTCTCTTTTTTAAGAAATGTGAATTTCAGTATCAAAGAGGAAAGTGCACATATTTTTGGAGCCCTCTGACGCGATATAAGATTGTTTTTGCATTTGCTATGGTGTAGGTTGCAGCATGGATCATGCTGCTTATTAATAGGCCTGATTGTGACAGAGTAACACTCATTTCATTATAATGAGGAGGTTGTTCATATCTAAGGGAGTAATGCATCAGGAGCATTCATAAAAATACAAAATAGTTTAACTTGATAATAGTATTCCAATCTCTTGATGAATCTTATCTTTACAAGATTTTTCACCTTTTTTAATGCAAAGTCAATAATCTAGTATTTTTATTTTTGTCTTAGTCTCGAATTTTTGTGATGAGTTGCTCAAGCATCATAAAATTGAACAGCTTGAGATTAGCATGCAAGGTTTTAGTCATAAAAGCTTAACTCTCAAATACCATATTATAATTTAGCTATTTATCCACAATCAAATTTATAGTAATTAAATAAAATGCATAAGGATTTTAAATCCATCTTACAAGCTAATCTAATTTATATTTATAACTTCATAATTATATTATGTTCCAATGATTACAAGAATCATACATATTGAGAGTGAACAATATAGATAGACTTTTTTTTCCCCCTTGGTTATTTGATCTCACTAATTATACATTTAATAATGATCAATTATAAGTTAATGTACATAATTGTTTTATTAAATCTAAACTCCACAGTTAAACACTTATTAAATAATCTAAGTTAGCATTACCCTTTAACGTCTCTCAGTAAATTAGACTTACATTTACTCACCTAAAATTTTAAGAGTTTTAAATAATCTTTTGTTCTACTAACTACCTTCTTTTCATGAATTCTGGTTGGTGCAAAAGTAATTGTGGTTTTTGCCATTGAAAGTAATGGAAAAGACCTCAATTACATTTGCACCAACCTGATAGGATAAACCAATCTACTTATTCTAACACAGCAAGATAATCAGGTGTAAAATCTTAGACTTTCAATGTTTGGGCCTATTTTGTTTGTTGGTTTGTCTGAATGTTAGTATTGAAGAGAAAGGATTAATTTTATTTTACATGGAGTAGTATAGTAATAAGCTGAAGAGCTGGTAACTTTCCCTTAGCCAACCCCTGTTCTAAGCTCTTTACATCAACATATCATTTAACTTTCAAACAACCCTGAAGGGTAGTGCTATTATTATTCTTTAAGGGAAGAAGAAACTGAGACATAGAGAAGTTAACTTAAACTTTCTCAACGTCAAACAGGTAGTGAGTAAAAGAACCACGCACTTGAACTCTAAAGTTCAGGCTCTTAACCATTACTTTTTCCCCCGGCATCAATATCTTTGACTTCAACTTACAGGAGCTTAAAGACTGAGAGTTGCAAATATAATAAGTTATTTATCACCTCCATGTAATCCTTTCCTGTTGGGAAAGCTAAGAATGTCTTTCTTGTTTTATAGCAAATGTTTCTAATTAAGGCATGTGAGAGGGGAATTTTCCATTTATTAAACTATATATGGTTCTTGAATTCTGTTTATGTTACTGACTATAAGCTCATCAGAATTGTGTTTTTCTTCTGTTTCAAATACAATTAGGAAACCCAAGCATATTTATTTTAAATATTTGAAGTGGATACCTGAAGTAAGAATAAATCCACATAAGAAAGTGAATCAATAGGAATAGGGAGGAACTCTGAAGGTCTGCATATGCGTGTTTGCATACTTGCAGGTTGTAGGCAAAACCAGGTCTCCTCCTTTAAGCTTTGAAAGTAACAAATGTACATGTAACATTCATGGCGATTGAGTAAAATACATTAAAGCAGTCCTTCTTAAGAAACTAACCTTATAAAGTTATGGAGAAGGAAGTCAAAATTGGTGAGTACTCTTTATTGCCAAATGCTGTGGATGCCACTTTGTGTACATTCTCATCTAATTTTCCTAATGACCTAGTGAAGGATGTATTATACCGTGTTAAAGTCGAGGATCTCATAGCCATTCAAATAACACTCTTAGTGAGGAAGTAGCCTGGTTCCATTGGAAGCCAGATGTTATCTAGTGCCCAAATTCATCATTTTCCACTTTCTCTTTTAAGAATCTTACAGCATTAGGCTGGGCATGGTGGCTCACGCCTGTAATCCCAGCACTTTGGGAGGCCGAGGCGGGTGGATAACCTAAGATCAGTAGTTCGAGACTAGTCTGGCCAACATGGTGAAATCCCATGTCTACTAAAAAAACAAAAAAAAAAAAAAAAAAAAAAGAAGGCAGCTGTAGTCCCAGCTACTTGGGAGGCTGAAGAAGGAAATCACTTAAACCCGCTGGTTGGAGGTTGCAGGGAGCCAAGATCACACCACTGCACTCCAGCCTGGGTGACAGAGCAAGACTCTGTCTCAAGGAAAAAAAAAAAGAAAAAGAAAAAAGAATCTTACAGCCTTAGAGAACTATTAGTATTAAAATGAATACAGAGGGTCATAT